>NW_017731529.1:1226137-1245151 GCF_001890085.2 Hipposideros armiger
TGTGTGTGTTTAGGTTTTCATTTTGATGATAATCTTCTTTTAAATAATAAACAGGCATGGTAAAACTAAACATATAAAGTGAACAAACATCATCAAACAAAGTACTACTATATAGTGTTAATTCCTGCTTTGACATTTGTGTTCTAGATCACATTGTCCCCAAACAGTAGTATAATTGTCATAGCCCAATGAGAAACCAACAGAGGAATACTTACATAAAAAATGTTTTTGTGCCACATGAAGGCCAAATGAGGACATAATGCTGTATAAACTAAGACTTCCAACAGTTTGAATAGAGAAGACTGATGGGAGAAGTCATCAGACAGTAGTTTAGTCATACTGAGCTCAGAGAAACCAGTGTCAAGGCAATTTAGTTTCAATAATAGTTTTTGCCTTCATAGTAATAGTGATATGACTTTTACTGGTTCCGTAGTTATGTTATTAAAATTATAATTTATTTTGGCTTTATGATTCTGTAAGAGCTATAAGCATAAATAACTTATAGTTTGTTTTATATTCATACTTATTTAAATAACAATAATAAAAAGAATTTAATTTAATATTGAAGGACCTGAGTCAATATTTTTATCTTTAAAAGGAATCTATGTATTTCTCTTTGAAACTGAAATAATGTATAAATAGTGCTTAGCCCAAGATACGTAGCTCTTAGTAAAATTTAGTACCCATCCCTTTCCTTGTACATATTTATTGTTACATAGGTTTCTGGCATCTGGCTAAGTTTGTTTTTTCCTGTCCATGGTAATAATGGGGGTGGGAAAGAAGGGGTGGTCTGATGGGCATGATTTGATTTCAGTTTTCAGGCTTTATAGAGGAGAAATTAATCAATGGGTATAAACTGGCAGATTTAATAATCACTTTTGTGGCATCACTCAAATGAAAAAAAGAAGTCACCTTTAATGGCCATTCTTGGAATTTTATCATTACAAATGTATTCCTTTGGTTTAATGAGAAGGACAAGATATAAGGTGTTCAAGAGAACTCTCAAAACTTAGAATCATAAAGTTTCTTCGAAGCAGAAGTAATTAGGGGCCTGATAGATTACATAGCAATTCAAGCGTTCGCATATAGTTCTGAAAGTAGAAGTAGGAAGTCTCTGAAAACCAGGTTTTATTCATTTATTTCTAATCTGTCTCTTTCCCTTTCCATAAAGAATTTTGTATAGTATATTAACAAAATCTCAGGAATATGACGTTTTATCGTACACCAGGTCTACTGCAGAGAGAGCTATCACCTGGTGTAATTTGCTTAGTCAAGCATTTTTTAAACTCTTGGTCAAGATTGGTCAGGATTCCTCCTGACTAAATAGTTCATAAGAGGAACCCTATCACTGGGTCAAAGATAAGAGGAGAAAGTGAGTAAGGAAGACATTGTTAGAGCAGGCTACCGAGATTTCAGTGAACTGATGAAAACTAGGGTAGATTAGAGGATTAATGAATCTAATTACAGAGCTGCAGGACAGAAGCAAAGGGAGGTTTCAAAACAAGATATAAGCACAGGTCAGGTAACTGTTTTCACAAGTAGCAGTATAAATTCATAGTCATTCAAGTCATTGAAAATAACGTATGCGGGCCGGCCGAGTGGCGCGATGGTTAAGAACTCGCTTGGGATGCCAGAGGGCCCCGGTTCGGATCCCACATATGAGGGCCAGTGACACTGCCCTCTACAGCTAAGATGCTGAACAACAGCTCAACCTGGAGCTGGGCTGCCGTGAGTCGCTGGCGACGGCGTAGGCTGCAGCCCCTGTGGCAGTGGGTTGCCATGGGCTATCGTATGTAGCCAGCAGCCAGCGTGAGTGGCCAGCAGCCGCTGTGAGCGGCCGTCCAGAAGCCGGCAACTGATCTGCCTCGCCCGGGAAGAGCGCAATGATGGTGCCAACTTGGGCCAGTGAAGCAACGCCCTCCACAACTAGACTGAAGAACAAAACGACAGCAACTTGTCTGTTCCCCTTCCCCCAATTCCCCAGCACTGTTCCCATCCCCCCAATTCCCCAATAAAAATCTTAAAAAAAAAAAAAAAGAAAGAAAATAACGTATGCAGTTTCTTCTCTAATTCTACATATTCTAAAAGAAATGATAATAGTTTGGGCCCTTTTTTCTTAATTACACATCTGAATACCTCCAAATAATAGAAATAATAAGTTAGCACATTATAAGTAAGTTCATTGTTATTTTGTTTTATCTGTACTACAACTTTTCCTCACAGCTTTGATTATACCAGTTGCCAAAATCACAGAGAAAAAGAATCATAGACACCAGAAATTAATATCATGTTGTTTACTTTGATGCCTTCATCAAATAATCTCATTCATGTTTTTATTAGATATAGTTGCAAATGTCTCAAAGTAATGAATTGCTTATTAGCTTATTAAATAATGAAATTATGTCTTGGGAAGTTTTCAATTCCCTTAAAAAAATTAAAACAAAAAAACCGTCTTACTTGAAATTTCAAATTCACACAAAGTTGCAAAAAGAAAAATAGCCCAAAGAACACTTATATACCTTTTACCCAGACTCACCTTTTATTAACATTTTATCCTATTTACCCTATTTGTTTTATTATTTGTACCCATGCTCTCTCTATACACACACACACACACACACACACACACACACACACACACACCAATTTTTTTTTCTGAGTCATTTGATGGTAAGTTACATACACCATGGCCCTTTACTTCTAAAATTTCAGAGTTTATTTCCCAAGAAACCCACCTAAAAATATTCTTTTGTAAAAACACAGAGAATATCAACTGCATAAATTTATACTGCTATAATATTTTTATCTAATCTGTCTAAATTTTAATTTTGTCAGTTGACCTAATAATGTCCTTTATAGAATTTATTTTTTCTCCTCCAGTAAAGGAAACAGTCTAGGATCAGGTATTTCATTTAGTTGTCGTGTTTCTTCAGGCTCTTTTAATGAGAACATCTCCATAGCCTTTCTTTGTCATTTATGACACTGACATTTTTGAAGAACACAGCCCTCCATCCTTTTTTTAATAAAACATTCCTCATTTTGCATTTGTCTGATGTGATGGGGATGAACTCAGGCATTCTAGACCTGAATATCATATCTAGACACTTACTGCATCTGTCTTTCATTCATTCTGTAAATTTTTATCACCAGGTCAAGCCATTGCCTTATTTCTCCACCAAATAATTACTGGGATTATTTCCTCTTTTGCAACTTAATAAGCAGCCTGAGACTTGAAGTCAATCAAATATCCTGCTGCTCATCAAAATTTCCCTAGAGTTTAGCATCCATACATGATCCTAGCCAGATCTAATGTTTATTGTAATGATTTTCCAACTCCAGATCTCCTCTATATTTACCAGTCAGGCTTCAGTGTTCTATAAACAAGAGCCTCTCTTTTTCTATGATTTATGGACCCATCAATTACTATTCTTTCAATGGCTTATAATTTATTACTGTACTTAATTATTTTGGTGCTTAATTGGTCCCAGGTTAGCCAATGTAAACCCCTTCAATCAGGCCTTAGGGTTCTTGTTACATTATACCACCATTTTTTTGAGCACTGACCCTAATCTACTCCTGAAATCAGCCATTTTCCTGAGGAGTCTCTAAGTTCTCCTTTTCATTGCAAAGTTAGAATATTTTTAATTCTTAGAATTTAAAGATCACTTTCAGCAGGTTATAAAAATTAAAGAAGTCAACATTATAAAACTGCCTGATGATTTCAAACTTAAAACTCTCCAATTGTTTAAAAGTTTAAATGTCTTAATTCTGAAGTAACTTCAGAGTCATCTAAGACATGATAATCATAAGATTTTAAAATATTATATTTTATATTTCTTTCTGACTTACCTAAAATCTCAGGATGTGAGTAGTGTACTCTAAATATTCCCTGCCAACTCTGCCAAATTTTCTCAACATTTCAAATTGGCAATGCTTTTCTTTTTTCTTTTAAAAAAGTATTTTAAAAATGTTCTCATATATCTATTATTCTATAGTCATTTACTTAAAGCCAATCTTGAAAATTAGTTCAAACATTAAAGCCAGAAAGTATTTAACAAGTTATCCTTTCTCCAGAGGGAAAACAGATAGTGAGATAAAAAAATGTCTTTATTACCCTTTTGGCTTAAAAAGTAACATTTATTGAACTTATAGATAGTTGATCATTTGCAACACTGTTTAAATAAGTTTGTAGGAAAAAATGTCACTGTAAACTCCTTTTGACTATCCTGATTAGTAAAGATGCAAAAATTCTCAACAAAATACTAGCAAACAAAAACATACACATTGAAAGGATCATATATCAGATAAAGTAGGATTCACCACTGAGTTGCAAAGATGGCTCAAAGTACACATACCAATAAATTATATATATATATATATATATATATATATGTGTGTGTGTGTGTGTGTGTGTGTGTGTATATATATATATATCACATTAATAGAATAAAAGATAAAAATCATATGACCATCTCAATAGATGCAGAAAAAGCATTTGACAAAGTTCAACAACCTTTCATTATAAAAACTCATCGAATTGGGTATACAAGGAACATACCTCACCATAAAAAAGGCCCATATAACAACTATAACAAGCCCACAGCCATATTATATTCAATGGTGAAAGGTTGAAAGCTCTTTCTCTAAGATCAGGAACAAAACATGGGCCCTCTTCACTCTCACCACTCCTATTCAACATAGAGAACTAAATGTCCTAGCCAGACCAATCAGGCAAGAAAAACTAATAAATAAATAAGGCATTCAAATCAGAAATGAAGAAATAAAATGTTTGTGTTTGTAGATGACATGACCTTGTATACAGAATATCCTGAATACTCCACCAAAAAAAGTGGTTAGGACAAATAAACGAATTCAGTAAAGTGAAGGATATATAATCAACATACAAAAATCAATTGTGCTTCTATACACTAACAATGAACTAGCTAAAAAAATAAAGAAAGAAAACAATCGCATTTCAATAACATCAAAAACAACAAAATACTTAGGAATAAATTTAGCCAAGGAGGTGAAAGATTTGTACACTGAAAAATATGAAACATTTATGAAAGAAACTGAAGACACAAATAAATGGACAAATATTTTGTGTTCATTGATCAGAAGAGTTAAACTTGTTAAAATAGCCCACACATATACAATCAACTAATATTTGACAAGGGAGCCAAGAAATTCAATGTAGAAAGATAATCATTTGAATAAATAGTACTGGGCAAACTTGATATTCCCAATCAAAATGAAACTGGAGCCCTATCTTACACCACTCACAAAAATTAACTCAAAATAGAATAAAGATGTAACTATAAGACCTAAAACTCCTAGAAATAAAACATAGGGGGAAAAGTTCCTTGACATTGTTCTTGGCAATGATTTGTTTTGGATACAACACCAAAAATACAGGCAATAAAAGCCAAACAAACAAGTGGGATTACATCAAACTGAAAAGCTTCCGTATAACAAAAGAATATCAACAAAATGGAATGGCAACCTACAGAATGGAAGGAAAAACTGCAAGCCATATATCTGATAAGAGGTAATATCCAAAATATATAAGGAATGTATGAGTATACAATTCAATAGCAAAAATCATCCCAGAGAAGAAAAACTAAAGAAGCTAATCACCACCAAACCAATATTACAAAAAAATGTTAAAGGGATTTCTTTAAAAAGAAGAGGAAAAAAAGATCAAAATATGAATAATAAAATGGCAATAATATCTATCACAATTACTTTAAATGTAAATGAGTTAAATGTTACAATCAAAAGACATAGGGTGGCTGAATGGATAAGAAAACAAGACCTTTACATATGCTGCCTACAAGAGACAAGAGAATCACTTAAGATTGAAAGACATGCACAGGCTGAAAGTAACAGGATGGAAAAATATATTTTATCCAAATGGATATGAAAAAAAAAATGCTGGGGTAGCAATACATGCACCAAACAAAATAGACTTTAAAACAAACACTATGACAAGAGACATAGAAAGATCCAATAATCCCACCTCTGGGTATTCAAAGAAACTCAAACACTGCTTTGAAGGGAAATGTGCATCCATATGTTCATTGCAACATTATTTACAATAGCCAAAATATGTAGGCAACCTAAGTGTTCATCAATGGATGAATGGATAAAACAGAGGTGGTACATATGCACAATAGAAATTTACTCAGCCAAAAATGAAAAATAAAAAATAAGTATATAAAAAAAAAAGAAATCTTGCCATCTGCAACAACATGGATGGACCTAGAGGATATGTGCTGAATACAGTAAATCAGGCAGAGAAGGATATGATTTCACTTATATGTGGAATCTAAAGAACAAATAAGCGAACAAACAAAACAGAAACAAACTCATAGATACAGAGAACATTTTGATGGTTCCTAGATAGAAGGGAGGTTGGGGGCATGGATGGAAAAGGGAAAGGGGTTAAGAAGTACCAATTGGTATTTACAAAACATTCATCGGGATGTAAAGTGCAGCATAGGGAATATAGTCAATAATATTGTGATAACTATGTATGGTGTCAGATGGGTCAGATTTATCAGGGTGATCACTTCATAAGTTATATAAATGTCTAATCACTATGTGGTACACCTGAAACTAATATTGTACATCAACTGTAATTGAAAAATAAAAAAATTATTTTTTTAAAAAGTGCCATATGAAATAAGAATAAACATCCTTACTATCTATCAGAGGACAAACTGTTCTCCAAACACAAGTTTCTGGATTTTTCATGCAAATCAGTGGCAACACATTCTTTGAATATGTGCTTTCCAAACCAATATTTAGTAGCACATCTTCTGGTAAGTGTAACTACAAGGGAAATTGAGGGTTTTTTTTATTTTTTTTCATTGTATGTATCAAATAATGTTTCCAAGTGAGGCTGATTTTAGATTTAAGAGGGCACAAAAAAATACTGCTATTATAGCTTTTATTTCTTCCTTGTTCATATAACAGGAAAATTGCTTAGTTACAAAAGAAAAAGAAGAGTGAATCCTTTCATCTTGTGGCCCTAGAGAGGTCAGGTTCACAGGGAGCAAGAGCTATCTATGAAAAGGCAGGACTCATCATCACTTGTGCAGCAGATTGCTTTTTCCAAAGATGGTCATGATACTATCTCCCATAGACCTATGACTTTGACACTCCTCTCACCAAGAGGTGGAATCCATGTTTCTTCCTCTTGAATCTTCAGGCTTGTGACCTCCAAGGCGAGGTCACAAAAGGCTTTACACCTTCCGCCTGTTTCTCTCAGGACACTGGCTTTTTGGGCCTCCAGGAGGAGCAGGTTGGCTGCCCGAAGGCCAGCCTGCTGTGAGAAAGCCCAAACTAGACCACACAGAGGATCCACATGAAGAGAGAAAGACGCGCAGTCAGCCCCCAGATGCTTCAGCCCCCTTCAGCTGCTCTGGCCACCGCCTAACTGCTACCTTAGAGAAGGAGCCAGCACCGTCCAGCCGAGCCCTTCCCAAATTCCTGACTCAGAGAATCTGCGAGCAATAATACCAAACGATTGTTGTTTTAAGCCACTGTTTTGGGGTGATTTTTTATGAAGCAATAGATAACTATAACATGTCAGCATTCCAGATAGGGAATATTGAACAATACCATGGACTGGGTGGAAAAGGAACATCATGTAAGGAATTAAAAGTGTGACAGTCATACTGAAGGTTTACTATAATTCTCATTCAGGTTTCTAAAGGGCTCTCAGTGTTTTTCAAAGTTCATTCAATAATATCGATCTAATATAAAATCCAAAGCAAAACAAAGGGCCTGAAGCATAGGTGGTAAAACTAACTGGTCTGCTGAAGAGCAGAAGCATTGAGCAGAACTCCGATTCCAATCGCTGGGCCTACCTACAAAACCCCAGAGCCTTAGCTTCTGATTTACCTATTTGAATCTAATAATATTCTATATACCAAGTATCTCACTTAATAATTTACACACTGCTTCTATATATATAATTTCATTTACCTTATACATAATCCTGTGACATAGCAGAGCCTGACAGAGAGAAAACTGAGACTCAGAAAAGCTACACAAATTGCTTGGGATTGAAAAGCAGAGGTGGGGGTGGGGGGTGGGGACGGACGTATTTAAACCAAGCAAGTAGATAAGGCCTGCTACCCTGACCTGGGAGCCAAGACCTAAGTGGGTGCAGAGAACACACATAACATATTAGACTCTGATACTCAGTGGCTGTGTGGGGCACAGTGGAAGTGTGCCACTCTCCAAGGAACACAGGCTCGGGCATAGATTAAATATTATGCTCTTAAGTGTTCTACCTTTTTGCTTTTAAAATACCCTCCTCTGAAAAACTTGTATTTTATTATTCTCTGGATAATCACTAAAGGCTATTCCAAGGACTAGTCTCAGGGGCCTTGTAATTGTTTAAATGTTAAACAAAGTAGGTGCTATTTCAAAGTCCAAGGGTTTGATTTAATGAATGCCAAGCATCTCAAATCCACAGGAATTTTTTTTTTTAACACAGCATTGCTGGATATCCTCTGAAAAGGGAAGTTAACATATGGACAAAATGGAATTCTCGTGGAGCTCCGAGTACTGCTTCTCAGGATGGAAGAGGTTTGGTGTTGCTGTTGCTGTTGTTCAGGGTACCCAAACATTGAATATTTATGAGAAAAGCAAGCTTTTTTTACTCTTTGCCCTGTTCTTTGCCACTAACCACCCCTCCCCAACCATTGGAATAGTTCCATCTCCTTTTAACAACTTCCCATTAAACCTCATGAACCATATCCTGTACTTAATGGGCTGTTAATATTTTAAAGCTTCTGTAGTTCTACTGTAAATCCCTAGTCCCTTTTGCAACATTAAAAAGATATACCAAAAAAAATTCTTCCTGACTGATGGTACAAAGAAACCACACAGCTTACAGTTTGACACCTAAACAATTAGTTGTACGATTACAATAGACACAATCATAACAATCTGTTATAACAGGCACAGTAATTATGACAGCTATATATCTAAAAACAGCTAAGTACTGGTGGAAACATGCAGACATTTCACTGGCTTCAAGCCACATACTTGTCACATTAGCCCACCATAGGTCATAATGCACTTGCTTAATCACTAGAACGGCACTTCAGTGCTTAAAACATAAACAAATAAATACAATTAAGGTAATATGCCAAGAGAGTTTAACCTGATTATTTATTTCCCTTTAGAAAATGTACAGAGACAATAATAAGGTAAACTAGTTATCTCAAGAAAGCAAACTAGAACTCTAAAAACATTTTGCCCCTCCCCTTTTCTTTAGAAAGTGAAATAGTCCAGATGATGTCATTTCTAGTTTCTACACACACATACACACACACCCTGTTTTTATGCATGTATGTGACATTTTAATAATTCTTGCCAAGAATTGGACTGAGATAACACTCTTTATCTAAGTAAAACATTTAAATTCAGAAAAAGAAACATTACAATAAAACGTACAGTGCTAAGCTGTCTTGATCATGAGATAAGAGAAAAAAACCACCACCATCTGATTGGAACAGACATTTCCTATCTGTGGCCACTCAGTTTCCCCTGATCACTCCTCACCTAACCTACCTCATCCATGCTATCAACCCCTCCCCACCTTCCCTTTCCAACCTTCTCTACAACAATTAGCTTTCACAGCAGAAAGTGTGAATTTTATATAGAGTTGACCCTTGAACAATAGGGGCTTAACATAGATCTACTTACACACAGATTTTTTTTCAGTAAATCCCTGTACTGTTTTCAATCCGAGGTTGGGAGTCTACAGATGGAGAGGACCAGCAGCATGCACTGGTCTACACCATTTTATACAGGGCACCTGAGCATCTGAGGATTTTGGGGTCCATGGAAGGTACTGGAACTAATCCTTGCAGTTATCAAGGGACAACGAAGTTTTGAGGGGCTCAAAAGTTACAAATGGATTTTTTACTATGTAGGGATCAACGCCCCTCACTCCCACTGTTCAAGGGTCAACTGTATGAAATAGATGAAATATCAGCCTAAAATCTAACTGGTGCTTTTAAAAAAAATGTCCCACAATTGCTCTTCATATTTAACTTCAGTTTTGGTTTATTTTTGCTTCATTGTATAACCCTAACAGCTTTCCTCTACTTATTTTTCTTCTATTAGGTTCACTCAAGGACTATTTAACAGCAACTTGCTTAAAACCTCCTCTATTCATAAAAAGCAAAAGAATGCATGTTATTTTGCTGATTTCTTAACGGTGCCATGTCAGTGCATTAGAGCAGAGTTGAAGTAATCAGGCATAAACACATATGCCGTCCTCTGCGAAAACAGAAAATATCAGCATCCCACACTCAAATATCGTTTGGGTACTTAAAAATAATTAAATTAACCCTTATTCTATTCTTCTGTAAGACAGCCTCGGTCCTTCATTTTTCCTCCTCTTCTAGAACAGATGTTTTTTTATTTAAGAATTGATTGCCCAGATCCTTACATCTTTACACTTTTCTGTAATCACTACAATGCCTAACAAAATGATTTGCGCTGAGAAGATACCACCTTTCCAGGTCACTCCCGCTCATTTTTTCCTCCCCATCTCTTTCTTACTTTTCCAATACTTCCTGCCTCCCTCCCTATCTCTGTCTCAACTATCCCTTGTCTAACTGTCAGTGATTTCAATACCAACTTAAACCATCCTAATACCCTGGCCTCTCATTTACTTGACATCTTTATTTCCCATAGTTTTATCTTCCCTCTGCCTCAGCCTCCTACTCCCATGATCCTATCCACACCTAGTCATTACTCACTTCAAGCATTCCATTCTTTGACGTCCACTCTTGTCTTTCCAGCAGCTTCTTACCACTTTCCCTGCTCCTTGACGCCTTTGTGTAATGAAGGCATTTCCCTCTTTACCAGGCTTAGATACCATGGTCAAGCATTATCATCACCCTCCTGCATGTATCCTGTATGCCCCTTTCCCTTCTCTCCCTCCAATGTACCCACTTGCAAAAACCCCAATCCTATGGAAATCCAAATCGCCACCTATTCTACACCTGCACCCAACCAGGTGAGTGTAACTGAAGAAAAAAACATAACCATGTTGACTGATTTCACTTCAAATTAAAGAAGTAACCTTAAGCAAGCCCTTAGCAACTTCCAACAATGCTATTACGTTTCACGCGTCATTCTCTTACTTTCGTCAATGATTATTTCAAACTCCTCCTGTCCTCAGCTTCAATGCCTCTTCTTCCTCGTTTACTCTCAGTTGGTTGTTCTCATTTCACTGAGAAAATAAAAGCCACCGGAAGAAGACTTCCAGATGCTCCACGTCAAATCTAACCAACTGTATTCTGACACACATACTCTGCCTTCCCTCCTATTACAATAAATCAATTTCCCAGGCCACTAACTAAGGACTGTCTCATATATAGTACAGGATCCCACCTTGTTCAGCCTCTGAGGCATTGTTACTGCAGACTTCCCCTTTCTCCTATATTATCAATTTTACCTGTCTTGGATTATTCTTATTATCATATAATACATGTAATATTTCCCCATTCTAAAAAACAAAACAAAATATAAACAAAAAACTCCATGGACTCTGTGATCCCTCCAGCTACTGCCTTACTTCTCTCGCCTGGCTATAGCAAAATTCATTTAAAAAAAACTTTTGTATATTTACTGTCTCCACTTCTTTTCCTTCCATTTATTTTTTCATGAACGCAGTCCAAGCAGACTTTCATCTCACCCTTCCATTGAAACCACTCTTTTCGAGATCACCAGCAGTCGCCATCTTTCTTAATCTAATGGCTATTTCTAGGGCCTCATTTTATTCAGTCGGGAGCGTCTGACACAGTTGACCATGCTCTCCTCCTTAAAACACTTTCTTCACTTGTCTTCCGGAACGCCACACTCTCTTGGTTCTCCTTCTGTCTCACTGACTGCTTTTCCTCAGCCTCTTTTTCATCTTTTCTCTGACCTCTAAACATTGAAGTAATTCAGACTCAGTCTTTGGACCACCTCTTTTCTCTACATGCACTTACTTCCTGCGTGACCTAATCTAGTTTAATGGTTTTAAATACCATCTATATACTGATGTTTCCAAGATTTTTAATTCCCTACTGAAATCCACTCATGCATCCAACTGCCTACCTGACATTTCCTCTTGGCTTATCTAATGCGCATCTTAAATTAACAAGACCAAGAATTCTTCATCTTTCCCTATAAACCTGTTCCTCCAGCATACTTCCCCATCTCTTATAAAAAGCAATTCCATTCAACCAGTCAGTCCAAAACTTTGGAGTTTTCATTTACTCCTCTCTTTCTCTCAGACATCCACGTTTAATACATTGGTAAAAATCTGTTGACTCTGCCTTTTAAGTATATACTCAGAATGTGACTCCACTGCCACCACACTGGTTCAACCTCCCATTATGTCTAACTGGAAATGCTGAATAACTTTTAACTGGTAATTCCACTTTCACCCTTGCTCTTCCAAAGCATGTTGTTTATCTAGAAGTCAAACTGATCTTGTAATGCCTTTCTCTCTCACTCAGAGTAAAATACTGTCAAGATCATACATGAGCTGGTCACTGAACCTCTCTGATCTTAAATTCTAACTCTCCCCATCATTTACTCAGCTCCGACCACACTGGCCCATTGGTTTTTCCTTAAATATGTTTAGCTTGCTCCAGTCTCAAGGTCTTTATTCTCCTTTTCCCTTTGAGCAGAATGCCCTTGACCCAATATCCACCTGACTTACTCCATCACTTCAACTGAGTCTCTAAAATTAAATATCATCTTAAGACCACACTATGTAATACAGTAATTCCCACACACACATATAAACACATACTATGACTCTCTAGACTCTAATGTCTCCATGCATTTATCACTAGTTCACTTATTCAGTATTGATTTATCTTGTTTTTCATGTGTGTCCCTTACTAAAATGTAAGTTCTTCAAAAGACAGCAGGAATGTTTGTTCCCTGCTGTACTTCAGCATTTAGAATGCACTGCACATAAGTGCTCAATAGAAATAAATTCATGAATATTACATATTCTCCTAATTTAAAATCACTGCTTAAGAATCTTCACCCAAGCTGTTAATTATATCCAGGTGATATATCAAATCCTGAAAAACTTCTAATAATATTTCACATTTTAGTATTGATATCATTAATTCATTAAAGAATTAATAAAATCCATTTGGCTCTTGCTCTTGCCACGTGACGGCAAAGCAAAAATGCAGCCATCCTCAAGCCAGGGCAAAAGCCCTCATTGTGGAATAGAACTGGCCAGCACCTTGATCTTGAACTTCCCAGCCTCCTGTGAGAATTCAATCCTCCTAGTCTATGTGATTCTGTCACTGCAGCCTGAGCTAAGACTGCAATAGGGGTGTATTGGGGAGGGGAAAAGAAAAAAAATATTTAAATGGTAACTAAAAATATTTACATTAAAATAAACATGGATATATTTTTTAGTAAAATTTACACAGACGTCTCAAAAGAAATTATGCATTTGTGGAAGGTTGTCACAAGCTAAACTTCTACATTCCACTGTAGATCACTTTACTATGACCTTAAGAGTGGGAAAGGAGGGAAATAGAAACACCCTACTTCATATCCCATTCAAAAGTCTCCTATCAAGTAAATTAATCCCACTAGGGTGCCAAATATTAATAATACATATCATTTATTGAATGCTAATTTGCACCAGGCACTGGTCTAAGATATTTACAAGAATTATTTAATCTTCACAATCACTCTGATGAAGTAGGTCGTTATTATAATTCCCATTTTATAGGCAAGGAAAATTAAGCACAAACAAGTAAAGTAACTTGCCCAAGGACACATAGTTAAGAAAGTGATTTAAAAAAAAAAAAAAACACAATACAGGCCGGCCGAGTGGCTCAGTTGGTTAAGAGCTCGCTCAAGAGTTTGAGCTCTGAGCAACAGCAGTTCGATTCCCGGCCCGAGCTGAACAGCCGCTGAGCTGCCAACAGGTGGCAGGATGGCTCAGCTTCAAAAAAACCAAAAAACAAAAAACACCAAGAAATATATTTACTGTAATAAATGATTAAGATGTGATTACATTCTGGAAGAATGCATATTTTAAAAAGTGTAAACAAGAATATCAAATGCTAAAAGGCTTTAAGAACCAAGAAATTAAACTGTAATAGTAGAATGACAAACACTAATGTGGAGTCCCACCTATTAATAAAGTTACTCCTTGAAGAGTGGATTGAAATTGTAAATCATGTATAAGCACTTTTTTGTGCAAGCACACATACATACACACATATTACTTGACCATATACACATAATTTTATGTCATAAAACAATGTCCTATAAATATTTTTAAGGCAATAATCTTATTACTCTTACTCTGACAGTATGTTGTAAGCTATTTACATGTTACCCAATCACAGGAATAAATCACCAATAATATATCCCTACACAAATAAACTTGGAGAAGAGGGTATTTTGTATACATCTGTGTTAGCAATAATATTATAGATGATTCATATTGGAGATATTCGATATTTGCATTATTGAAATTTTATAGGTCAAAAACAAATCAATTTGTTTATGCAAAAAATATTCTTGATAATAACAAAATAAATTAAATGAAACTAAAATAATAGAAAAGCAACAACTGAAGTCATTTAAGACCATGACTAATTCAAATCACACTGATAAAGTATTTTTCTGAAAATTCAACTATTTGCACCTGAAAATGTTTAGTATTAGTTTACAATTCCCTATTTATGTGTACCTCAGTACTCTCTAGTGTATTGCTTAATTTTATGAATATCAAGTTTAGAAAACTCTTATAACTTGCTTAGTGTGCTAATGAACAGCCTTAACCTACACATCAAAAATCAAAGTTCATGAAACTGTATTTACTTCTCTGTAGCACCAAAGGAAGAACTTGTCTTTTTGATCAATTTGTAGCCTCTCAAAATGACCTTATAAAACCTAGCAACAGGCCTCCATATCTTCTTAAAGAATCACTAACTACAATTATAGGCAAACTCAGTGGGACATCCTCTCACATGACAATGGTTTCTCTAAAGGAACTCTGTGGTAAGCCTATATTTTTCTAAGTCTCTTTGCACTTTCAAGAAAGTGAATAAATGAAAACTTGGCATGATACCTATGCAAGATTGCAAACTTTAACATAAGCTGTCAGTCACAATTTTCCCAGGCAATTTTCTTTAGTAGGGCAATGTATTACTCAGGTTTTCCAGAAACATTTCCAATAACAAGCACTGCAGGGATTTTTTTTTTAAATAAACTTTTTCACTATTATCTATAAATCTCCATTTGTAAAAGAAGATTAATATTTAAAATGAACAATATTATTAATCACTCCTAATTGACCAGTTAAATTATATAATGCAGCATTCCTCTCTATCCCTAAACAATCTTTTCATCTAATGTCTTCCATTTCTAATTACACAAAAAATTGCATTTGTAACTTGATGTCATAAGGTAAAAGTCATTTGACAATAAAAGTATACGTTTTTTTTTTACCCATTTGAAAAATAAAATTAATAGAGAATCAATAAAAATACACATTCTACAAATTCAGTGGTCATTGAAGATTGTTATTTTACTGGTGTTTTAGATTAATCTTATTCCTTCTCTAAACAACTGTAATTTCCTTTTGCCTCCACTATATCCAGAGTCTATTATCATAATTCAATCAACAGATATATACTAAATGCTAAACTATGGAAAACAAATCAAACTAACTGCCTCCTAACTGGTCTCTCTGTCCCTAGTCCAATTAATCCATTATCATTTACATCTCCCAAAAACACCATCTAATTATCAAGTAAATAAATAAATAAACACACCTAAAAGAGGAACGGCAAATTTACTACATGAGTCCAGTTAGTGCCTCAAGATTATCCTACTTTTTTATTAGGGAGAACTAGACCCATGAAGAAAATGAAAATGAATGCAAAATGTTAAAAAAATGTAATAAAATGGGTTTAAAAACAGAGAAAAGGAAACTTCAAAAACAGCTAGGCAGACTTGAGAAAAAAACAGAACATCTTTTAAAATGTATAATTTTAAAACAACTCAGTGAATGAGTTAAACGGAGGATTATTCACAATTAGGAACTTGTAGATATGAAAAAATTACCCAGACTGAAACACAGAATGACAAGTAGATGAAGATTATGAAAAAAAACCCAAAGATTATAAGAACACAGTCTAAATGAGGAGGTCAAATATACATCTAAAGAGACCCAGGAGAGAATAGAAAGAATTCAAGAGACCCTATATTTGTAAATCTAATGCCTGAGAAACTTTCAGCACTGATGACAGATATGAAGCCACAGATACAAAAGGAACATTCAATACTAAGCAGAATAAATACCGAGAAATATATTCAATTCAGAATGGCAAAGATACAGAGAAGAGCTTGAAAGCAACTAGAAAGATAGGTCATATATACAATAATAGTCACACTACTTTAACACATCTTAACAGCAATAATGGGAGCCAAAAGAAAATAAAATAATATTTTCAAAACGTTGAGAGAAGGCAGCTATCAACCTACCATTGAAAACCTAGCAAAACTATTTTTTAAAAACAAGTGCAAAGAAGAAGAAAAAGGAAGAGGAGGAGGAAAAGAAAATGTTTACTACAGACTTTTGATAAAGAAACTTCTAAAAAATGTACTTCAGGAAAAAGGAAAATGATCCTTAATATGCAAAAAAATACAGTAAAGAAATGGATATATATGTAAATAAATAAAAACTGTCCATATAAAAATTGCAATGATGATGGTGGCGTGATGGTGGTGGTGTCTAGTTTGTGGAGTTAAAAAGAAATTAGAAGTAAAACACAGAACATGATACCGCAGAAGTCAAGAGGAGTAGTCATACTTACGTGTTTTAGTGTTTGATTTGCTCAGGAAAGAATAACACTGATTAGTTTTACTTGTTAAATATTCCTGATAAAATTCAAGAGTAACCATTAAAAAATTAAAAATGAAGTATATAATTCCCATACAAATAGAGGAGAGGGGGAAAAAGAAATAATAAAAACAAATAAGCAAATAATTCAATCAATATATTGTGATAGTAGCACAACTCTATAATTATACAAAAATACTGAATTGTATACTTTAAATGGGTCAATTGTATGGTCTGTGGATTGTATCTAAATAAAATTGTTACAAGAAAAAAAAAAACCTCAATCCATAAGAAATAAGAAAACTGTTTTAGTTTCCTCTACAAATGCACTGATCCCTAAAACTGTGACTGATTACAATTAGTGGTAAACAGAACTGGCTTACAAAGAACATAAAAACAATAGTGGTAGAAAGAAGAGCTTACTAATAGTGCAAATATTTATTTGGATACAAACAAACTCAAAGTTTAGAATAAGAGTAGACAGATAACCAAATATAGCTATGTGCAGATAGAAGCTAAAATGCCAGAATGACTCAGATCAATATTTGAAAAAAAAATTTTCTTTAATTTAAAGCTATACTTCTAGAAAAAGGAAGTTTTGAAATGAAAAAAAAACACAACTGATCAAAATTCTAATCATAAGTTAATACAGAAATTTTTATTATAAACTTCTCTTGCTATAAGACATTGTTTATGAAAAAGGAGAATATAACAGGTTCGTTTCAAAAGCTCAAAAACCATGATTTCAAAATAGTTCAATTGTTGCTTCTGCTCCAACTAGAAAGGTTCACTAAGCACACTGAGAAAGCGATACTATTTTTAGTCACTTTTCATTTAATAAACATTCAGATTCATGAATATAATCATTATTCTTCTACAGCTCTATGGAAAATTAAAAATACTTACATGCCCAAGGAGGAAAGCCAGAGCATATTTAAAGGGCTTCAAAGAGTACTTGCAGGCTAAGAACCAATATGACTCCTTAATTTACGTGCTATACCCAAGCTAGGTAAATAATATGCTTATTTTTTTCTGGAAACTATTAAACAACTTATTTTACATATTTGAAGTTTCCTGAGGACCCAACTACACAACAAAGTACCTTGCTATCTGGCAATCCTAATGACTTCCTAGAGTTTATGTGGGAGAAGTCCAAAGGACATACTCAGTCTATACTGAATTGACACTTGTACCAAAAGTTGGAAATCAAAGCATTCTTCCTAATTAGCCACAACCAAAAAAATTTGAGGAAGTGAGGAACTGCCATTGGAAGGAATAAAGTCAATGGAAAAAGAGAAAAATAAAGTGAGCATGAAGTTAAAAATACATTTGCTATATATGTATAATATCATTTACCACATACTATTGAATGATCAGTCAGAATTAACCCCAAACAACAGGACATTAAAATTAAATCATTAAATTGGAAATGTTTTTAAAGGAAGTCAATAAAATGAAATGCTAGTAATACATTTGATATAGAAAAATACACAATACTATTTGAATAATCAAGAATTTATAAACAAAATTAGAAACTATATTATATACTATGTACTCTGATCACATCTCATTCTGTAGGAGGTATTTTAAGTAGGTATTCTAACAACCGTCATTCAATAATTAAGGTGTTACCATGGTACATTACATGAAGTCACAAGATTATAGCTACTAATTTGTCTTAAATTTAACAGAATTTTGTCTGTTACACATATTTCATTATCAATACCAGTTAACTTCAACTATCACTATAATAGCTAACTTCTGCTATCATTATCAACATTAGTTCTACATTTCTAAATGAAGGCAAAGTTAATTTAAATAACTTAAAATTATCTTTGCTAAAAGGAAATGGAAAATTAAGAATTAACCATCTTTGAAAAGGCTGAGGCATGAGGTTGAAAACAGGGATTGGTTCAAAATCTGTATACAAAAGATTAGGTATACTCTTACAAGACTAGAAAACTTCCATCTTCCACACCCTTGACCTCCAGTTTTGTTCTCTGCAATGAAACTAGAGAGGCTCAGTTTCAAGGACACCTTAGCCAGTGGAAGTCAAAAGTAAAACCCAGGGCTTGAAACCAGTAACAAACAGTATG
>NW_017731529.1:1245159-1318925 GCF_001890085.2 Hipposideros armiger
CCCCCAATCTGGCTTTCTGAACACTTGCAATTAGGCAGGAAATTATTGGGTTATTTTCTAGAGAAACTGAATGGTCTCACAGAAAAGACCGAATGACACTGTCATTTTTGCTTCCCCTGGAAAAAAGTGAACAAACACCCAATCACCCTTAGGGAAATCTTTCATCAACAAGCCTTAACCAATGTAAATAAGGCTCCCAAATAGTATTTTCTCAATATGAACAGCCAGCCAAGGCAGCTCAAAAAAAAAAAAAAAGAAAGCAAAAATAAACAGGGGGGGGAAAAGAGTGCATGTGTATGCACTTGTAGCAAATATTCTCATACAAGCCAAACTCTTTCCCACCTCATTTACTTACTAGAGTTTATTCATTATTTGCACGTGTTGTTTTCTTTGCCTAAAACACATGCCACTGTCATTCTCCTCTTCAAATATGGCTGACTCCTCATCATCCTTCACCCTTTTAAATACAGTTACCTTATCAGGGAGACTTTTCTACCATCTTACGTAGTTTGTCACACTCTCTACCCTATACATATCACACATTAAAATTATGTATTTCTTTGGGGTTTTTTACTTATTCATAATCTATTTCTCTCTCTAGAGTGAAAGCTAAGAACTTAGACTTTTATCTGTTTTATTCACTGCTATGTGATTCCCAACAACTTACATACAATAATAAGTACTCAATGTTTGTTGAATGTCTCAATAAATGAATAAATGCAGCTTTGCAGTATTTCTTGGAGAAGATAATTTCTATGTGTATCAAAATTATTTCTAATAGTTTTCCTATTCCTTTTTCCAATCTTTCCACTGCAGCGATATAAAGCCTTATATAAATCTCTTATTCTTTGCTTTCTCAAGATCCTGTTTCAGTAAAATGGAAAAACAATTTTTTGAAAGAACTTCTAAAAAGTTACTGTATCATTCTAAGTTTATCTTTCAGTACCAAAAACCCATTTGGAAAGTTAATCCCAGAACTCCAGAGAAATGGACTAGTAGGCAGGATCCCCTACATACTTCATATACTTTTTCAAGAACTATAATTTATCTTCTTCCTTCTTAATAGTGTTTTCAAGTATGTATGTTTAGATCATGAGATATGTAAACTAACCACTAAGAGGTAGGAAGAAAGGTATCAGAGATTAGCAAACAAAAAATATCAGTGTAAAGCAAGGAAACAGAGGAAATACTTAAAATTTTGTAGAGCTAAACCTAGTATATATTAATTTTCCAATGTCATGTTATTAATTTCTTAATATGAATTCCCTAATTGAAGCCTCTTTTGCGTTTTTTGTATAACAGGCATAATAAAGTACTGTAATTGCCATGCAGGACGAAGCTGAAATGAGAAAAGCTGCAGAAAGAGCATGTTTAAAGGAAAGACTAGCAACCTGGTTTTGAACATGTTAAATTTGTGATGCATAGAGATGTCAACTACAACTCAATTTACAAATCCAGAGTTTAGAGAAAGGGTCAGGGATAGAGAAGTATGTTTGGATATAAATGGTGCTTAAAGCTGTATACATGTACTTAACTGGATGGTAATTAAATCATGAGAATGAATGAGATTACTAAAAGTAAATGTAAATTGAGAAGAGATTGTAAGAGAAGTGGGTAAAATAAAACATTGCTTTTTCTTACTCTAAAAATATTCTTTAGAATTATTTCTGTGAACATTTCTTTAATGCTGGGCTATTATTAAGATGCTGAGAATTTATAAAATGAGAAAGATATCACTTGTAGGGATGTTAGTTTTTGATAAATTCTGGAGGAGTGGGGTAGGAAGGATATAGCCAATTTAGTAAATAGTGTCCCAAAATAACACTGTGAAAATTTAACAAAAAAAGAAGAGTAACTTCTAATTCTCTAAATGGAGTTTCCTCTTTTTTATTCCCCAAATCTCCTTTCCTTCTCCTTTACCCTTTCACCTCACTCATCAAGAACGCCTCATCTTCCAACATTAGAACTCAAAGATTTTTGCCCGGCATCCGGTTCTTTAGGATAAGTAAAAAGGAAAAGTGAAATGCTAATTCAAATGGTTCTAAAAAGCCTTTCTGAACTGGAGAGAAAAGAGGCATTGAATTTTTTTCCACCCATTTTTCACCGCTTTGCATATATTAGCACTTAATCACATACACACAACTTATCCTCCATACCCCTGTCAGGGACATTTTTTTAATCTGATCATGTCACTTTTCTGCTTAGATTTCTCCAATGTTATCCCTATGTAAAAAAAATAAATAAATGCTAAAATTTTTTACTAGTTTTGTTGATTTTTTAACCATAATACAAATAATGTTCTATGAAGGTGCACTTGGGTTCTCCTCCATGTGACTTTGTTTACTTGCTTTACTTTATTTCCTGAAGAATTTTCCATGTCCATATTCCTGATTAGCATTTCATAAGATGGACATATTTGTACATAAGTACAAAGAGAATTCCATTGTTTTTGATAACTGAAAACCAAACAAAAGAAATCAATTTGAATACTCATAAATAGGGAAAATTATAATTTCTACACTATGGTACTAAATTTGTAAGCATGCATACAAAACCTTTCATGCCATGGCCTCTGCAACTTCTCTTACATTATTGCATATCATTCTCCCTATCTGCTCACTACATTTCACTTCTTTTCTGCAAATCCACCAAACTTACTCTTTGACTTATTCACCACTGAATACCTAGCAGCCAACAGCACCACGACATATTATCAATTCAACGAATAAAGATTGAATGTTTGAATCAGTGAATGAATTTCCACCTGTCCAACCTCATCTCCTATAATTTCTTACCCACACTTTCCACCCTAAAAATACTGAGCTTTTAGTTCCCCAAAGAAGGCCATTTTCTCTCTCACATTTTCCATGTCACTGAATATGCAGTGCCTCCTTCTTGAACAGGCACGCATCATTTATCCAAATTCCTACTGAACTTCCAAGTCCCTTTGAATGAAGTTATGCTTGGATTCTCCTCCATGTAAGATTAGATGCTCCTTCTATGATCCCACTATACATGGTCTTCTTAAAACCTGGTTTGTGCCTAACATACAGTTAATAATAGCTCCAAATTATTACTATGTCTCCCTACAAGGTGTACTAAGTACTCACACACATTATATCATAACACTACACCATCCTACAAACTCAGAGAGCTTTCATACTTAGTCCCAGGTCACCAACTAATAGATGTCAGGGGTGGGATTCAAGGTCTGTGTGACTCCAAAGACCATTTTCCACTCTTTAACAGTATCTAGTGAATAAATACTTGAATAATAAATATACTCCTCAGAATGAATATTTGATTTTGTATAAAGTTATATCTTCATCTTTAATTTTTTATATAAATGCAAGAAAAAATGCAATCTAGTCAAATAAAAGAATGTTACATATTTCTCCAAAAGAGGTATAAAAATAGCTAATAAGCACATGAAAAATATGCTCCACATAGCCCTTTCAGAAAATGCAAGTCAAAACCACAATAAGATACCACTTCACATTCACTAGAAATACTATGACCAAAAAGACAGACAATAAAAAGTGTTGGCTAGGGTGTGGAGAAATTTGAACACTTACACATTGCTGGTGCAGCCACTTTGGAAAACAATTTGGCAATTCCTCAAAAAATTAATATAGAGTTACCTTATGACCCAGCAATTCCACTCCTAGGTATCTACTCAAGAGAAATTAAAACATACATCCACATAAAAACTTGTCCACAAATGCTCACAGCAGCATTATCCATAACAGCCAAAAGGGGAAACAACCCAAATGTCCATCAATTCATGAATGGGTAAATAACACGTGCTGTATCCATGCAATAGAATATTATTTAGTCATCAAAAGGAATGAAGTGTTGATATATGCTAAAACATTGATGAACCTTGAAAACATTCTAAGGGAAAGAAGCCAGATGTAAAAGACCACATATTTTATGATACCATTACGAAATGTCAAGAACAGGCAAATCTACACAGAAAGCAGGTTAGTGGCTTCCTAGGACTAGGGGAAATGGAAGGTGACTGCTAATGGATACAGGGCTTCATTTTGGGATGATAGAAATGTTCTAAAATAGATAGTGGTGATAGCTGCACAACTCTGTAAATATACTAAAAACCATTGAACTATGCACGTTAAATGGGTGAATGTATGGTATGTGAATTACATGTCAATAAAGCTGTTAAGGAAAAAATAAAAGAAACTGATAGAACTGGACCTACACTTGATTTTATTCATCTGTGACATGGGAGAAAAAAGTACATTACAAAGAGTTACTAACTAAAATTCAAAGAAATCGTAAGTTCATAATAGATAAATGTACAAACCACTGCAATAAATCTTCCTTTGTTATTTATTGGCAAAATTTTAAAAATAGTAAAATGACATTAATTTAGGTCCAATAATAATGACTAACTAACACACTAATTGACTACTTAAAATGTATCAAGCATTATAAAGCTAAGCAGTGTGTTAGGCAAACCGGCATAAACTGGGAACTTTAAAGTATGAAAATTGGTAAAACCACATTGTAGAGCATTTTGCCAGTGCTTAATAGAGTTAAAATTGTTCAAATCAGTAAGGATCTAGAAGAGCTGAATTTTCAGAACATTCCATCCAACAATAGCAGAATACACATTATTTTCAAGTGCACCTGGAACATATAGCAAGAAAGACCATAAAACAAGTCTCAATAAATTAAAAAGCATGAGTCATACAAAGTATATTTTCTGACTACAGTGGAATTAAATTAGAAATAAATAACAGAATGATCTCAGAGGGGGAAAAAAACAAATATTTGGAACTAAATGACACAACTCTAAATGTTGCATGGGTCAAAAAAGAATTAGAGGAAAATTATAAAGTATTTGGAGCTCAGTGGAACTAAAAACACAACATATACAAATTTGTGAGATGTGATAAAGCTGTAGTTAGAGGGAAATTTTATAACATTAAACACCTATATCAGAAAAGGCAGAAAGGTTGCAAATCATGACCACAGCTTCCACCTTACAAAATTACAAAAAGAACATCAAATTAAACCCAAAGTAAGTATAGGAATGGAAACAATAATAATTATGGCAGAAATAAAAGAAACAGAAAAACAATAGAGAAAACCACTGAAACTAAATTTGAGTAGATCATTTAAAACCAGCCAGAGACACTAGGAAAACAGAACAAAAATTACCAATATCAGAAAGAGAGGGAATGTCACCATAGATTCTACAGATATCAAAAAGATAAGCTATTATGAACAACTATATCAATACATTCTATAACTTAGATGAAATACATTTCTTGACTCAACTACCAAAGCACACTGAATAAAATAACCTAAATAGCTCTATATCTCTTAAATAATTTGAATTGGTAGTTAAAAGTCATCCCACAAAATAAAACTCCAGGTCCAGATGTCTTTACCTCTGAATTCTATAAAACATTTGTGGAAGGAATAATACTAATTCTACATGAACCTTTGCAGAAAATTGGAAAGGAAAAGAGGAGATATTCTCTAACTCATCCTGTGAGGTTAACATTATCCTAATACCAAAACCAGACAAAGACATTATAAGAAAACTACAGAACAAAATCCCTCATAAATATAGATGCAAATATATACATATAAGAACAAAATTTTGGCAAATCATATCTAACAATATATTAAAAGGATAATACATTATGATCAAATCGGGTTTATCAAAAGAATGCAAGGTTGCTGTAACATTCTAAATCAATCAATGCAATTCACTGTATTAATAAACAAAAGAAAAAACATATGATCTTCTCAATAGATGCAGAAAAAGTATTTGACAAAATTCACCAGCCATTACTCACAAAAATTCAGCAAACTATGAAGAAAAGACAACTTTGTCAGCCTAATAAAGGGCATCTACAAAACCCCTACAGGAAACATCACAATTAATGTTGATGTTAAATAATTAATGTTAATAATGGAATGCTTTCCCGCTAAAAGCAGGAACAAGGCAAGGATCTCTGCTATCACACTTTATTCCACTTTGTACTAGAGGCCCTAGTCAGTGAAATAGGGCAAGAAAAAGAAATAAAAGTCATTCATGATTAAAAAGAAGAAGTAAAGCTACCTTTCATATCAGAAAACATGATCATCTTTCTTGTAGAAAATCTGTTAGAATCTTTTAAAAAGCTACTAAAATTAATAAATAAACTTAGCAAGGTTGCAGGATACAAAATCAGTTGTATGTTTATATACTAGTGATAAACAATTGTAAAATGAAATTTGTAAAACAACACTACTTACAATAACATAAAAAAAATAACAAAAGGTCTGAAAACAGAAGACCACAAAATACTGCTGAGAGAAACGAAAGAAGATTTAAATAAGCAAAGAGACATACCTTGTTTGTAGGTAAGAAAAATCTGCATTGTTAAGAGGTCAATTCACTAGGCCCAGCCCAAACTCAACAGAAGGGGGATTATACCGTCTGGAACACCAAAGGGCAGGGATCATTGGGGGCCAACTCAGAAGTCTACCTATCACAGTAGCCACTATTGTTAATGTGTCGCTACATTGTTTTTGCTAAACGCCCTTACAATTCCTCTAAAAGGATTCTGGTGACAAACTGCCTGGCTTATATCCTGGGTCTTCTCATTAACGCATAATTTGCCAATCATTTAACTTCCTTATACCTCAGTTTCCTCATCTCTAAAATGGAGATAAGAACAGCACCTATCTCATGAAGTTATTGTGAGGTTTAAATGATTAAATATCTGTAAACACTTATTCGGCACACAATAAGCAACCGCATAAATATATCCATAAAACCATTATAAATACTAAACTTACTATTCCTCAAAGTTAAGTGTTTATTACAACACATCCTTCTTTGATTTAATTATTTAATGATGTCTATTACAAATAAGGCAAATTTTAATCAAGGTATATACCAAGACAGTTTACTAAATTGCATGTACTTAGTCAACCTGAGGCACTGAGAGAAAAGTATCTTCTTATTCCCATTTGTAATTAAAGTTTAACAAGCAAACATAGGTGATGCCTGGAGGATCGTGATCATCTTTTACCTGGTCCTAGTTTGTGCCTATGGTCTAGACATGACTGTCAATGGTACTCTCACTCCTAAAAGTATCCTAAATTGCACAAGAAATTAAAGTTGCCCAAATTTGTCATAATCCTAGATCAGAATGGAAATAATCTACATAAACACATCTGTATAAGGAATCAATGAACCAGGGACCAAGCGAAAAAGAAACTAAAAACGGAAGAAGGGTGATGGGGATGAGTAAGAATGACAGAGCCACAATGATAACAGAATAATAAATGCTTCAAAACGTCCAAATGCCAAAATCAATTCATCCACAATCTGAATTCAGGATTCCTCTGTGGCCTGTAACACTAGCATATTCTTAAAAGCTAAGTAATAGTTCATAAAAAATTTAACTGGCATTTCCTTAAGGATTAAAAAAAAACCATAAATAAATACCAAATAAATGTTAATGTACCACATTTAATTTCCCTTTCCTCTGTTTTAATGTATAATTACAAAGCCAATATATATAATTCTGATACATTCTTTAAAAAAAAAATCAGGAAACTTGTTTAAATCTACGTATTACAGGCCAAGTTTTACCAAAAATTCATTTTTATAGCTTTTTTTAATCTTCCATCTAAAAACATTAGTTGACTTTGGAAATTCTAATCCCTTTAAAATCCAGCACCATCAAAGCAAATAGTTGTGATCCCTTAAGAGGATAAATATGCTCATTTTAATTAAATGACCAAATTATGTGACTTAGTGTGAAATTTTTGCATCTGTATTTTGAAATATAGTTATATGTCCTATGTATTTCATGAAAAATTGAAAAGGAAGTATAATTACGGCAGAATATCCTATTAACAAAGCAATTCTTAAAGATCTATACCTTGAATTTTCAAGAATTTAGGATAACAAAAGGAAAAAAGTCCTGGTACATGCTGCAACATGGATGAACCTTGAAAACACTGTGCAAAGTAAAAGAAGCCAATCACAAAAACCCACATGTTGTGTAATTCCATTCATATGAAAAGTACAGATTAGACAAAACTATAGGGTCAAAAAGGTTAGTAGTTGCCTAAGGCTGGGGCTGGGGCTGGGATAGGGAAGATGAAGGGAATGGGGATGACATCCTTTGGGATAATAGAAATCTTTTAAAATTAAAAAAAATTTAAATTAAATTAATTACGGTTGCACAAACCTGTGAATCTACTAAGAACCACTGAATTGTACACTTTAAATGGGTAAACTGTACAGTCTATGAATTATATCTCAATAAAGCTGTCTGTTACCAAAAAGAAGAGTTTAGGTTATAATTCCTATCTGAAATATATACCGTTATATATTAATATCATAAAGATGGAAAACATGATTCCAATGCTAAATGGTAGACAAAGCCAGGAAATGTATGCATTAGTCTGTTCATGTTAATTGCTCAACATTGATGCAAGTACAATTTATGTCACTGAATTCCTACTGATCTTCAGACTATAAATGGATTTAATATTTTTGCCACAAAATAAATTTAGAAATTGGCTTGAATTTAATTTTATGGAGGATATGTCCTGACTTAATGTGGCAATACAAATAATTTTTTTAAATAGTAGATGTTTATTCCTAAGTAACTATTCATTTAGTATCTCAATACAAAGGTAAACACTGATCATCTGAAAGTTTTGTAGCAAGTGTAACTTTTTAAATGTATGCATACAGTCCTATTTCATCTTAAATTCTGTTTCCAGAGTTTCAAGTACAAAATATTAATCATTTCTTGACCTAGTTATATGGCATCATATTCCATCATTTTGAAAAGATTTACCAAATGTCAAGCTGATTTGGGCAAACACTAATAATCATCAAATAATTCTAATAAATCTAGTCTATATAATAATCAATATACATTACTTCTAATATTTTAACTAAAAATGGGTCACAAAAATGAAAGGTCATTTTTTTTATTCCACCATTAATGTTTATCTCATATGACCATATTTCCAGAGATTTATGCATTATAGCACTAACTCTTGCGTTCAGACTAAGATGTCAGGTAGTTCACACACCATATAGAAGTATCCATACATCACTTTAGAAAGTGACATGAAACTAACTGTTCTTTGGCATGGCAAAATATTAAGATCTGATAAAGCTATGAGAGTGACATCAGCAAGATGGTGAAGTAGGAGATACCAACCTTCATCCCCCAATATAAAACAACAATTAGATAGCTATCCACAAACGAAAATAGCCCTGGGTGGGCTCAAGGGTGCAATTAAGAACCTACAGCAGGGCTGGCCGAGTGGCACATTGGTTAAGAGCTGGCTTGGGACGTCAGAGGGCCCCGGTTCGGATCCCACATATGAGGGCCAGTGACACTGCCCTCTACAGCTAAGATGCTGAACAACAGCTCAACCTAGAGCTGGGCTGCTGTGAGTCGCCGGTGACGGCGTAGGCTGCAGCCCCTGCTGCAGTGGGTTGCCATGGGCTACTGTGTGTAGCCAGAAGTCACAGTGAGCGGCCGTCCAGAAGTCGGTGACTGATCTGCCTCACCTGGGAAGAGCACAGTGATGGTGTCAACTTGCGCCAGTGAAGCAACGTCCTCCACAACTAGACTGAAGAACAAAAGGACAGCAACTTGTCTGTTCCCCTTCCCCCAATTCCCCAGCGCTGTTCCCATCCCCCAATTCCCCAATAAAAATCTTTAAGAAAAAAAAAAAAGAACGTACAGCAACATAGTGGAACAAAAAATGGACAATAGCCGCACTGAAAGAATTGCTGGGGAGATCAGCTTAGTGGAGATGTCTGGAGGAAACTAGAAACAAAAAAGAAGTGTGGGAACTATTAGTGTCAGACATGAGGCACACACCATCGTGGTCCTCAGTGACCTGCTATGCAGAGAACCCTCAACAGCCCTCACCACAGCCATACTCCCAGCAGCTTTCACAGGGAAACATGGGCCCCAGCAGCCGGCTCCACAGAGAAACCTGGGCAGCTTTCATCACCAAGGTAACCAATAGCCATCACTGCTGCAGAGCTGGGAAGAAGATGCTGCTGTGTCCACTCCAATAAGGAACTGCTGTTGTGCTTCCGGGGGCCCAGGACCACCAGCACCTTCCAGCCCTGCGCACGCCCAAGTCCAGAGCTATAGTGCTCTGCCTGCTCCCACACTCCACGTCCTGGCTCCGTCTGCTCTGTGAGCACTCAAGATCCAGATGCCAGCCCTGTGCTGCTCCCTACATGCCCACATCTCAAGAATCAGGGTCAATGCCACTACAGACTAGCCAGCACCCTAAACCCAAGAGCCACTGTTACTCTGCATGTGCCCATGCTTCAAACTCTGTTTTCGTGGCCACCTCGCACACACCTGCATGTCACACATCATTGCTGCTGCAGGGAAACCAGCGCACCAGACCCCAGAGCTGCTGCTGCACTGTGAGCACTGGCACTCCAGTCCGTCTCCATCACCACTCCACAGATGCCTCCACATCAGACACCTAGCACTGGTGTGGGCGCCTGCAAGCTGGACCTAGCACCCAGAGGGATCCCCTCCACCACGACATCCCCCATGGGAGAAAAAGAGATCAGGTAGTCCCTGAAGCTTTCACTGCTGCTGAAGACAACTGCAACCTTGGACACTGAGGATCCCTGCAATCTTCCAACAGTAATCTCAGCTGATAAGGCCACATGGAGACTACACTGCTGGTAGTTTTGAGTGTCTTCAAAATTTGAAAAATAAACCTATCGTATGATCTGGCAATCCCACTTCTGGGTATATATCTGAAGGAAGTGAGATAGTAATTAGCATCTTGAAGAGATGTCTGCACTCTGCTGTTCACTGCACTATTCAAAACAACCAAGATATGAAAACAACCTAAGTATCCATCAATGGATCAACAAATAAAATGTGAGATAGATATGCGTGCACACACAAACACACATACACACAAAATGACAGTATTATTCAGTCATAAAAAATAAGGTAATCTTGCAACATGGATGAACCAAGAGGGCATTATGCTAAGTGAAATATGTCAGAAAGATAAAGTCAAATATTGTATGACCTCAGTTATATCATATGTGGAATCTTAAAAAAAGCTGAACCCAGAGACAGAGAGGATGGTAGCTGCCCAAGGATGGGGGGTAAGGGAAACGGGGAAATGTTAGTCAAAGGGTACAATAAATTTTAGTTGTAGGGTGAATAAATTTTGAGGATCTAATATACAGGATGGTGACTATAGTTAATAATTCTGCATGGATACTTGAACTTCGCTAAAAGTAGATGTTAAACATTCTCACCCCAAAAAAAGAAATAAAAAACAAGGTAATTATGAGATGCAGGATGTATTAATTAACTTGATTATAGTAATCACCTCACAATGTATATGTACAAGTATATCAAATCATCATGTTGTATACTTTAAATATATAGAATTTATTTGTCAAATACCTCAATTTTTTAAAAAAAAATTAAAGTTAGCTGATGTATAACAGATGTTCACTATGTTTTATATATAGTTATGTATAAAAATAAACATAAATGGGGGTGGCCGGTTAGCTCAGGTGGTTAGAGCACAGGCTCATAACACCAAGGCTGCCAGTTCGATCCCCACAAGGACCACTGAGTTGCACCCTCCACAACTAGATTGAAACAACTACTTGACTTGGAGCTGATAGGTCCCGGAAAAACGCACTGTTCCCCAGTAAAATTTTTTTAAAAAAGGGAAAGTCTTTTAAAGAAAAATAAATAAATAAACATAAATGTATATAAAAATTAAAATATATGTTTATATAAAGTTTTTAAGCTGCTCTTTGATGTTAATTCGATATTTTTCATACCATGTAAAACAACAAAATTTAAAATTTTTTTGCTTTATTTTCTTTCTGTCTAGTCTCAGTAACCTGATAGCTTTGTAGAGTACAGTTGGTTTTAAATTTATATCAGTAGAATAAAACAATGAAATGTTATTTGCTAAGAGGAGATAACATTTTGAGTTTTTATACTTTTTTCCGAAAGTAACTATTACTAAGTAACTACAGTTCCAAATGGTTTTCTGCTTAAAACATTTAAATCCCTAGGACAAAATTAGGCCTACTAGAGATAAACATATCCATCAATTTTTCTCTGGAATTCTCGATAAACACATTATACATTCTCCCTAGTGAGCTGACATTTCAAGCAAACGTAAATCATAATCTTACCTCTAAATGGTGTAGTCATAACCCTGAACATATTAATAAGTGAGTTACATAAAGCAATTTTCAACATTAATATAAAATCATCTATGAAATTCTCATAATTATTTTTACTAAAAGTAGCAGTATGAGTTAAACATATGTTCAATTTCACAAATCAAAAATTTATACAGGAGAGTCAAGCACTGGTAAATGTTCCAACAACAAAAAAAGACCCTGAATATTGGAGATGATAGTCATCTTCTTTGGATAAGTCACTCTGTGGCCCTAATAATTCAAAGATATTTGTAGATTTTTAATAAGCTAAAAGTTACTTTGAGGCTTTAATAACAATTCAAAAAGGCATTCTATGCTGCCCAAAACAGGCATTTTTGTAATCTCCATTACATGACCAATATAAAATGATATGAGATATGAACTCTTTAAAGTGCTGTCCTATTAAATCCTGAGATCATTTCTAGTGCTAGTTTGACCATTGGGAGACAAGTTTAAAAAGAAAATTTTATGTTCAGATCTCAGGCATAAAAAAAAAACCCACAAACAAACAAAAAAACACTAAAAGTATAGCTTATTGAAGCAAAAAAGAGCTCTGCAGAGGATCAGAAAAATATCTTGGCCAATTCAGAGTAACAAGTCAGACAGAGAAATGTAGCCAGTGCAAAGAAAGGGTGGCTAACTGTCCAGATGCATTTCAATACTCAAATGTGCACTCCTGGTATAACTTCGGTCATTTTATGCAAAAGTTAAAAATACAATGCAGATATAATAATAAAAATATGAAGCATTCGGAGCCCACTGGGTATTGGCTTTTTGGCGAAAGGCAGGGCTTTATAAATATAAATACAGAAGCCAATGTAAATATCTGTGATCATTATATAATAGACATTTTCCTTTAGTAATTTCATTGACGTTAATGATATCCATATATATTTTTACACAAAGTTTTCTATATTTGTACAATTCCTAGTATATTTTTAACTCCTCAAATATATTTGGGAATCATTCCAGACCACAAGACTCTGAGGAATTGCAGAATTTATCAGACTGACGTGTCAACACATATGAATATAGAGCTATACAATGTTGTTTTTATTCAGCAAGCATGTCATAAACAAAATTTTCTGGTTTACGATGGTAGGTAGATGAAGGCAATTAAAGTAAGTCTAACTGTAAAAAAATAAACTCAAAAACTTTAACTCTAAACTCAGTTAACGGGGTTTTGTTTTTTTTTAACTAAATTCACATTATTTTACTTAAGATTCTGGGTCTAAATAATCTCATTCCATACACTTTATACCCCCTCCATAGAGTTAAATGTAAAGTCATGAGCACACTACAGATGAAGTATATGTTAAATACTGCCTTGAAAATTAAAAGAAATAATCAAGAAAACAAAGGCTAATCCATTTGGCCAAGATAGAATGATGATTCCATTTTGCTTATTGTTGTTTGTTACTGCTTTCATTTTTAAATGCTGGTAAGAAGTCAAAAGACAAACTTATCTTAAAATGATTTAAGCATGCTTTGAACCAATCATAACTAGAATATTAAAAAATGAAGACAAACAGCATAACATAAAGAAGAATCACCTGGGTTTGAGACCTGTTCTTTCACTTATTAGCTGAATGATTTTGAGCAACTTAAGTGTTTTGAACCAGTTTCCTCATTCTTACATGGGAAAAATAATAAAAATACCTACCTCACAGATTTCTTAGAGAGTAAGTAATAAAATGTATCTAAATACAATTTTGTAAAACTGGAAAGTAATATATGCATTCACTGGGTTACCATCAAAAAAATTTTTTTTTGCCTGAGAGAAATCTGTTTAATATATAATAGATCTGCTTCTTTATATCTGTATCTCTTAATGAAAATATTTTTAATTAAATAAACATTCATCTAAGTAAACTGTATAACTACCAAAGTCTTCCCTTTTAACAATTTGGATGTAAGAATAACTAATATTTTACAACCAAGAGTGATGGCATTTTTAAAGTATATTTTTCTCATATTTTTTAAAATATTGCTTTTAGCATATTTTGTTCAGTTAACAAAGCATATATGTGCTTCCAATTAAACCTTGACTAGAGCTTAGTAGAAAGAAAAATATTTATTAAATTTCTATGTCAACTCTAAATCTTTCTTTTTTTCTTATTTGGTTCATTTGATGCAAACACACTAATAGTGTAATATATTCTTTCTCAGTAGTGAATAATAAATTACTATTTTGCTTTCTCTATACTCATTACCTAAATGAGGCTTTAGATAGAACCAAATATAGTTACAATATCAAACACAACAATCAAAGGTAAAATACTTGCAACAAACCATACCTAGTAATAAGAACCGCATTATCGTGGTGAGCAATCCCATTTTCTGGAATGGTGTTTCCATCACTTTGGTGAGAGAGAATGGATTTCTGCCATTTACAGAAGCTATCGAGGGACTTGTCTGCATGGTGGTTTATCTCCAAGTTTGGCTGCAATACAACATGCATACCAGAAATGTTCCAAACAAATTACTAAGGTCACTTGTTAAAACTTTTGAAGACTAAAGTAGGACTATAATTAGAAGCAGTGGTTTCTAGGAATAATCTCTTGCCAATTTTTATCTCTGTGATATCTGACCTAAAGTTAATTTAATGTATTATTGAACAAACATTCTTTCCAGTTCCAGCTTTAATGATAATGTGAATATATGTGATTATCAGCATACAAAAACAACCAAAACCACTATTAGAAGGTCTGTCATGCAAATGCTCACCTTTATACTGAAACATACAGCTAATATACATATATATAGCTTTAACATGACATAAGAGGTATATTCTTGTAAGCTATTTAAAATTTGCTTAAAATATTAAATGCTTAGTGCTGAAAATCATATTCAACTACGACTTCCTAAGAGGAGCAATAATAAAATAAATTATTTTATAATACATAGTTCTACAGCCTGTCTGTTAGGAGTTTAGATTTGTAAACTAACTCATTCTTACCTGATCTTCTGTGAGAACAACTAAGCGGGCCACGATAATATTCACAACGTTTCCTAGGCTGGAATCACGGTAAAGTTTGGCAACCTGACCTCCAGAAAATAAGAAAAGACACAAAGTCAGACAAAAATCATAGGGTGATTGATTATTTTTTATAGAGTGGTAAAGCAATTTTTCATGACTTTAACCACTGTGTATATAAAAGAGTTTTCTTTTATCCCATATCATTTAAAACAATACCCTCAAGATGCCTCAGTAAAAGGCTTGTTATACAAATCCACCTCAAGAAATATTTTCTCCTAAAGATGAACTACAACATGCTAATTGAGAGGGTGAGCTGATGTTTTAGGTTAAAAAAAACCTCTTAAACAAAATCTAATACAAACTATTCAAAAAGTCATATTATCTGAAAATGAACAATAAAATCATCTTTAAATGTATTTTCTATGGAACTGAAACATGAGTAGATCAATGCTTTCTCAGGTTAGACCAGTAAATTCTTAGAATCATTATTTCACAATAAAAATCCATGACCTTAATCAAAAGCCACAACAAACTATTAGGTTAAAATATTATGTAGAGGGATCAAACTTACAATATTCATCACACTCAAAATGTAATGTTCAATGTCTTTGCGGCCATGGTAGCCCACCATCATCTTGTCTGCCACTACTAACGTCTCCACAAACCGCTCAGTGCTCACGGATCTCTTCTGTCTGTGGTGGATATGTGTGCCGTTAATTGGTAGTGCAGAAGGAAAGGCAGATGTGTCATTTAGCCACCAAGGTTTGCCATTTTTTATGAGGTCTACAATAAAAAAAAAAATTAACTAATTCAGATAGGTCCATTAGTTAAACTTATTTACTTATAGGTCTTTCATATAGACATGCTTCTCATAAATTCTCTTAACATATTTAGATTTTTCAAAGTGAGTGGAGGGGATAAAGCAATATGGTAGTGAGAAAATTATACTCCTTAAATTTTTCAAATTATATTTTCTGAAAAAAAATTAAACATGAATCATATTCAACTGCCCGTGAAAACAAAACAATAAATCTAATGAATTACTTAAGAGAAAAGAATTTTCAAATAAGCATTTCATAATATTCCAGTAAGTACTTACATCATTATTCTTTTAAATTTAGACTAGGTACTTTAAAAAATCATTTATAGTTGTTTAAAAAGCTACTAGAGTATTAACTTTCTAAACAACCTAAGATAGTTCTGATGAAGAATGTTAATGTTGCAAAATTCTATTCTTAAGACACTTTTGAGAATTTAAAGATGCTTTTATTAAACTATCTTAATTAAAACAATTCTATTGTTCTAGAAATCTCCATTCTACAAAGCTGTGATTTTTTTTCTTTTTTTCACTTAGTTTTGCGGTCTCTAACTACTTATACTGACAAAGTACTCAAAGGATTCCTTTTCCAAAACCTGGAGGTAAAGGGCATTAGAATGAGAGTTGAAAGATCATGATTCCAGTATGACTCACTTTAAACTACATTTTAGTGTGGACTGTATGTAGTTTATCTTTGGTTTTCTAGACCTTTGGTTCTTCAGTACACAGGAAACCTTGTAGTGCTCTGGCTCATTTACATTCCTCTTCACTTAATAAACTTGAGCAGTACAGGTCCTCTGCTTTCCTTATATCTTTATATACTTTATATACTTTGCTATCCTTATATTGAACAGGAAACCTTTCGAACCTCCAATTATTGAAAAATTTAGTGAGGAAAAATTAGATTAATTTATATGGTATACTTGACAGAAAGTGGCACTTTCTCTATTTTTCTAACTTCTTTAGCCTTTCCCTTTTAAAAATTACTTTGGTAGAAGTTATAAATTTTAAGACATAAGATGAAAAGGACCATGAGAAGTATCAGTCAAATATTTTTGAAACTTGTATAAAGTAGTGTCTTTATTCCTAAAGGTCAAGAGAAGCAGATACATACTAAATATTTCTTATTTTGATAGTATATGCCCCAGTAAGTATCCCCCTATGTTCAGTTGTGGCAGACAGACTCTTAAGGTGGCCCCCAGGACCTCTGCCTCCTGATGTTCACATCTTTTTGTGATCTCCTTCTCTTTAATATGGGCAGGACCTGGGATTTGTTTCTAACCAATAGAATACAGCAAAGATGATGAAATGTACAGGAGTACTGTACACAATTATGTTACATCATATTGTAGCATCTATCTTAACAGAATCTTTCCCTTGCTGCTTTAGAGGAAACAAGCAACCAAGTTAGTGAATCGTACATAGCAAGGAACTGCCAGTGGCCTTTGGCAAACAACCAACCAAAAAGCTAAAGCTTTCAGTCCTACAACAGCAAGGAACTGAATGCTGCCAAGAACCATGGCAGTGGAGAAGTAGATTCCTCCCCAGTCAAGACTCCAGATGAGAACCCAGCCTTGGCTGAGGCTAAATAGATAACCCTCCCATCCATGCACAGACACCTGGTCCACAGAAACTGGGACAGAATCAAAGTGTATTACTTCAGCCTTCGGGTTTGGAGTAATATTATGAAATAGCTAAAATCTTTTCTGCGTTACCTAACTCCAGTTTCTCCTGCTCACTCTCCTGTGATCATAAAACAACTCATGTATTCAAATCACGCTTAGTCTTCGCTTCCTCTGACTAGACAGCTTACATGTCTAAATATAAGATTTAATTTTCATTATTTTCACCATTTTCATTTCTCTGATCCAACCAGTTTCTCCTTGTTTTTATTTAAAGTATTATGAAAAGAATTACACACCACTGGGCAAAATAAACCCTTAGCAATGTTGTTTCTCATTTGATAGCATTCGGTATAAAGTAGGTGTTGTTATTATAATCATAATTTTCAAAATTTTCAAACTTTTAGCTTTTTAATTGTTAGTTTGCTTGCTATCACTCCATCAGACACATGTATATATAATGTCTTTGCTGGATATTCATAAATGAAAAGAGTTCTTATACTCTGAGAATTTGTAGTCCGATATACATACCATATAAGAACACTGAATGTATAAAATCGAGAGATAACATCTGCAGTTTCATTTTAAAAATTAATCCAGCATGATTAGATCATTGCAAAACAATATCTACATTCTATAATTGTCAATTGACTGCTTCATGTTAAGCTTAATGATCTGTAACTAATATATTTTTAGTCTAAAATAGAATACACAACTGACCTATTTTGTTTTGTTTCAAAATAAAGATTAGTAGTTCTTCAAATAATATTCATTACATATGCTTAATAGTTTAACTTTAAATAGAGTGTAGAATGTTTTAAAGAAAACATTCCTCCTTAAGCACATACAATAAAGAGCTTTCCCCAAAAAACTAAATACATGGATCTCTTTGCTGTCTAAAATAAGATTTTAAGTGATCAATTTCAAAATATTTTTTAATATATAGAGCCATTCAAGATTATCTCATTAACCTGATTTATTTTTCATTTATAGCATTTATTACATCTTGATAGTTGACCATGTATTTATTTATTTGATTGCTTATTTAGTTAACTGTCTCCTCATTAGAATATGTTTCACGTGAGCAGGGACTTTTCCTGCTTTATTTATTGCTACATTCCCAAACCTAGAATAGCCTTGCACATACATGCTAAGTTAATATTTATTTAATAAATTCAGAAGTAGATAATGCAGGTATAGAAACATAATATCTATATCAATGGACTATAAGAACATTCAACTATCTCTGGGTGATGGTAAAAAAGCAATCTTATTTCCCTTTTATATTTCTTTTTATCCTGTATTTTCTAAATTTTCTTCAAAGAACAGGTATCACTTTCAGAGAAATTTATCTCAGAGCTTAAATCGAACTAGAACAGGAAAACTCATATCTCAATATAAAATAAATATGCCCACAGTCAAAAAGTTTTTTACAGCTTATATTTTGATATAAACTTCAGTTCCCGATAACAGGTTAACTGACAATGTATGCCTATAAAGGCACATCTCACTTGAACTAAGCTGTTGAAACAGTATCACAGGGCCAGCTGAGTGCCTCAGTTGGTTAAGGGCGTGAGCTCTGAGTAACAGGGTCGCCAGTTTGATTTCCACATGGGCCAGTGAGCTGCACCCGAGCTGAGCAGCCAACAGGAGGCAGGATGGCTCAGCTGGTGAGAGCACGTGCTCCTAATAACAAGGTTGCCGGTTGGACTCCCATATGGGATGGTGGGCTATGCCCACCCGAAACTAAGATTGAACACGGCACATTGAGCTTAGCGGCTACGAGCTGATGACCGGCAGCCGGATGGCGACTGGACTTGGAGATGAGCTAGCTGCACCCTCCACAACTAAGACTGAAGAACAACAACTTGGATGTTCCCCTTCCCCAATTCCCCAATAAAATCTTTAAAAAAATAAAAAATGAAATAGTATCACAATTAGGATCAGTAGTTCTTAACCTGACATTTCCCATACTTACTGAACATACAAAATGCTTCTTTAACATCTAGGGACATTCCAATGAAATTAAGGAACTACTACCATAGTCCACTATTGGGAAGCCAGTGAAGTGTTTGAAAGCATGTAATATAGCCAGATTTAGGAGACAGACTTGACTAAAGACAAAGACAAACCAGGAGACAAGAAGACGAGTTAGAAAGCCATTATAGTGGTCTAGGCAAGAGATAATGAGGATCTGAACTAAAACAACTGGTTTTAGGGGTCGTAGAGATGGCTAGTGAATGCAATAGGTTAAAAGCAAGGACCATTTAGGAAACAGCCTCAGTAATCCAGGGGGAGAGATTGTGGAAGAAGAAAATCTTCCCCCAAAGGGGCAGAATTTTATGATGGCAATAAGAGTGGAGTTGGAGAACTGTTTAACTCATGCCTAAACCTTGAAAAATAAGGATTCGCCTGAGTAAGACCAGTTAACGAGATAGGCACTTCAAAAGAGGATAATCTGAATATTAAAAAATTATATCATAATAAACAACTAAATATTTAAATCCTAGTTTTTAAAAAAATTATATATAGTTGTACTAATAGCCTAACTTTTGTTGAATATAAGGTAAAGCAAACTATTTCCATAATGTTTAGTTTCATTACTCAATACAAACACCAATCAAACCTTTATTAATACTTATTATCAAATTTTATTTCTTAAGTGGGTTCACTTTCACTGGCCATTTTTCTAGTACCAATTAGTCTTGACCAACAAGGGCCTCTTGTAATTAAAAGCCTCAGAGACTACTCAAGAGAGAATGCGTTATGAGAACAGTCCGTTGAGGAAAGAACTTCAAAGAACACTTATGCTTGAAGCAGAAGATAAGGAGCCCATGAAGGATACTGAGAAGAAACAAAAGGGTAATGCATTCACCAATTTTAAGGCAATCCATTCCATATTTTACAATCTACCTATTGAATCCACCCTATTTTTCACTTAATCTACTTGTTGGTGAACTCTTCTTTGTGTTAAGCTAAAATCTGCCCCTAGTTCCAGTTACTAGAACTACACAGAACAAATCTAATCTTTTTAAAAATAATATAATAGCCCTTTGAATGCTAGAAACAGGCACCTCAACAATGATGATAGCTACAATTTGACTAACTAATGTGCACTGAGAGGAGTATGTGGAGAAGTTGGGTAATTTGTCCAAAGCTTATACCAAAGCCCATGTTCTTTCTACTATGCTAGACTATGCCCTCTGTTTCTCTAAGTTTTCTAACACTTAAACTAGACAATCTCCTATATCCCTACCTCTAGTCTTGCTTTTCTCTAATTCAGTCTCCAGATGGCTGTTAGAGTAATCTTCAGAAACCTAAACTTGAACATGTGATTCCTACTACGTAAAATCTCTCAGTGGGATTTCCATCCAGCACACTTAGGGTAAACGAACTCCTGAGTATGGTTTGTAAGTCCTTTGTGATCTGGCCCCTTCTTATCTCTTCAGTCATCTCTCACAGCCACTATGACTCTTACCCCTATTTCTCCAACCCACATTCTAATATCCAGTTATATGAACTGTCACTTCCTGGAACATGACATTCTTTCTTTAGGTTCAGCACCTTTGTAAATGCTGTTTCCTGAGAAGTGGGCAAAAAAATTAAAAAATAAAAATAAAAATAAATGCTGTTTCCTTTAGACAGAACCCATTGCTCCCTCCCCTTTTGCCAAGCTCCCTTGTCTTATCCCTTAGGCCTCAGCTTACAAGTTGCTTCCTCCATGAAGCCTTCTTTGACCACTGAAGTTTAGGTTTATTGTCCCTACTACATAGTTCTACAGTACCCTAACTATCACTACCTTTGAATACTACGTTAAAACTCTTCAAGTCGTATTCAAGTGTCTAGGTTCCTGTCACTAGCATAAAAATATCAGGCTAACCAAACAGCACAGAGTACTATGGAACACCTGTACATGAAAGCTGTAACTATTACCCAGGTAAATTAAGGTGTTTCTTTCTCCTTCAAAGAAAAAAAAATCAAATTTTACACAGACTTACATTTTAAAGACTTCTGAAAGAGCTTCCAAAATTGACTTCAAACTATTGATATGTGACATTTTTTTTTTTTTTTGGAAAATAAGGATATTTAGCTTCAGGAGAGTTTATATATATATTTTTTTTTAAAGATTTTTTTATTGGGTAATTGGGGGGATGGGAACAGTGCTGGGGAATTAGGGGAAGGGGAACAGACAAGCCGCTGTCATTCTTGTTCTTCAGTCTAGCTGTGGAGGTCGCCGCCCCACTGGCCCAAGTTGGCACCATCACTGCGCTCCTCCCTGGCGAGGCAGATCAGTCGCCGGCCTCTGGACGGCCGCTCACTGCGGCTGCTGGCCGCTCACGCTGGCTGCTGGCTACACACGGTAGCCCATGGCAACCCACTGCCACAGGGACTGCAGCCTACGCCGTCACCGGCGACTCACGGCAGCCCAGCTCCAGGTTGAGCTGTTGTTCAGCATCTTAGCTGTAGAGGGCAGTGTCACTGGCCCTCATATGTGGGATCCGAACCGGGGCCCTCTGGCATCCCAAGCGAGTTCCTAACCATCGTGCCACTCGGCCGGCCCGATATGTGACATTTTTTGAGGACTCTCGGCATTGTCATTTTAGTTACTCAAATTCATATTTACTTTTATTATTACCCTTACAATACATGCCAGACAAAAGAGGGTAGCAATACAATACAATATGCTTTCTAAATGCCACAGATTCACTTACCCGAAACCCCACAGTGAGAGTGATCATACAGATGTCGTTGCTGAAGGGTAGACTTTTTGTAAATCACATGGGGATGGCCATTTTCATAACTAAAATGTTTGGAATCTTCTGTGGTATTCTTTAATGGTTCAATAAAATATTCTTCATCTTCTGTAGCAATAACACCATGCTAAAATAAAAAGAAACAGAATTTACCAAGAAGAATCACTTGAAATATTACCATTACCAAAAGTGAAAAATAAATTTATATCCCTCCAAAAAAGTTAAAACACACGTTAATAGAAATTTAGTGAATTGTCCATACTCAGCAAACATTATATAAATTTTCATTTTCTTTAAAAAGGATGTTTAAATGCCTCTACATGCTTTGCCCTACACTAAGCATGACACACACATTATCTCCTCCAATCTTTCTAACAACTCTATGAGGTAGCAGAGACCTCTATGTGTTCACTAAGGCTTTTATTTCCTTTTCAAATTGTGCACACTTAACTACATCTTTTGTGTTTAGGTATAGCTTTGTAATTGAGCTTTGGCCAAAAGAAAAGGGGCAGAGTGTTGTGTATCACTTTCAGGCCCAACCCTTGAAAAGCTCCCCAGTGGAATTCTCCACTCTCTCTGAAAAAAAAGACCTGGGGAAGGTAGAAGCGAAAAGAGAAGGAACCTGGGTCCCTGAGTGACCTGATGAAAAGCTGTGCAACATAGACACTGATATAAGGGGGAAATAAACTTCCGCTGTGGTAACTACTGATATTTTAAGGTTTATGTTACACCAATTAATATGTCCTTAATATATATCCCACATATCCCCATTCTGCAGATGAAGTAACAGGCTCAGAGATTAACAACTTGCCAAATATCATATAGAGATCAGAGAGGGAGCTGGAATTCACACAAAGTTCTGCTCTCATTCACAGTATTATATTGCCTTATACCTATTTATTTAGCCAATTCCTACTCAGCTAAGTCACAGTTCCTCTTTAAAACTTGCTCTAGCCTAACTGGAGTAACTTCGCCCTCCTGTGAGCTCCAACAGAGCTTATTATTTATTTTTAATTAATTTATTTTTAATTAATTCCGCACTGCTTTGCTACATCTCAAGTCCTGAGGCTATATTTAAATTTGGAATAACTTTTCAACTGCATGTTTTATCTTCCAAACGATACTAGTCTCTTTCCTAAGGCAAACGGTTATGTCTCATATTTCTTTGTATCAATTACAGGCACAGTGTCTCAGATGTACTGTGCACACCAAATAAAAGTTTGCTGATTAAAAGAAATGAGATAGTAAAAGTTATCTGCATCAGAAATAAGAACTTCCATCCTTGTCTAATAGTGTTTTCCTAAATGTGGCACATGTGAGGACTGCCCTTAATCCGACTAATTTACCCTGTAACACTGGATAAAAAACAAACTCTCTGGGTGTATTTCCTCAGCTGGAAAAATGAAAGGGTTGGTGTAAATTAGTGGTTTTAAAACAGCACTCTGGGGAGCCCTAAGGGTTCCATGGAAGTGCCCTCAGGGGATTGCCCCAGACAACAAAGAGAGACCTACACGGCACGGATTCCTGGGCTTAGGAATCAACTGTGCTTTTATTAATCTATATATTAAGGTTCCACATAACATCTCATTTGAGAAAAGGGTTTGCTGCTTTAAAAAGAAAAAAAGCTGAAAGCCTCTAGTCCAGATAATCTCTAAGGTCCCTTTGAATCTAAGCCTCTATGATTCTGTTTAGGGAAATTCATGTTAAGTATCACATGCTTGGAAAAAAAGATAAGACATAGTCAGCACTACTCTAACTTTTAGATGAAGTTGGCAGCCACCTATACGACACGAATTAAGGATTGCAAAAACAAAACAAAACAAAAAAGCAGCCCTTAGTCACTTAGTAGTTTCACCATTGCTTGCTTTACTTTAGAGATATTAGTCCCTAAATTAAATGCAAGCACTGACAGAAAGAATATGCCATTAACAAACTCTAATACCTGAACGTGAATTACTTTACCGGGAAGATTAACAATGTGATAGTAAACTGAGCATGTTTTCCTGCAGAAAAGAAGGCACATGTTAGGAGTTTTGGTAAGAGGGGAGTGTAGGAAGTGGGCTCAGAGGGCTGCCGAGAAAAGGGAGAGCGCTAAAGTCATATCACGCTGGACTGTGAGAAGAAGAACATTTAAAGGTCCAGACAAGAAACTCAGGTTGCAGGGGAAAACAGTCAGAAGCCTTCTAACAACATTCTCTTATATCAAGAATGGAACAACTCTGGAAGAAAATCCAGAGATTTTGTGTTAGTTACTCTGTAAGATGTTCATACACGTTATCTCATTTAATCTTAATAGCTCTTTGAAGTACGAACTGCTATCAGCTCCTCTTTGCAAATGAGAAACCTAGACTGGGCAAAGCTAAGTAACAAACTCACTGGATTGACTTCAGAGCCTGTACTCTTAGTCACCATGGTATAATTCTATCCTCTGCAGGTTGCTTCTGACTTTATTAATTCACCAAGTATGTTGTGAGTGTCTTCCACATGGCAGGTACCGTTCTAGGCAGTATGGACACCATAGCGAACAAAACAAAGTTTCTGGTCTATCATGGAGCATACAATTCTGGTGGGAGGAGCTAGAAAAAAGCAATTCATTCTTTGGATAAGTAAATGATCAAACAGGTAGTGATAAAGGGTAAGATGAAAAATAAAGCAGGGTAAAAGGACAGAGTAATCAGAAGTGAGGGAGTTATACAAACTATTTAGGATGATCAGAGACATCGTCTCTAATAAGATGACATTTGAACAGAAACCTTAGTAAAGGAGCAAGCCAAACAGATACCTAGGGGAAAAGCAGACCAGACAGTGGGAACAGCAATGCCTGTGCATGGCAACGGGGTAGGAGCATGTGTCCAGTATTTGATAAATAGCAAGGAGCAACTTGCTAGGAGGGAAGGGGAAAATGGTTATGAAATTAGAAAGGTGCTGGAGGCCAGAGGATGAAGGAGCTGAGTTACATGGGAGTCCCAGAAATCTGTGCATCCTCCAAAGAGCCCCACCTGTCACTTTCCTCAGCATCCACACTCACCTCTACACTGTCTGCCTCAGGACTGGCAGGGTTAATCCCATCACGCTCGCTTTCCCGGCCACACCTGTCCTTACAAGAAGACCATGACCCACCCCTTGGGTTCTATTCCCTGTATGGTTATACACATCATGTGTTCTGATCTCACCTGCGACCTTCCCCCTTCACCATTTAAAATATTTCTACAGTGCCCTCTAAAACTCAAGATTAATTACCAACAAAATTTCCTGTGCCCTCAGCCTCATCTGTGAGTGTTCACTTCATCTGGCTCACACAAAAGCCTGAATTTCCCTAAATGACACTCTTTCTTCCCTGTAATCCTCTGGAAGGTGGCTGCTTTCTCTCCTACTTGCCTCCTATTGGACCCTGAAGTAGGGCGTGTGTCCTTGTCATTCAGTGCCATTTCCAAACAATTCTCCCTCTTTCAAAACAACAACAACAACAACAACAAAACCAAACAAACAAAACCTACCAGCTTTGCATCTCAAGCCATCACCTTCTCCCTTTGCTAGTTGTAGTTATCTACTGACCCAGAAATGCCTTCCTCATCCCTTACAGATTTTAGCTTCTGGATCACTGTCACGCTCTGCAGTACCATTCCTGAAATAACCATTAGTTTCAGTATATTCTTATGTCATCGCTTCTTAAGATTTGTGTGTACGTGTGTGTGCTCGTGCCTTGGATCCCTCTGGAAGTCTAGGGGTGAAGCCTAGGGACCATTTCTCTAAATAATATTTTAATTGCAGAACAAATATACAGGATTATAAATAAAACCAACTAAAGCAAAACACAGTTATCAAAAGATTTTTTAAGTGTAATAGCAATACATACGTCTTTTGTAACACTTTAAGATATGCAGTGGATTGAATAATTAACATAATTTCACAATAGTGATTAACATAAATAATCCTATTTTGAAGAACCTGCAAAAACTGTAAAATGACATGGAAATGTCTGTAATTTCTATCGGGGACAAAGTCAGTTACCGCTATTTCTACATTGGTTCATTAGCTATATTCATAAAAGAAGGAAATGTTAGATTTCAGTAAAGAATTAGTAAAATCGAAGATGTAATTTTCCCCATTCCATTACACAAAGCCCCTGAATGCTATCCATAGACCCCAGGATAAGAACTACCTACATAGATGGTCTCTTCAACCCCTACCCTCTCCATTCCTTGACCACCGCTCTTCCAAATATCTTGTACTTCACCTTACCTTAGACTCTCATGGATGCATATGGGGACACAGTCAAACCCTAGACTTCAGCATTATCAATATTTGCAATCTTGCATAGTCTCAATTTCAAGTATCCCCTTCTTCTATCTTTCCAGTACTGTCCCTCTAGTATCTTAACCCCAAGAGATAGCCCTTATGCCCACCTTGACCCACTGATCCTTTCCATTGCCCTCTACTCGCTTTTTGTCCTCATTTCCCTCCTTCAATTTCCTTGTCCTTTTTTCCCTTCATGGAATTTATGTGGCTAACCTACAACCCTGATTAAATCCAATATTGCTACTCTGAGTCTACACCATTGCAGCTTCATTTAGCCAGAGGAAAACACACCAACATGCTGACTAGTCTCACTTTAAATTCATCATCATAATCTCAATTGTGTCCTTAATGCTTCATGGCAATTATACTATGTTTCTCTGATTCATTCAGTATCCCACTCTCCTGGATAAATATTTCATACTTTTTCCTCTCTTCTTAAGCCCCTAACAGCTCATCTTTCCATCTTCCGTTCCAACAGACAACATTGCACAACCTCCTACGCCTACAACCACAAATACCCCACCTACCTGAATCTCATGTCCATATAATCTATTTTATTTCCTGTTATTATGAATGAGTTGTCTATTCTCCTAGTAAAGGCCAGTTATTCTAGTTATGCATATGATTCCATCCCTTCTTATCTATCAAGAACATCACTCCAGAAATTTCATTCTCTCTACATAATCATTCCTATTAAACAAAACAAAACCTCCTGTAACCCTTACTTCTGCCTGCAGCAACTGATCTTTTCTTGCTTTTCCAAAATTCCTTAAAATAATTGTCAATATAGTCTTTTCTTTTCTCCCATTCCTTCTTAATCCTACCTCAGTCAGGTTTGCCTCTTTTCCAAACTCCACCATGATGTCACCAAAACTGCTTTTGTCAAGTTTACCAATGACCTCTTCACTGATAAATTCAATGGTCAGTTTTCAGTCCTTCTCTTATTTTGACTCAGTAGCATTTGTCTCTTTAAATATCTCCTTCTCTTGGCTTGTAGATATCTGCCTGGTTTTCTTTCAATTTCTTACTCCACTGTTCTTTGCTGTCTCCTCCATATCTTTCTGACCTCCCTAACCCCTTGGAGTGCCCAAAGGTTAAGCTCTTGGACCTCTTCTTTAATCTATCTGTTCTCCCCAATTAAACAATTCCATAGAATCTCTTGGCTTTAGCTGTCATCCATATACCGATGAGTCCCACATTTATAAGTCCATAGTTCACATCTCTCTCCTGAACTCCAGACTTGCACATCCAACATCCTATCCAACATCTCAAGTCTAACATGTCCAACTGGACTTGTGATGCACACCACCACCCAACCTGCTCTTCCGACAGCTTCTCCATTTCAGTTAATGCCCGAGTCTGCCTCATCCCCATTGATAGCTACTCTATTCTTCTAGTTGCCAAGGTCTCAAACTTGGAGTCATCACTGACTTTATCCTGTCCTCTAAAACCTAATATCTTGTGCCAGATTCTCTTTCTAGCCTCATCTTCCATTATTCTTCCTCTTTTTCACTTAGCTCTAATCATGGTAGTCTTCTTGTTTTCCTCAAACACTGTAAAATCAGGCCTCTGTACCTGAAGATTTCCACCTAGAAATCTTATCCCTCAGATGTCAGCATTCCCGTCCTCATTTTCCTTAAAGTTGTTCTCAATATGTTTCCGCCTCAGAACTTATCGTTATCCAACATACTATATTTCGATTTATTTATCTTATTGTGTATCTCCTCCACTAAAATGCAAGCTGTATGATGATAGGGATTTTTGTTTGGTTTACTGTTGATTCTTATCACCTAGAACAGTGCCTACTATCTGGTATTTAGAAGTATGGGGTGAATGGATGAATGAATAATGGAAAAAGTAGAAAGGCAACTATGGATACAATTAAATAAACAGAAAGTCTAATGGGGTCACTGATCTTTTCTAACTAGCTACATAGTCTTTAGTATCTTCAGAGAGATTAAAAAAATCATTTTGCATGAAATAAGAACAATATACAAAGAAAGGAACAATCAGAAAAAGGAAGAATCTCTTGAAAATTAGAAATATGACTGCTGTAATTTTTAAATCAATTGAAGGAAAAAAGGCAAAATTGAGGAAGTTCATAGAAGTTAGAACATAAGGAAAAGTTGGAAAAAGAGAGGTAAGAGAAGCAGAGAACCAACTACTGAACGGTGTGGGGAGAAACAAGGAGACAAAATTATCAGGAAATTATTTTTCAAATTGCTCTAAGCTACAGGAGGGTCTTTAAATTGAAAGCACCCATCCAATACCAAGTAGAGATAAGGAAAGAAGACCCACAACTTAGCACATTATTATAAAATTCTTGAAACAGGAAGTATAAGGATCACTTTCACTGAAGCAAATATTTTAAGTAAAAAAAACAAAAAAAACAAGAAGACTTCTGCCACCCAAAATGAATCAATGATAATTTTTTTAGATCTTCAAGTCTTTTCCTAAGACACAAACCCACGTGGATAGATTTGACGCTCCATATTCCCCTTTCCCAATCCCACCACTCATGGTTCGGAAGGAAAATGATTTTTGAACCTATTGTAGAATTTCACATCCAGCTAAATGATTAACCAAACATGAGGGTAACATAAAGTTACTTTTAAATAGGCAAGGACTCAGAAATTTCACTTCCCAGGTACCTTTTCTGAGGTAATTACTTGAAGATGTTCTCTAATAAAATCAAAATGTAAATACAGAAAGAGGAAGATGTGGAACTAACCTAGGAAAAAAGAAATCCCAAGATGAGAAATGTGTAGTAACTCAAGAAAATAATTAACCAGAAGACTCTAAGAAAAATGCCTCCAAAGAAGAATGGAATATATTCCAAGCAATAGATATAAGAACTAAGGAACTGAATAATTTTGATCAGGTGGTAAAAAAAAATAATAATTAATTAATTAATTAATTCTCAATAACACAAAATAAAATTAAAAACTCTGGAAAAACAATACCTGGATAACAAATCCATGGTCCTCAAATGTGATATTATTTTAAACTGTTGACTGATAGAATGTAATGTTAGGAATCTTTTTCCTTTGAATGATGCAAGAGTTGTAACTCTGATTTCAGTGATCTCTACATTGAAAACTATTTTTAATAGACCAATTAAAAACAGAATTGGTTAAAAGGTGCCTTTAAAAAATAAAATTGGACTTTTAAAAAACTTGTTTACATATTCCATTTTATTAAAAATGTAACATGAGGGCCAGCCAAGTGGCTCGTTTGTTAAAGAGTTGGCTTGAAAGCATGAGCTCTAGCAGCAGGGCTGCGGTTTGGATCCCACATATGAGGGCCAGTGATGCTGTGCTCTCTACAGCTAAGATAGTAAACAACAGCTCAACCTGGAGCTGGGCTGCCGAGAGTTGCCTGCGATGGCGTAGGCTGCAGTGGGGCTGCAGTGGGCTGCCAAAAGCTACCGTGAATGGCCGGCAGCTTGCGTGAGCTGCCGTGAGCCACCATGAGGGGCTGTCCAATGGCTGGCAACCGATCTGCCTCAGCCGAGAAGGGTGCAATGATAATACCAACATGGGCCAGTGAAGCAACATCCTCCACAACTAGACTGAGGAACAAAAGGACAGCAACTTGTCTGTTCCCCTTCCCCAATTCCCCAGTGCTGTTCCCATCCCCTAATTCCCCAATAAAATCTTAAAATAAAAAAAAAAGTTAACATGATACAAAATAAGAATGAAGGCAAGATTACTAAACCTGGTGGTTGGGTAAAAGTGTGATGTGGAACAGGATATTTACATAGTCTCAAAGTGTCTGCTAACAAATTTCTTATCAGTTGCCAAGGGGAAAATAGTAACTTTACTGGACAAGTATAGCAGACTTCACCTTAATCAAGCAATCAAAGTTAGCCAACATGGACCACGCAGTTTTAACAGGAAGCAAATAAAACAGAAAGGTGTTCACAAATAGAGGGAACGAGAACAAGAGACAGAAAGTCTCAATGATGATGAAGAATAGATGGATGACGCTCTACTATCCCCTTATGTGAAGAACAGTTTCCATTTTCAACCTTATTCTCACTTTTGACTCCACAAACATCTTTCACAACTTCATAGACATTTTTATTAATAACTCTCAAATTACTTGTTCCCAGAATTCAATTCTTTTTTAAATTTTAGAGCTATATTTCCCAAATCCCAATTAGACATCTTTAACCTTTATTTCTTCAGATTCCTCATATTTACTATATCAAAATCACTCTCTTCATCTTCCTCTCCAATCTAGCACTCCACTGGAATTCCCTTTCTCAACTAGTAAAATTCACAAACTACCCTCATCAAAAACAGAAACCTCAGCTATCTTCAATTACTTTCTCTCCTTCATTCCACACTCAATTCAATTCTATTTCAACTTCTTAAAATATTATTAAATATCTACTATGTGCTATATGTCTTATTAGATGCCAGTGAAAAAAATTAATCAGATACAAATCCTCTAAATTTTCTCATCAAAACGTTGTTCAAATTCATTCTATCTTCTCCATTCCTAGTACCATAGTCTTTGTATAGGCCTTCATTATCTCTTATATGTTCTAACTCATTTTCATAGCTCCAATCATTCCTCTTCCCTCAAATCTCACAATAGAATTAGTTTTTGTTTCCTAAATCTCAAATTTGTTCATTTCACCACCCTGTTAAAACTATCAATGGCATAATTAAAGTTAATGCCAAACTTAAAGGGCTTGGTCAATGACTAGGAACTGAATTTTTCTATCATATTCAACAGCAAGTGTTAGTTCAACATAACAAAAAGTTTTAAAAAACAAATTTATTTTGGATAATTTATTTTATTCCAAAAGATAAATCTGTTTTGTATATAAAGCTAACACTGTTTGTAGAAAAAGAAGCTCCCAATAAATGTACTCAATGTATCTATTTATAGGAATTAAATCCAAATCTTGAAATCCAAGTAATCATTTTGACCCACTGACAATGATACAAAATGGACAATCTGAGCTAATTCTTACATATACCTATAATGAAAATTTTACTAAACTGTGGTTCTCAATACTCCTTTCAAATTTAGAACTTATTTAAATCCAACTCTAGTTATGTAGTTTTTTTATATTGAAGTAGGAATGAGAGTATGAATGTGACAGAATAAGGAAGAAAAACAGTTTCTGAAAATGACTTGAGCATCAAAATGTTTGTGCCCTTTTACACAGATAAAGCTTTAATGAAACATCTACATTAGCCTGAATAGGGTAAAAGCCGTAAAGGAAGTGCGGAAGTATGCTCTGCTCTGCAACCACGACTGTGCCCAACTTTGAACTGTGTTTACCATTAGACTAGAAAAGATTCAAATACCCATGATAGACCCTACACTTTTGAAATCTATTTTCTAAGAAAAATAAGATTTAATATTAATCTCAGATAAATGCAGGAAAAAATTATTTTGTAAAGAGATATTGGTATAAAAGATTTTGCTTCAAGAATTTATAACCACAAGTAGGTCATACATAATTTTAAGCTACATTGCCGATCAGAGAAAAATATTATAGAAAGACACCTAAAGAGGCAATCAGTGTTGTGGTTTCCTGAAATAATACACACACATACATACATACACAATCTTAAACTCTTCATCAACGACTGAAATTTGTTTATGAATAAAAGATATCTTATTTAAACAGAAAAACTAAGACCTAAAATTAAACCTGGGGTTTCACTCATTGTTCTACTAATAATATAGAGTTTTAAAAGTAGCTCTTACTTTGAAAAGTCAATGCAAACATTATCAAGAAGACTAAAAGCAAAAGCAGTAAAAATAACAAAAAATTTAGACTTGCTTTCCCTACCTAAACCACCTATGTATGCATGTATGTATATGTGTGTACGTGTGTGTGTGTATATATATATATATATATATATTAATGTGAAGACATCTACATTGTGAATTTATTTCCCCATCAGAAATTCAGAATTAAAACATCTACTTACCAACCCAATACAGTTGCTTAAAGCCACTTTAGTTGTACTACGTTGATCTTGCAAGTATCCTGTGTAATGACAATTGTCTAAAAAATCATGTTTCCACTGGGGTCCATCTTTCCCCCAGTATTCTACGGTAAAATGTTTGGACACAAAATCTGTGTTGAGAGTCAAGTTTAGGTGAAAGTGCTTGCCATAGGCTGAAAGTTTAAAAAATAACTTAGATACTGCCTGCTGTGGATCGATAGGGTCCATACTCCGTCTTCTCCTGGAGTGTTTATCATTTTTCACAGTAAAGCTGAGGAAAGCTCCATTTTGATCAACCCTTATTGGAATAGTTAGCTGGTAGTGTTCTAGATAAGTCAGGAATTCCTCTTTGTAATCACAAGGCAGAGAATCCAGAAAAAAACACATGGAAGAAAAGAAAATTTAACAAAGAAATAGCAGTATACACAACAACTATATCAGTTAAAACTATGCATAATCATGTGCGAGGTATCTAAAGATAAATTAAGTTCCAATTATTTCATCCTCAAAATAACATTATTTTAAAATTATTTCAAAAGACTGTTTTTCTTTTTTAAATTTAATTTTAAGAACATGGATTCTAAGAGCTAAATTCTGCAGGAAATATGAATATTTTATACTGAAATTTAAAACAGTGAAAAAACACATATGTAAAAGAATAGAATTTAGCTCAGGTAAAATATGTTTGTGCAAGTTATCCAAGAGAGTTTATATAGCATCTCTACAGCTTTGTAGAAAATATTTTTTAATAAATCATCAGTTGAAATGTAAAATACTGTAGCCACTTTGTGGAACAGTCTGGCAGTCTTTCAAAAGATTAAACATGGAACTACCATCTGACCCACTATTAGGTAGATACCCAAGAAAATGAAAACACAATCCACACAAAACCTTGTACATGAACGTTCATAGCAGCATTATTCACAATCGCCAGACGGAGGAAATAACCTAAATGTCCAACTGATGAGTAAATGAGTAAAATCTGGTATATTCACATAATGGAATATTAGTCTGCAATAAAAAGGAATGTAGGGCTGAGACATGCTATGGCATGAATGATCCTTCATAATAACAGCCATCATAATCAAAGGTCATTATCTAACATAAAAACACGCGAAGTGAAAGAAACCAATCACAAAAAAACACATATTATATGATTCCATTTATATGAAATATCCAGAATAGGCAAATCTCTAGGGACAGAAGTAGAGTAGAGGTTGCCTAAGGCTAGGGATGGAGGATGGTTTGAAGGGAATTTGGGAGTGACTATTAATGGGTACAGGGTTTCTTTTAGGGATGATGAAAATGTTCTAAAATCAATTGTCACGGTTGTGCAACTCTGTGAATATAATAAAGCATTTGAGTTGTAAATCAAACTTTAAACGGATGAATTATATGGTATATATGTATCTCAATAAAACTGTTAAAAATCATCAATTGAAAAAAATTCAGAGGACTATGAAATATAATTTCCTCACTTAGATGTAGTAAATATTACCAATCTACCTTCTTAACCACATCTTCCTTTAGCTAGGAAAAACAAATGTCTGCCTCATGCCTTACTGTCTACATGTGGACTTCACCCATAAACTCCCATGAAACCACGATCAAATGGAAGTAAATTGAAAGATAGTATTTATTTTACATCTCATGAATAAAAGTTCATACTAAATGCTATGGCTTTGTCGATATACTTTGAAAGCCACATTTTATACATATGGATTTCTAGACATCAATAGCCTATAATACCCTTGAAAATCTGATTCATCAGCACCAAAAAATGATCTGTTACTATACATTCATGGGAGGAGAATCCAAAAGGTATGCTTTCAATAATTCTGTAAGTTTTGGACAGATCCATGGAAAACAAAATGACATTCGCTCCTGGGACCTCTCTGTTAAGATCTTTTCTATGATATAAAGCTCAGTTCCATAGATGAAAATCATAGGGACCTGTGGATTAGAATTTGAAAGGTTGAACTTCTTACAACTCTTACTTTTCACCCAGGTTCTAATGCTTAGATGAGAATTCTTAAGTTAGGAAAAGCATTTTGTCACTAAGGGTCCATATTAGAAAAATCTCATATCAAAATTTGTCTTGGTTTCTTGTTCTTTCATAATATAAACCTTTGGATTCCTTTTCAACATGACATTGTCTATAAACCTTAGCAACGAACGAGCCTGTTAAACTTTAGGATTCAGAAGAGGAATAAGAGGCCTGGGTCTATTATCTTCTGAGAAAGACCAGGCTAAAATCCACTGGATATTAAATACTAGTAGAACAAGGTAAAAAGACTCTTAGAACCCTTAACATATATGAAACGAGCACTAAATTGACACAGTAGACCTCTGCTGCTATCACTACATATCCCAAAGAAAATATTCACCCAAACTAAATATTAAGAATCTTCTCTTGTCAGATAATAACAATAGTTTTTATCAGTTTCAAAAGTAGGTATCCTACCTTGTGAACTGTATGAAAGCCTGTGGTCGCTATGAAATTCCGATGAAGCCATGATGAGGCTCAAAATCCAGGTCAACGTCTTCCACAAAATTTCCATAATTTAGAAAACTGGATGATTTTTTGGAGGGCTACCTATGTGCTAGAGAGTCAATACCATAGCAAATTAGTTATTAGATGGTCCACTGTTTAACAGGTACTTTTTCCAACATCCCGTACTTTCTTCTATATCTGGATTCATTTTTCTCAATCCAAAATGAAACAATTAATGATGGTAAAATTTTCATAAGCAAAGCATTAGGCTGATTAGTTACTAAAGTATGGCCATTTTTTAACCTAGAAAAACAAAAAAAATTTAAGTTAACTGAAAAATATCCTAAATTCACAGATCTATATTGCTGAATGCTTGCCAAAGGACATATACTACAAAATAACTTAATATAGTTAAATTGGACCATTGTTGTCCTGTATAGTCTAAATAAAATCCACAAGACTAAACACAGACTTAGAAACCTAAATGTTTGGCAGGATAATGTCAGAGCTACTTAATAATCAAAGAAGAGATCTGAAGAGAAATCATAAAAATTCTTTTTTAAAGAACTTTGAAGATAATGTGTGGGTACAGTGACTAAACCTCCTTTTGATAAAATAAAAAGTGGACTGACTTCACAATCAAAGTTCATTTTATGAAAGTGTTAAACAGTATGTGATCTCATTCCTTAACATGCAAGCATTTGGAACGACTCATATCCAGAGATTGATTTGTGGCTTTATGAGGCACCTATAATTTCTTCTTACAGAGTAGATCTATAAACACACAGTGACATTTAGCTGCTGTCTGAACACTCAGACAGTAACACAAACTAAACTTCTAAAAAAGTTGAACCATATTTACTGTAACCTTTGACTTTATCTGGAAGTCTTATATGACTCATAGGGCAATGCATGTAAGACAACTTCAACAACCCAGAATCTAACTGAAAGAAAAAGAAATTCATTTTCTGAAAAGAAAATCATTTTTAAAAATTCATTTCGAGTATCACAACAGATTTCATGTTCTATCTCAGGTCCTTTTCTTTCGACTTACAACCTCACTCAGAGTCCATGGATTCACATTTTATACAGAAAACTAGCATACCTGGCTACCAGATTTCCCAGCACACAAGCCTTTAAAAAGAAATTAACAAAGGGACTAGAGCTAGCTCATTAACAGCATGAAACTGACAAAAAACCTAAAAAAGTAGCTTTAAAATCCCAAATCAACACAGTTTGGGGCACAAACAGTCCTTACTTATATGGTTCAGCAGTTCCTACTGTGCATATGACTGTTATAGCTCAGTATCTAATATTCAAAATACTATGCCTGAGTCAGGAATAAAAGGTTAAATTACTCTTAATAAGATAGTTTACTGTTGAGATAGAGAAGTACACAAGATATTAGATTGTCCTTGCATATCCCTAATATATAGGATTATCATATAACAAATGCTTACATGTTTATTGGTTAAAAAAATGAAAGAGTAAATGAATAAATAAATAGTGGTTAAAATAAAATCCCTTTAGGCATATAAAAGAATATTTGTAGTTAATTGGAAAATTAACTTATGTGGAATACTTTCATTCCCTATGGTGCTAGAAATATCAGTTATTACAACATATAAAACAACCACAACTATTTAAAATTCCTTGTCTGTCTCTACAAGTTATTAAACTGGTAAACCTTAGAAAAACTAATTCATTAATCAACAAATACTGTCTTCCAATGTTTTCAAAATGATGTTATAACAGCATGGGGAAACAGAAAGGATTAAGACACAATGATTACTCATAATCTAAGTAACAAAGAAAGAAATTTCAAGGCAGACTGACATATGCCATAAAGTAGTTATGAAAACGTGTTACAGGAGATCGGATGAGGAAGATGACTTCTGAATCAGAGAAGGATGAGTCAAGGAAAGTTTATCAAAAAAGTAGCATTTGAAATAGGCCCTGGAAGATGTCAAATTGCTGCGGGCAGCCACTGCAAATCAAAGAAATAGAGGCTACAAAGTCTAAGTGGTAAGGAAAAAACAAGAGAAAATATTAGTAAAAATAGTAAGTTTGGTTCCTATGCAGAAGACTAACAGGTAATATCTGGAAGGGTAGTTTAAGTGCAGACCAAAAATACAGAGACTTTTAAATACGTTACTTCTTTTAATATTCATAACAATCTTGTGAAGTAGGTATTACTACCCCTGTGTCAGGCGGACTCCAAAGATCCTGTTTCCTGATACCCACGCCCTTGTGTAACTCCCTTCCCTTGAGTAATTTGATCCTAACCAATTGAAGACCTCAATGTGAAGGGGATGTCACTTCCATGATTAGATTACCAAAGATTCTAACTTCCATTTTACTAGTAGGCTCTCTCTCTTGTTGACTTAGACGAAGCAAGCTGCCATATGGAGAGGCTCGCATGGCAAGGAACTGAGAGCAGCCATCAGATAACCACTAGCAAGGAACTGAGGCCCTCAATGCAATAGCTTGTGAGAAACATAAACCTGCCCACCGATATGTAAGCCGAGAAGCAGTTCCCTTCCCGGTCGAGCCTTCTGTGGTGGCCCCACTGCCTGCCCACACCTTGACTGCAGCTTCATGAGAGACCCTGAAGTACCCGATATAGTTAATCCATGCCCACAGACTCCCGAACCACAAAAACTGTGAGATAATAAATGTGTGTAATTTTAAGCCACTAAATTAATGATAATTTTTCTTCTTTTCAGTAATTGATAACTAAGACGGCTGCCAATTTACAGAGAAAGAAGTTGAAGCTCATAGTAGTCAGAGAGCTAGAAAATAGCAGAGCCCAGAGTCATACACAAAGTTACTTGGCTCCAAAGTCTACATTCTTTCTGTTACATCATGCTTCCATTTTAAGGCACTCTAACTTAAAAATCAATAGCGGTTGCAAACAACCAGTGTGAAATAAGGTATTCATAAAACAGTATAGGCTAATTAACATGAACAGTTTTAAGCAACTTTATACGCAATAACTGTTTCATCTCAAAATTACCTCTACAATGATTTAGGCAAGACAGAAGGCACTATATAGCCTTTCTCAGGCAAAAATCTATGAAGAAATTAAGTCACACCATTATTCAATAACGGTATGAAAATAATCCAGTTATCTAGATTCCCAACCTACTACACACAGTCTCCAACTCCATAATTGCTGTTTCATGAACAACATTCACTCTTCATTGTTATTTTTTTCAGATCAACTAAGTGTTTGTACAATAATGTCCAACGTTAAATGAGTCCCTCCTATACTTTAAAATAATTTTCCTTTAAAGAGGAATATATAGCTGACATACTTCAGATAATTATCTACTAGTGGTGACAGATTTGTACTGAATTATTCATCCTATTTTTTCCCTATTTTCCTGGGCTTTGAAACTGATGACAAACTTATAATATAGTTAGCTGGGTTTGGGGAACAACTCTTTTCCCCCTTGAAAAATTTCCTGTTCTTGACAGTTTTGTAACCTCCACTCTTAACCATTACTAGCACTGTCCTGCAAACACCCAAGGTAAGGAAACCAGTAGCATTGACAGAACAAGTAATATGTAACTACTTGGCCAGAAGTAGACTAACATTGATTTAAAGGCTTATAGTAAAAAGGGCACTGGTGCATAGCAGAAAGCGCAGGAGCTTTGAAGTTAAACAAACCAGAGCTGCAATCTTGGTTCCAGCACTAGCTACAGTATCTGGCACGTGGGCACTCAATAAATTTGAGTTTTTTTCTCCTTTCTCACTCCCCACTGTTTTCAAGCCTCCAGTGTCAGTGAAGAAACTTAACAGTGAGTAAATGAGTTGGCTCAAGGTCAACTAATATCAACAATAACATATCTAACCACTCTTTGTCACCTCACAATAAAAATGAGTGGGTAACTTTTCTGACACCTGCTGGAGAGCTTAATCTGCATATCATCATCAAATATGTACAGGCACTGACTTTTCCAGGTTAGTTTCCAAAATTTAGGCTAACATTAAAATATTACATAACTGTCCAGAAATCGTAAAACATTAACTCTTTTTACACTGTATAGCAGGAACATTACTACGTTACAGAAAGCTCAAAGGCTTTGAGTCCTGGCTTGACTTCAAGTTACTTAAACTCTCTGGATCTGTTTCCTCATCTATAAAACTGTGATAATGATATCTACCTTACAAAGACTTGTTGAGAGAGTAAATTAGATTATACATGATGTAAAGTGTCCACACACTTCACTTTCATGACTAAACAAATATTAGCCCCCCTCTCCTCCTTATCTGACTCATCACTTTTCAAAAGCTTTCCTTCAAAAATAGTTTCATTGTTCCTCCTTCCCTCAAAAATGTGGAAGAGTTGGAAATGATGATGGAATCAATCAACTACGTTGTATTGTCTTACAGCAAACAGTAAAGAATTTAGGTCATGATAACTGGGTTTATAATACTTGAAATTTGAAAACAGAATCAAAACTGCCATTTTCCTTTGATTTCACATATGCTTTTCTCCTAATACAAATGCACCAGCCAGTAAAGTTAAGGGATCGTTTACCTGCTTCCATGGATCAAAGCTATACTAGCTAAGCAGAAATAAGATCAGGCAACTTGCACTACGGTAATTCCCTCAGTAGTCTGCCCTAGTTGAAGGGTAGTTACTTGTCTTTTTCCTCTATCATCTTTACTTCCCACTCAAGTGACCTGGGAAAGCCAAGGTAATAATTTCCTCTCCTGAGCTATTATTATGGAGCTAAAGAACATGTATAACATCCTTCTCAACTTCTTTCATCCATCTTAATTCTGTTGTGTTGTTGTTGTTTTTTTTTTTTGGGGGGGGGTTGTTTTGTTTTGTTTTTTTAAGGCTGATCTGGGCCTCACAGAAAAAGCAATAATACTATGCTCCCTTCAGGTATTTAATTTTTATATGTGTAAATTAATGTCTCATTTTATTTTCCATTTATTCTCTCAACAAATATTTATTATCATATACTATCTGCCAAGTACACCACTAGGCTGTAAGTACAAAGGTTTTCCAGATCATTTATAAACTTTGTGAGATTGGTTTTCAAGGAAAGGTATAATTAAATACACTCAAAACTTATCAAGAAAAGCAAATGAGCCAAAAGCAAAAATACAAAACATCATTCTACAAAAATCAAGCCCTAAATTACATATAGTCCCAAACTGTTCCCCCCATGACAAGTGAGATATATATTATCTGTATTATCACTTCTTTCGTGAAAAACAGAAATACCTTTTTTTCATGAGGTTAGCTCCAAATGTTGATAATAAACTATGCCTTTTGATATAACCAAGAGAGCTATCAACCTTTCCAAACTTTTTCCTCTTCCCCCCCAGAAATGTTGTAAAGATGTGCTATTAACTCTCTTAATATGTTAACTCTCTTTATTGTCTCACAAAAGTCACACACAGGGTAAGATTTGGCATAGAGACCCATCCTCAGCCACTAGTAGCTACTAGTGGTTGCTAAGGAAATGAAGAGGAAGTGGTAAGAGCCGACAAGAGTAAGAATTAGTCACACACGTATTGGCCCAGACATGAAAAGTATTAAAATAGTTCAGGTCTTGAGGTTAGAGATTTTTCTCCTTGAGAATCACAAAAATATTAACACCACAACATAGATTTCATTTGCTGCCATTTGTGGGCAAATGAATGAATTTGATTTGTTTGAAATCAACTATTTACTTCTATACGCTATTCTTCAAAAATCCAAAACACCAATGATCACATTTAAACACTAGATTAATATAAAACAGCTCTGCAGTTACCATCGGTGAAATACAGGAAAACAATTATCTCCCAAATTAATTTTCTCCGTTTCCTTCAACTACACCAGTTTTATTTTACATTTCTTTCCCTGCTATGAATTTTGAGAACTGTCATTCCCACATTTAAGTTTCAGTCTAATCAACATAATCTAAAAGGAGAAATAAAAACAAAAGAAAGAAAATTAGTCCAAGAAATTTAAACATAAAAGAATATGCTGAAAATCACACTCCATGTCTTTAAAAGTTCCAAGCAATGGTTCAGCTATCCTTTTCCTCCCCCCTCTTCTGCACACCCTCACGCCCCCCTACCGTCACCCCCCCACCCCAATCCCACTTCGCCCAGACAGAGGGTAACAGTCTGAGCTGCCCTGGTTGAGTTGATCCTAAAGTTAACATTCAGCAGCCCATTTCCAGACAGCAGCGCTAAATCTATTTGGATAAAACGCGTGTGACCCAGACAGTTGGCATTTGGCCCAAACGCGTTGCACCGGCAGCTCAAATAAAAACAAGAGTAAGAAACTCACTCTCTTGTTCCCTCTCAGTGCGCTTTCTCACTCTCTCGCTCTCTTTTCTTCTAGTACAACAAGGAAAGAAATTACCAAAGACAGGAGTTGTAGTACACATGATCAGAAGGCAGCTTTCCAATAACCCCTCCAGCACTCAACCCCCCCCCCAAATCCCTGAACTTTGATCCCATGTACCATATATACAGACATACCCCGATATTCAAGGCTCCGGAGGGTTATGAGTCTAGCACGTCCCAAGTGGCCAAAAGTAAATCAAAAACACACGCTTCCATCTCTTTGATTAGCCTATTAAGAGCTTAACATATCCTAGAGCATCAGGGCTACAGCTAGCACATTAATTCTGCCCTCTGAGCCCAGGCATAAACTATGCACTTGTCTGACTATTTAAGACACTGACATGAAACTATAAAATGCAGGTTTTTCTTTAAGAAAACTGGAAACAGTTTAAAATACACATCATTATTACTTTCCCGATTACTATTTGGTGATGAGTTAAAAGACTACAATATTCGTAATCAAGTCATACTTCACAAAACATGTCTATTCGTATATTAAACGTCTATATTTTTGCATCATAAAATACTTGCAAGACCCAGAATTCTCCAACCCCCGACTAGTCTGGAGTTAAAAAGATTTCTATCTGTAAAATGAGTTCAGTCAAGCTCACTCATTGCCATTAAAAACACACACACACACACACACACACACACACACACACACTCACTCACTCACTCACACAGAAAAAAGTTTTCTACGCGTTATTCGGAAGACAAGCAAAGCACAAGTTTTAATTTTTTAAAAAAAACGGTTTCATTGAATATTGTGAAGTCTTCCTTACCGTTTTCATCTTCAAATTCTGATAAAAAGTAAGTTTCAAACAATAGAGATTGCACTGGACGACTCACGTACTCCCTCTCCTCTCTTAACTTTTTTTTCTGCCCCCCTTTGCAAAGCCACAGCAGTCAGTTATTCTGCAGCCAGAATAAAACCCTATAGTCTGGCTAACCCTGGCTTTAGAGATCGGACTTTCTGATTTGGCAGAAAAAGAGATGCCTTCAATACATCCAGGCTATCATCCTGAGATGCTGCCTTTGCAAACCCCCTTTTTCTCCCGCCCCCCCACCTCCAAAAAAAAAAAAAAGGAAAGGAAAAAAAGAAAGGAAGGAAAGGAAAAAAAAAGAGAGAGAGAGAGACTTATTGGGGGTGGAAGTGGTGCCCTCTCTTCCTGGACAGCTTAGTGCCTTTGCTATGCAAATAACATGTGAAGAGCATCAAAAGGTATCAGGAGAAAAGAAGACAGGAGGAGCAGGAAGGGCAGCAAAGTTTTGTTGAAGTAGCCCTCACTACCGGCCCCCAGCCAACTTTGAATTGCAGCAGGAGAAAATTTTGGCAGCTTTTCCTCGGAGGCAGAGCACACTGACGTCAGTCTGCAGATGTGCCGGGCTGCGTCGGGTGCGCATGTGTCCTGGGTCGTCACGTGGAGGGGGAGGGGAGGTAGAGGTACAATCAGGGTAACTAACTACAAGCCATTCAGAAGGGCTTAGACAATGTCAACTTTTCCACCCTGTGAATGAGAGAAATTCTGGCCCTTCTAACCTCAAGCTCCTACCCCACTCCGCCTCTTTGCCTCCTCCTCCTCTAACCTCTTTTAGAAATTCTAGCCTGATCTGTGATTAGTTGTTTCTTGGAAAAAAGAAGGGGGAGGGAAAGGATGAATGACTTTAGATGAACTAATGTCACTGTTAAGATCTCTGGTGTCCTTCTCCTTGTATTTTTATTTTTTAAGTCCACACAACAGACGTATTAAAAGTTGCACATAAACAGTGTATTTGAGGAAACTTACAGAAAACGTAACATCGCTAGCAGATTTCAAGACTCGGTAAGCTACATGTGCACAAAATACCTTTTTTAAAAAAAATACACCTCCTTGAGTAAAATTGCCACCAAAAGGGAGAGTAGACTAAAGTAAACTAAAACCAGCACATTTTCCATCTGATTACCGACTTCAGGTTATGTGGGGCTTTAAAAAGGAAAAAAAAAAAAACTGGGGGAGGAGGGAGCGGGGGAAGAGAGAGACGCTTGCATTATTTCCAGATGAGGGTGAGACTGGATGGTGTTTTAAAGTGCAACCGGGGAAAGCTACAAGTGGAGTGTATTTTTTTAAGTCAGTACATTGAATGAAATCTCAATGACTGCCCAAATGAAAATAAATCCGAAGTCAGGACCCCCCCAAAAGGGGGGAGGGGTGCAGGAACCCTGCTGCGATCTTAAGATAAACAAACAAAACCTCAAAACTGGTTCTTCAAGCTTCCCAATCCCACCCTCCCGCAGTCCAACCCGCCTCCCCTCGCCCCAGCACCCCCTCCATACACATCAGCTACCGGTCTATACTTTAAGGATTAAACACCACTACAATGTAGCACTTTCACTTTCATTTGCTGGGAGAAAGCCACTGGCATTAAACTGGGGGGGAAATACCCAAATATGTTTTCCATGTCCTAAGCAAGCAAACAAAGTCTGGCACACCAATCGGAAACAGGAAAAAAATGTGAAAATGGCTCAAGACAAATGTTGTCTTTCAGCGGTGTAATCTGCTGCATCATTTATCTGTCTCTACCATTGAGTGTAGGATAGGAAGAGGTTTAAGAGTTTCCGAGGTTGGGGGATGGGGTGGGGGAATTGACGCCTTGAAATTCCAGGCGGTAGTTAACGCCAAGTCAATTTCCGATGGCCAGAACCAGAAACGGGAATTGGACCGGAGGGAAGGGGGGGAGAGGAACCTTCTTAACACCGGCTCTTAAGTTTCAAGCTTCTGCTAACATTATTGCTCATTTGATTTTTTTTTTCTTCCTACACCGGANCTTAACACCGGCTCTTAAGTTTCAAGCTTCTGCTAACATTATTGCTCATTTGATTTTTTTTTTCTTCCTACACCGGAGGTAGTAGGTGTAATTCTTCTGGTGAATACATGAATAGTTGGCTAAAAGAAGGCATGAATCAGGCTGAGAACGTCCAAGAATACAGTTATTTCCATTCTGTTTTTGAGGGTTGAAAGGGGAAAGCATCTGTCCACGGTCAATAGTCCTCATCTTGACCTTAAATCAGTAGTATTTGGCTCAATGCCATTTAAAACACAGAAATACGTCCTGTGGTTGGCAATCACCGTTTTAAATAAAGATGATTCATATATATATATATATATATATATATATATATATATATATATATATATATATGATTCAAATATATATTTGCATTAACATACATGAGGTGGCTAATCTCGTAGCAATAATTGTTAACACCAAAAATAAGAAGAGTGGGCATCGCTGTTTGTGCACCAAACCATCCTTTAAACAGTTGTAAACCTTGTCCTTCTCAAAATCTGGTGGTGGATAGACACAGCCAACACAGAAACTGAAGTTAAGGTGTGAGTAGTAATCATCTATATAAGCTACCTGAAAAGTTTTTATTCTCAGCTAAGACAAACTGCTCTAGGATACAGCAACATTGTAAAGGAGCTTATTTCAGTGAGAAGTGGACTTTGGCTAATTACTTATTCAAAGAGTGCCATCCTGCGTCTAAACAGAGTAATGAAGATTTTCCAACAGATTTTCTCCAAATGACTGAGTTAAGAAACAACAGTATGAGTGAGTAAAGGTGAAAAATTATTACCGTGAGAAATGGATTATGTCCATTTAACTTTATATATGTGTGTATGTGTATGTTTGCATGTTTACATTTTAATTGCATTACAGAAAATTCAAACACATACAAAAGTTAAAAAATCATGTAATGAACTCCATCCAATGTATCTATCCATCATGCAGTTTGAACAAGTGTTAACACATGACCAATTTCCCCCCATTACTTCCTCCACCCCGCTGGGTTATTTTGAAGCCAATTCCAGATAACATTTCATTGCATCCATTAAATATCTACTTGTATTTCTAAAATATAAGGACTACTATACCACTATTACTCTACAAACAATAATTCCTTAATTTCATCAGATATCAGAGTTCCTCAATTGCAAATAAAGGCTTTAAAAAAACCCTCTTTTATTGAAATTAAGATCCATATATTGCATTAGGTTGATCTCCTGTGTCTCTTTTTTTAAACTTTTTATTGAAGTAGACCATGTATACAAAAAAGTACATAAATATAAAACTTGATGAAAGTGTTCAGTCTAATGAATTTTCATGAAATGAACCTGCCCATGTAACCATATAACTCTTTTAATCTATTTTACTCTATCAGTTCCCCCTCATTTCTTCTTTATCTTGCAACACAAATGCTATATTAATATTTTGCCATCTTAATACTTACTATACATAGCATTTCTGTTAGTATGGAAGTGTTTTTGTGTAATACCCATGCATTATTTCTCAATTGAATTATATGAAGCAGGGCCAGCCAAGTGGCTCAGTTGGTTAAGAGTTAGCTTAAGAGCACGAGTTCTGAGCAACAGGGCCGCCGGTTCAATTTCCACAGGGGCCAGTGAGCTGCGCCCAAGCTGAGCTGCTGCTGAGCTGCCAACAGGTGGCAGGATGGCTCAGCTGGTGAGAGCACGTGCTCCTAACAACAAGGCTGCCTGTTCAACCGTGGGCTACATCCGCCTGCAACTAAGACTAAACTCGGCACCTTGAGCTGAGCTGCCACCTGGATGGCTAATTGGGTAGCGCATGCGTGCTTAACAAACAAGGCTGCTGGTTTGACTTCCACATGGGATGGTGGCTACGCCCACCTGCAACTAAGATTACAACACAGCACCTTGATCTGAGCTGCCAGCTTGTATGGCTCACTGGATAGAGCGTGTGCTCTTAACAACAAGGCTGCCGGTTTGACTCCTGCATGCGATGGTGACTATGCCCACAAACAAATAAGATTGTAACACAGCACCTTGAGCTTAGAGGCCACAAGCTGCTGACAGGCAGCCAGATGGCAACCGGCGCCCTCCACCAAAAAAAACAAAAATTTATTATATGAAGTAAATTTAAACACTGAATGAATTTAAGTTACAGTAGAAATTCTTTAAAATTTTTATAATAACCAATCCTTTATTCTTTGAAAACTTTTCCCTACAGCTTTCCTTTTCTCTCAAATGAAGAATATGGGCAGAGTAGAGTTGATAATAAGCTCCCTACTAACACTTGAAAAAAAACTGTGCCTTCAGAAGCCTAATAAATCTAAGTGAACAGGGCCCTTTCAGGAAATCAAAGATGGAATAAATGGAAAGTTGGGAGAGGAAGGGATATGCATGCATGCATGTATATATGTATATATTTCAGGGGCTGAAAAACAGAAGCAACAGAAGAGTTTGAGAACCAGTGAATCAGGAATGAGAAACTTTTAGAGGTAAAAAATAACTTCTAACCTAACCTAAAATTGTTAATATATTTGCATGTAAATTTAATATTTTAGTTAAAAACCAAGGCATTTCTTAAAATTAGTCTATTGCCTGTATTTCAGAAAAATGAGATGAAGAATTCTGATTTTATGCCTGCTTGGAATTATTAAATTGGGGCAGGTAACTATCTCAAAAGATGATGAATTTTGAATTCTACCTCCCAGACATTAAAACCAGATTCAACACACTGAAACCAAATTCTATACACTTTCTACACAATACATTTTATTCTTTCAATGAGACTGGATTTGAATTTGATATAGTGAAAATAAATATTTTCTAAATTTTTAAGGGTTATTGTAGGATTTCTTAAATAAGATACAAAAGCTCAAAGCATAGAGGAAAAGATTGATGAGTTTAACTTCATTAAATAAAATTTTTTAAACCGCTAAAAAGACAAATGTGAGCCAGAGATTGGGAGAATTTGAAACACATGTAAGTAAAACATAATAAATATCTAGAATACTGAAAGAACTCTCACAAATCTATAAGAGATAAGAGTGCTAATGTAAGAACCGTCCAAACCTACCTGTAGAGAATCTTTCATGAATTTCAGCCAAACTGACATTTGCCGGGAAGCAAAATCTCAACAGATTGAGAAAATGCTCTGGAGAATGGCAGTTTCGCAGCTTATTTTATACATTAGAATAAAAGGAGGAGACGTAAGGAAGGTTACATGAAATCCATTGGTGGTAGATTAAGGGGGCGGGAGAAAGCAAAGCGGGGAAATCTCTGGGATTGGATAAAAGGTAGAATAGAGAGACACATACTTATTTTACATTGGCAGGTACACGATAGTTCATAGTTAACATTTACAGCACCTAGAGATGGGTATGCGGGGGAATAAGATAATGAGGGGTTCTGTGCTCTCATGCTCTAGTGCAGGTCTGGAAAAGAAGGTTACTCTGACATTTCAAGGGTATGTTATCTTAGATGCAAAAAGACAACAGATAGGCTTACTTAAGATAAAGATTAACCTTTGTCAAGAAAGCTACAGGCCTACAATGTGACTTCCTGCCATGACCTGCTTTTAGTTAGGAATTTTTATGTTCAGACCATCCCATGTGGTTACTTGTGGTCTCTGAGTTTGTAGGCCCACCATGCTGGCCTCCTCTGAGCTTGTCAGGTTTAGTAAGTAGCCCCTTTTTCATTCACAAGAGACAGGCCAAAAAAATTAAAGATAGGAAAATGGCATGAATAGGAAAGTCACAGGAGAAAAAAAGCTAATGACCAATAAATGAAGAAAGTGTTCAATCTTGGCAGCAATCATGAAAATGGAAATGTTTCTCTTTCATTAGAGTGGTAAAAATGTTAAAATTTGAGTATATCAAGTAGTTTGGAGGATAGGGCAAACTGAACATCTGGTATACTGTTGATGAAAGTAAAAATTAAGTGCAAAAATCATGAATAGCAATTTGGTAACATCTAATAAAGAGGAAGATGTGCATAGTCTTTGACCTGGTCATTCCATTTTTAACTATATAACCTTAAGAAATTGTTGCACATGCGAATCCCCATGAATAATTATGGCAACACTTTTTGTAGCATTGAATAATCGGAAACATAATTGGATAACCTAAATGATTATCAATAGGGAGATAAATAAATTGTAATCTAGTCCTACAATGTAATTTTATACGACAGTTAAATGATGGACTATATCCACAGGTGTCAATGTAGATAAATTACACTGAAAGGCTGCAAAAGGCTACATTATGATTCATATTGGGATAGGATATATATAATATGATACCATTTATATAAATTTTTAGTAGCATACGAAATATATATCTCAAACTTACAAATGTATGCACAGGCAGAGCACAGAATCTTGAAGATCATAATTACCTGAGGGACAAAGAGAAGAATGGAATTAAGGAGGAGGACAAAATAGGCATCAACTAAATCTATAAATTTTGTTTGAAAAACAAAACAACCTGAATTAGTAGTGTAAAATATTTAACATCTGCTAACTCAGGGCATTGACTGTATATGGTGTTGACATAAGAAACAAACCTGGGCCGGCCCAGTGGTGCGATGGTTAAGAACTGGCTTGGGACGCCAGAGGGCACCGGTTCGGATCCCACATATGAGGGCCAGTGACACTGCCCTCTACAGCTAAGATGCTGCACAACAGCTCAACCTGGAGCTGGGCTGCCCTGAGTTGCCGGAGACGCTGTAGGCTGCAGCCCCTGCTGCAGTGGGTTGCCATGGGCTACCGTGTGTAGCCAGCAGCCAGCATGAACGGCCAGCAGCCACAGTGAGTGGGCAGTCCAGAAGCCGGCGACTGATCTGCCTCCCCCGGGAAGAGCGCAATGATGGTGCCAACTTGGGCCAGTGAAGCAACGTCCTCCACAACTAGATTGAAGAACAAAAGGACAGCAACTTGTCTGTTCCCCTTCCCCCAATTCCCCAGCACTGTTGCCATCCCCCCAATTCCCCAATAAAAAAATCTTTAAAAAAATAAAAGAACCAAACCTGTAGAGAATTTTTTATGAGTTTACTTGAGTCAAAACTGATGACAGTTGCCAGGGAGCATGATCACAAAAGCTCTAGAGAATAACAGATTTGCAGTTTCTTTTATACATTTGAAATTAAGAAATCTTCCTTTCTCATAAGGAAGATTACATGAGGTAGGGGAAAGCATGAATTGGATTACAAGATAGTTTACAAGACTGTGTGCTCTTTTGAGGGTAGTTTCTGAGAGGTCTGAAAAGAGGCATTTCAAAGGTTGTGTTAACTTAGATTCACAGAAACAATGGACAGGGCTTGCTTAAGGTAAAGATAAACCTTTTACTAAAGAAGTATATGCCTGGGGAGTGACTACCCACCACGACCTGCCCTGTTAGGAATTTATGATCAGATCACCCTGTGAGGGTACTTCTGTAGAACCAGTTTTTTGTCCACAATTGGTATTTATTATCTTAATCTCTGTACAGTTGGAATGACTTACAACTTTACAAAAAGAAAAAACAGATTACGGTTGTTATTACAATTTATCTGGCAACTTCAGAGAGACTTTCATATTTTAAATTTGTAATTAGCAATACAATGTTATATTATGGATGAGCAAAGCTAACTGAAATTCATATATTAGATTTAGCTTATAATTTCAGTCTTTCTACCCCCAATTTTTAGCACTGATAGCGGCAAAAAAAGAGTTGAATTTTAACCTCTTTCCTTATTTACTTTCTTATTAAAACATGAGATCAGTAACAGGAAAGATTAAAAACTTAAGGCGAGCGGGTATAATCAATGGTCCATAACTATACTATACAAATAATATCGAACATTCAAAAGGAAGGAAGAGAAAATGGCATTAAAGCTAACAGCAAAGTCCATGATATGCTAATAACAATTGCCTACTCTTTGGCATCATGCAAAGGGCAAAGAAATATAAAAATATAAGGCAAGCTTCCTTTCTTCAAACACTTACAAATTGGAAAATACCATTAAAGTGTGATAAGGGAAAATGCAATAAGTTACATAATTTAGTGACATATATTGTTACGGGTTCCAAATAATAGAGAACTCAGTGAAGTCTAAATAAGTTTTCTGACATCCATGTTGCCAAATCTCTCATGGTCAATTTTGTGCTTCCTACTTGAACTCCTAGCAACATTCAATTTTGTTGATCACTCCCGACTTCTAGAAATGCTCTATTTTCTTCCCTCAGGCTCTGTGACACTATACTGTCATAATTCCCCTCCTACTGTAACCACACAGGAGCTTCATTTCTTTAACATGCATTTTGCTTTAATCCCAGCTAACCTTGTTTAGCCTGATAGAACTATAACGCACTTGCATTCTTTCCTCAGATCCTCCTACCTGTACACATACTGTATGTCCACTCCTTTTAATCATTAAGCCCTTAGGACATTAGGCTCTGGTCAATGTCAAACTCACTTAAGAATAAAGCTTCAGGTCTATCAATCATGACCAAGACACAATAACCAAATCTCCAACTAGAATACGGTTTTAGTAAAACAAAGATAACACCTTGGCCTCAGTTATGTTTCAGCTCCAGACTCATGAAAGCAGAACGGCCCCATGGACCGCATCCCCTAGGAACCAGACTGAACAATGCAATGACGGACACCAGGGCCTGAAGCCATGATCAGTTGCTCCCTGCCTTAACCTCAACCAATCAGGAGAGCCCACAACCCCAACTCCCATAGTAACCATGATTAATGATTTTTCCCCTTATATAACCTAGCTACTAGAGGCCATTGGGGAGCCAGGTTTTTGAGAGCACTAGCTCACCTGTGTCTCCGGGCTTGGCACCAGCTCCTTAAATAAATTTTTGCTTTCATTGCTGCAAACTCGTTTGTATCTTTTTTGGCTTGCTGTGCGCTGGCGAGCAGACCCTTTGAGTCGACGGTAACATTACCCCAATGTTCCTTCCTTCTCCTCTGCTCAATCACTAAATATTAAAATGCCCAGGGGTTAGTCCCAATATCCATTCTATTCCCTATCGAGTGATTTCTTTCTTTGACTAATGCATCCTTTTTCATGGCTTTGAAGACCATCTTTATGCCAATGACTCCGGTATCTAAATGTTTACTTGAATATGTCTAATAAACAACACAAACTTCATGTGACTTAAAGAGAATTCAACCTGTTTTTCTGTCTTTTCCTTCTACTATAATAAATGGAGCCACAATTCACCAAGTCCCTAGCCAATGTGCCTTCTTCAGTTCATTTTGCGGTGCTCTTAACATGTATTTTATATATAACGTGCAGTTTTCAGCTGTACGTAGCAGGACTAGAGAGAACTGCAATTATTCCACCTTAGCTGGAAACCAGAACTCCTCTCTGCTATGGTCTGAATGCTTTTGTCCCCCCAAAATTCATATGTTGAAATCCTAGTGCCCAATGTGGTAGGTATTAAGAGGTGGGGCTTCTGGAATCTTAGGTTATTAGGTGTAACCCTCATAAATAGTGTTCTTATAAAAGGGACCCTACAGAGGCCCCTTACCCCGGCCACCATTGAAGCACATAGTGAGAAGGCACCAGCTATGCACTAGGAAGAAGGCCCTCCCCTAACCATGCTGGCAACCTGATCTCAGACTTCCAGCCTCCAGAACTATAAGAAATAAGTTTCTGTTGTTTGTAAGTTACCCGGTTTGTAGTATTTTGTTATAGAAGCCCAAACAGGCTAACAATAGATGAATGTCTTCTCTTTATTTGATTTTTGGGCACTATGTATTTCATAGTTGAGCTCTTTGTTGGATATAGTGTAAATACTTTCTTCCATTCTATAGGTTGCCTTCTGAGATTTTTCCAAATGCGTTTTCCTTTTTTATAGATAGACAGGAACTCTTAATTTTAATATAGTCCATTTTAACTTTTTTCTCTTTTATGTTCAGGGCACTTTGTATTCTCTTAAAATATTTTTTTGCCTAATTCTTCTATTTTTTTCTTACAATAAAGCAAAAAAACAAAACATTGGTTTCTTTCTAGTATGCAACTGTTCCAAAGCAAAAACAACCCTTTGTCCAGCTGCCATTACACATTAAGAATGCCTATCATGTTTCACAGTCAAAACAAATGCTTTACATCCTAAGATAAGCCAAAAATGAAGGGGAAGTCCTATCATATCTTAAAAAAAACTTAAGTACCTCCCATAAATTAACTTCCTATCACATGTTTATTTCTTACTTCTGCAATACTAATGCCTAAAGAAACATTACAACTTATGTGCATATAATCATGATGTGGAAAATTGCAGTTTTTTCCCACTCTGAACAGGCTCAATACAAACTTGGTAACCTTGTAGGGTTTTTCCTTTAAACATAGGTTGTATTTTTTATTCAAATAGCCAGATGTTCTGAAATGCAATATCCTTGCAACATCTTTTCCAGAAATTTTTTCTTTCCAAATGTATTCCTTTCATAACTGATATTAAATAAATTTATGTGCTCGTGGTTGTTTCTTTTATCCCCATTGTCCTCCTAGATTAACTTTTCTTCTTGTTAAAGTATGTCCGCTAACAGTTCTTCTAGGGATCGTGCGTGGTGGCAAAGCTTTTTAGTTTTTATATGTCTGGAAATTTATTTTGTCCTCATTTTTGAATGATAGTTTAGCTGGGTATGAAATTCTAGGCTAATGGTCTTTTTTCCCCTTCACATCAACATATATTGTTGCAGATGAAAGACATAATTGCTATTTCTGTTTCTGAACTATGTTTTCTCTTTGGTATGTTTGAAAATTCTTCTTGATATTTTGCGTCTCACAAAGCATTTTCAAGGTGAGGATTTAGCTTTATTTATCCTGCACAGTATTCAATGTGTACATATTTTTCTGAGGATTTCTGTTGGTCTGCATGTTATAAAATTTTTAGCTATTATTTATTCAAATATTACTTGCCTATCATTCCCTCTACTCTCTCCTTCAGGAACATCTATGTCAATGATATTACTAAATTTGTCCCCTATATCTATTTGCTCTTCATAATTTTTATCTCTTTCTTTCTGGGTGAATTCTTCAAATTCTCTTTCAATTCATTAATGCAAATTTTGACTCTATCCAGTCAAGACTATCCCACTTGTAGAATTTGTACTTATATTATACTTAATCAGACATGGGATTTGTAGTTAATTCCTTTTCATAACCAAAAGTTGTTTCACTTGTTGCTATTTTTATGTTGTAATTCCCACGGCATTTTATATGGAAGAAATTTATTTTTTCAAACCTCAAAATTCACATTTTAAAGTATTCGTCAGGCTGCTCCATAAAAGTAATTTCATCAAGAGTGAATGTTTCATTTGATGATTTTGTTGATGTTGCAAACAGCTAGCATGCCTTCAGTTTCAAGTAACATAAAAACACATCTCAATTGACTTAAACCAGAAGGAAAATTTATTACCCTACATATCATATTCCCCAGTAGAGCAGATCTAGGGATAGTTAATTCAGTGGCTGAATAAAATTCTCAAAATTTTTTTTTCCTCTTTTGTGGCTCTGCCATACTAAAAATGCCAGATTTGTCCATGGCGACTCTCATGGTTACAGAATGGCTAAACAGTTCTACATGTTCCATGCAGACCCAATAATATACACCAGAAAATAGAAGCCATCTCTTCCTGTACATTTTTCTTAGTAAAAAAAATAATAAACTTTTCCAAAATGTCATATACACATTCAATATTGCATCAGATAACATTGGATTGCTGGAAAAGTCATGACGTATTTTTTGTTTTTCGTTGCAAAAATGTCATGACTTTTTTGAAAACCCAATAAATTACTAAGAAAGGGATTCAGATGACCATGTTTGGTTTAGCTAAATGCATGGCTGTGTAGACAAGAATGGATTACTCAAACAAAATTTCATTCTGTTAAAAGGAGGAAGAGCAGAGGCAAACAAGAAAATCTGCTGTCTTGGCTATCTTTGCATTAAATTTGCTTACTTATTTAATATGTTGGTTTGCATGGTTATTTTACTAGGAAAAGTGTTGTTTATGGTTTGTCATGTTTATTCTCTTCCTCCTCCTCTGTTTTGACCCTTGTTTACCTAGGAGTTTAAAAATTGTGTTAGTCTGTCCCACCCCCAAGTCCATAACCAGTTATTACGATGTTTTAACCTTCTCATGATAAAATTATCTATTACTATATAAGATAACCCAAAAGTTAATTGCTTAAAACAATAAGCGTTTATTTTCTGTTTCAGGTGTCTATATAAAAAAAATTTTTAAAAACATTTTATTGGGGCATTGTGGGAAGGGAACAGCATTGGGGAATTGGGGAAGGGGAACAGACAAGTTGCTGTTGTTTTGTTCTTCAGTCTAGTTGTGGAGGACATTGCTTCACTGGCCCATGTTGGTGTTATCCTTGCGCTCTTCCCGGGTGAGGCAGTCACTCACTGGCCATTGGACGGCCACTCACGGCAGCTCATGAAAGCTCACGCCAGCTGCTGGCCAGCCCCACTGCAGTCTACGCCATCGCTGGCGACTCACAGCAGCCCAGCTCCAGGTTGAGCTGTTGTTCACCATCTTAGCTGTAGAGGGCGCAGCGTCACTGGCCCTCATGTGGGATCCAAACCCGGTCCCTGCTGCTCAGAGCTGGTGTCCCAAGCCAACTCCTAACCAACGTGCCACTCGGCCGGCCCAAAAATGAGTTTTTTATAGTTTGTTCTTTCTCTCCTTTATCCCATCCTTATCGGACTTTATTTTTAGAACTGTTTAGGTTTACAGAGAAATTGAGAAGTCCCCATATGCTCCCTTTCCCCTGCCCAGTGTCCCCTATTACTAACATTTTGTGTTTGTATGATACACTTGCTATAATTGATGAACTAATATTGATACATTCATTAAAGTCCATAGATTATAATTCATTCTTTGTATTGTACAGTCCTATGGGTTTTGACAAATGCATGTTATGTATCCACCATTACAATATCATAGAGAATATTTTCACTGCCCTAAAAATCCCCTGTATTTCACCTATTCATCCTCCTTCCTGCCCTTTCCTCATACCAGCCACCACTGATCTTTATCTGTCTCCATAGTTTTGCCTTTCCAAGGATGTCATATAGCTGGAATATACAGCCTTTTTAGATTGGCTTCTTTCACTTAGCAATATGCATTTAAGGTTCCATAAAATTCCATCAAGCTGTGTTTCCATAGCTTGATAGTTCATTTTTTTTCATGGCCAAATAATATTCCATTGTATGAATATACCAGTTTATTCATTTATTAAAGAATATCTGAATTGCTTCCAATTTTTGACACTTAAGAAAAAGGATGCTATACATACAAAAAGGATGTGCAGGATTTCGTGTGGACATAAGTTTTCAATGTATGTGAGTAAATACCAAGGATTGTAATTGCAGTGGGTTGTACAGTAAATATATGATTATTATAAGAACCTGCCAAACTGTTTTCCAAAGTGACTGTATCATTTTGCATTTCCACCAGCAATGAATGAGAATTCCTATTGCTCCATAACCTTGACAGCACTTGATGTTGTCAATGTTTTGGGTTTTGGCCATTCTAAGAGGTGTGTAGTGGTATCTCAATGTTGAATTTGCATTTCCTTGATGATGTATGATATGGAGATTTTTTTTCATCTGCTTATTTTTTGCCATCTGTATAACTTCTTTGGTGTCTGTTCAGATTTTTTGTCCTCTTTTATTTTTAAATTTTTTAACTTTATTGGGGAACAGTGTGTTTTTCCAGGACCCATCAGCTCCAAGTCAAGTCATTGTCTTCAATCTAGATGCGGAGAGCGTAGCTCACTGGCCATGTGGGAACTGAACTGGCAACCTTGGTATTACGAGCACCATGCTCTAACCAACTGAGCCAACCAGCCGCCCTTGCCCTCTTTTAAATTGGGATGTTTGTTGTCATACTGCTGAGTTTTAAGAGGTCTGAATATTTTGATTAGATCTGTGATTTATTGATGTTTTACAAATATTGTCTTCCAGTCTGTGATTACATTTTCATTCTAACAGCATCCTTAACAGAGCAGAAGTTTTTAATTTTAATAAAATCCATCAATTTTTTCTTTCATTGATTGTGCTTTTGGTGTTGTGCTCAAACTAGATTTTCTCTAATTTTATCTTCTAGAAGTTTTATAGTTGTGGATTTTACACTTAGGTCTATGATCCATTTTGAGTTAATTTTTGTTAAACATGTAATGTCAGTGTCTAACTTCTTTTCCTTTTCTTCCTGTTTTTCTTGACTTGTGTATGTACTGTTCTAGTGCTTTTGTTGAAAAACAGACTAAGTTTTCTCCATTCATTGCTTTTGCTCCTTTGTCAATGATCAGCTGACCATATTTATATGGGTCTATTTCTGAGCTCTCCATTCTGTTCCATTGATCAATTCATCCATTCTTTCATCAATATAACCCTGTTTTGGTTACCACAGCTTTATAGTAAGTCTTAAAGTTGGTATCAGTCCTTTAAGTTATTCTTCTTCAAAATTGTGGCAGCTATTCTGGATCTTTTGCCTTTCAATATAAACTTCAAAATCAATTTGTTAAATTCCGCTAAGCAACTTGCGGGGATTTTTAATTGGGATTGCATTAAATCTATAAATCAATCTGGGAAGAACTGAGACTTTAACAATATGGAGTTTTCCTACCCATAAGTATGAAATGTTTCCATTTATTTAGATCTTCTTTGATTTCTTTCATAACTTTTGTAGGTTTCCTTATATATGAGTAAATCTTGTACATAGTGTTAGATTTATACCAAGTCTCTCTCCCTCTCTGCTATAATATAAATGTTTGAATGTCAAGTGCATAGGTAACAATTGATTTTTCTATGTTAACCTTGTATCCCGAAACCTTGCTATAGTTAGACTTTAGTTCTAAGAGTTCTTTGGTTGATTCTTGGGACTTTTTTCTTATTACATTAGGTAAAATTTCCAGTGCAATGTTGAATAGGAGTGGTGAGAGGAGACATTCTAGCCTTTTTCCTGATCTTAAAAGGAAAGCATCTAGTTTCCCACCATTAAATAAATACATTAGCTATTTTTCATAGAAGTTCTTAATCATGAGTGGGTGTTGTATTTTGTCAAATGGCTTTTCTGTAATCTATTGGTACAATCATATAATTCTGCTTTAGTCTGATGATGGACTGGATTACAGTAGTTGATTTTTTCAATATTGAACCAGTCTTGCACACCTGGAATAAACGTCATTTGGCTGTGGTGTATAATTTTGGAATTGAAAAATATAATTCTTAGTAAAAGCAACAGGAAAGTAAACCACAAGTTAGCTAAATAAACAAAAAGTAAATGAAGGAAAATATGGAGTCAGAAGTATTAATACAGATGTATGACCATATAAAACTGTAAGACTAAACAAGGTCTTATTTAACTGGGTTAAATTTTCAACCAGAGATTTAAATTCTCCCAAATCAATCCATGTGTACGCATCAACCAAAAACAAAGTTAAATATATTTTGTGGCAGACTAAAACAAATTTTTGTTTTTAAGTTATGTTAACATCACTATCTGGTGTGGGAAAGACAGGATGTGGTATTACTTTCAGATATTTTGCATTATCATATTTAAAATCTGATAAAATAAAAACAAATTCTAAGTCTTAATAGATTTCAGTGATTTCCTTAAGTCAGTGAAAAAATGAAAATACATATAGATCCTCAGAACTTGAAACATTTTTTCCAACATACTCAAAACCACAAAAAGCTTCAAGGGCTGTAAGTTTAGATGGACAAATCAAGACTAATTCTACTATAGTTTACTTTGTTGATTGAGATCAAAAGTGGGCAAATAATCTTGCCTTGTGAGAAGGCCTTGGTTAATAAATTAAAGTAGGATGCAATCAGTTTTCTTTAGAGCCTTATACAAGAAACAGTGGTAAAATTACCCTAATCAGTAGATTTATCAGTAAAATGTGAAATGAAGACTTGCCAAATAAATCATCAAGTTGTTTATTGCCTTTTTCTTTTTCTTTCTGCAATTTGCAACACAGAGAAATCCACGGACAACACCACTACCTGCTCTGTAGATTACTGTCAGGATGTAATTGCCAGAACCATTTCTCCCTTTCTCCAGTAACTTCAAGGAATAAAAAGTGGCTCATTCCCTTGATTCCCAACTAAAGTATTTTAGAAATGTATATGTTATCTCCCTGTAAAATAACTTACATTTACTAAAATATATAAGTGTTTGTATTTTCTACAAGAAGGGACATGATATACTTGGAGTATTATTTGCTTACTTTTAAAAAGATGAAGTATTAAAGGTAATCAAGAAACTTGGATAATATACAGTAGAAAGCATTTTCAAATGAAAGTATACATTAAGTCCTCTTAGAAAACTAAAGATTCTAAATGGGTTTGAAATTCTCTAGTTTAGCTTGTAAGTAATCCTGAATGAGTTCTACAATATCTTCATTTATCTACCGATCAAAAAGTCTATTTAGTTTATAAAAATATGCCACATCACCAAAAGAGCTAAACATTTTTAGAGAGAATTTTATTTAAAGAAAAGTCGCAAAGATTAACAAAATTTTATGAACACAGTTTTTTTAGTAATAATGAACAGAATCACGAGTGGTTTAATATATATCACTTGTTATGTGATACACATTAAAATATAGTTTTCTACCTCTATCCATTACCTTTAATATTTCAATTTTTAACAAACATAAAAATAAGGCAGTATACATAGAACAGGTTTACTAAATACTTTTAAATTATGCTTCCTTCTACATCAGATACTAAGTCAATTTTAAAACCATCTGCAAATTAAATGGCCTTTCCATTTGAATTCCTACATTTATTTAAAGGAGGCAAACACCAAATAGAACTCAAAATGCATAAAAGAAACTGTCACAAAGTTTAAAAGAAAAAGATTACATTAGCAATATCATAAATTAACAAAGAATTTTCCAAAAAATATTGCAAGTCAGTTACATTAAATGTTTCATAATGATTAAGTCTAGAATATTTTTACTTGCATCCTTGTCCACTCAGTTTAAAACACCGAAGTACTAACCGGAATATGAAAGGACCATTTTTAAATGAATATAGATGGCAGCATGTATCATTTTAAGGATAAAAGATTGGCTATGCGCTTTAATTGGCAAATAATGTTCTTTATCCAAGTCATACTCAGTGTTTCCAACATTCTTGATTCACAATCCAAGATTCTTTAAGTGCTGTGTGAAAAAAAGACCATCTTTTTACTGATGGAAAGCTTCTAATCTTATCCGGGTTGGATCTTCTGGATGTCTCAAGGCAATTCCATTACGCAGGAGCAGCTCAACATAAGGTGGCCAAAAAGAATCACTAACTTTGACATATGGATCATGTGGAGCATCAAATAATCTATTTAAAAGAATCTAGGAAACAAATACCATTCAAAATATACCTTACTTGGGAAAAAAATTGACACAGCTATAAAAAAACATTAATAAAGTTGTTTACCAAAGAATGAATGTTTTTACTTTGAGTAATTGTTTATATCATACTTTCTATGTATTAACTTAAATAATTGATTATCTTTTTTAAAAGAAAAATTCACTATAGATATTAATTAAAGAAGGAGCTTTAAAATGAATCTCTACATTTTAACTTTGAAAACATTTCCTAAAAACTAATTAAAAGGCATTTACAATTCTTCCACTTCATTTGGTGTTAATAATTTCTTTAGGTTACAAGTTTGGTTATAACTGTTCTTAAAAATAAAAATAAGAGGGCTGGCTGAGTGGCTCAGTTGGTTAAGAGCTCGCTCAAGAGTTTGAGCTCTGAGCAACAGCAGTTCGATTCCCAGCCCAAGCTGAGCAGCTGCTGAGCTGCCAACAGGTGGCAGGATGGCTCAGCTTAAAAAAATAAAAATAAAAAATAAAATAAAAATAAGAAACTTAAACAAATTAAATACTCAGCAAAATATGCACAAAATTCAAAATACATGCATGTCTTAATCTTTGGGGGAACAAGAAATCACCAGGTCTGTGCCTCCTCCAAAACACCTGTTCTTATGCTAAATCTTCAAAACTATTCTATCATCATCACTTCCTTCAATTTCATGCTGAATATTTTTTATTTCTTCACTAAGGATGTTGAGGGATTACAACCACATACAGAAGTTTTGTATATTTGTAGAAAATTATATTATAAGCTAACGTTTCCCAAACTGTACGAGTATTCCATTGAATTGGTCTCCCCAAGGATGTTCTTAGTCTTGAAACACAGGTTAAGAGATTATTGAAGGGGAGCGTTATAGTGGAAGATCATGAATTAGATGGCGTATCTCTGAATTGCCAGACCAAAGCTTTAATTAAGACATATTACTTTGAGGAATATAACAAAGAAAAAGCATAATTTACAAATATTAAGTGCCATAAAAATAAAGCGAAACTATGAAGCTCTCATCTCAATCACATTACATAATAATATCAATATCTCAATTCTTGAAATGAAATTTTCATCTATCATGAGCTTTAGCTATTTCAAGTACCCATCCTGGGGGAACAAATCTTTTGGTCTCATTCTTTTAGCTATGATGATAAAAAATTAAATATTATTCCTATTTTAGAGCAATTGCCTATTTTAATACAATTTAAAACCGTCCTTATTTTTCATTTCTATCTTCAATTATATTCATTACAATTCTAATAGATGCCAGACATAATTAAATGCTAAAAATTCAACTTTAAAATAAACATATATATTGTTTCATTTTTCAATGAATTGCAGCTTAAATATTGGTTACTTTTATCATTGTTAATATAAGTGTTAGATACAAAAAATGGTTTGTAATTCTAGGTTTTAGATGGAATCTCATAGTATAATACTTAAAATATACGCATACATATCCCAGTTAATAACTGTTAATATTTGCCAAATATATGACAGCTTTTATTTAAAAAAAGGTAAGTCATCCATGAGAAACAAGAATTTCTTAGTTTTAGTGTAAACTAGAATAACTAGAAATATGTTAAAAGAGTCTAGTCACAAATCTAATAAATATTTGTATTTTACTTCCAAAACAATATTCCATATCAAGATCTCCTGAAGCACCAAACTACTGAGCTGGATAAAAATAGAGCCTTCAGCATCCAATTCATAAAATTACAATGAAACAAGTTTTCTGATAGCACTCTGTCTTCTAAACTTACCAATGATTTTTAAAAGACATGCTAATTGTTAAATATCCCCCTCTCTGCCCAATTTGCAATGGATTGTCATATCAAGATCATCTCAAATATTTAACATATTTTATAACTGGCTAAAGTTCAAAAACATTATTTTAAAAAGGTCAAAGATATTTGTTAAAAAAGGTAAATGTCAAGGAGAAAAAGTTGAAATTATTAAATCCTTACATTATGAAAAAAGAGGCTGATGTAATTTACGGGAAAATTGTGCATGAATTTCTGCAACCTAGTTGAAAGAATCCTTAAACTCACGTATTTTTGATAGAATGCAGAGTTGCCAACTAAAGATACCTTCCATGTAACAGCACAGCGTTTCACTAAGTAACATAAAAATTTTCTTAAAGTAGTAGTCTTGGGAATATGATTAAGAGTTAAACTCTGATGTTCTTTTAAAAAATAACAAAATTCTTTCTAGTACGGTATAAAAAACAAAAACTAATTTTATACTAAAGATAAATTAATATATTTAAGATTGGTGTATACTTTAAGAACTAAAGTATTTTTTTTGAAGCAGTACTTTTTTCTTTTTCAAGCCTGTGTATAATTGTTCACAAATCAGTAACTAAGTGACATCTTCAAGACAAAACACTCACCTCTAATATTTCATGCAGTGTTATCAGCTGTGTAGTTGATTCTTGAATATTTTTCTTTGAGAGAAATGTGAATAATAACAGAATTAACACTTCGATTCTGCCAATGGCAGGATATTAGACTGTATTTATTACAAAATTAAAAAAATTAACATTTCTTAATTACAATGCACAAGGTACACTAACGACAAACATTTATAACTAGGCAATTTAAAAAGAATTCGGAAGGTAAACAACCTACTTGTACTAAACAGCAAGGTTCATGAAAACAGTTGAAACAACCTCTAACACAGTGAAATCTTTTGCAATTACTGGAAGATACAATTCAGACTATCTATAACTACATAAGGGATAAGTTATATTATACATAATATATACACTCATATATAAGTCTAGTGTTTGAACTTCCCGATCAAAATGTCCCAAATAAATGACATTCTGACTGTATTTTTTACAGCTTCAGGACAGGAAATTTGATTTCCAGGGAGCCTTATTCATCTTTCTATAGTTCCTGACCGTTCCCAATGTTAACACATTGTTTGCGGGAAACGAGTAAACTCCTCATAGCGCTTTTTATACCAAAGCGCAGGAGACGAGTTAACTCAGGTATAGAGAAAAATGCCCACTTACAAAGTGTTAACTCACTGTTTTGGTTTTTTTTCTTTGAAATGACAGAGAATGAATATATTTCATTCCAATTCCATGCAAGCGTTCCTCCTCAAATATTTGAAGACAGTTACTATGAGCCTCAACTCTTCTCCATATTAATCATTAGTTCCTTCAATTATTTTTCAGAAGCCACAGATGTGCAGCCCTTTAATATTAGGGCTGTTCTCTGAAAGTGCTCTAATTTGTCTTTCTTGCTTTTTTATTCCAGTCTCCACAATGACATAGGCATGATTCAAACACCAAAGACAAAAAGGAAGACTCACATCCATATTTGTAGATGCTGGAATTCTATTATATTCATTAAGTTGAAGATTGCATTAGCTTTTGGACACCTATTTTGCCCTGCTGACCTCAATCTGAACATACCATCATCTAAAATGCCAGTTTCTTTCATACATCTAGCTAAGATGTCTCCTTCAATCTTTAATGTTTCAAACCCAAGAAAAATATTCAATGTACCCCCTCTAAATATCATCCTATTTTATTTGGCCTTGTTCCTGGCCAGGTGAAAAATACAGTCCTAATTGTCATCCAATATACAAGTATTTACTATCTAACCCTAGTAGTTTCATATCTTCCCAAACTTTGATGACCAAGTCTTCTACCTCTTTATCCAAATAACAGTTTAAAATGTTCAACAGGACAAGATTCTAAGGCAGGGGTGTCAAACTCAATTAAAACACAGGCCATTTGGTGCAACAGGCAAGATTCACGTGGGCCACAACACATTTAGAAATTTTGTTAAATTTATATTCTGAAGTGAGGATTCAGGAATATGGATAAGATAATTAAAACACTATATAATTGCTTTTATTTAAACATTTATTTTATTTAATGTATTTATAAAACTAAAATTATTCTTTTTTACCCGAGCGCTCTTTATCACCTTTTCGCTATTGGGATCTGTTTACATTACGTGACACTGAGAGTGGCAGACATATATCACTTCCCAACGTCACCGGAACTGACTCAGCACGTTTATACACGTCCACAGGCCCCCAGGAAAGGCACTGGGCCACGTGTACATTCGTCTTCAGTAGTTAAAGGGTTAACGAGGGAATTGTGTGTATGGTATTGCCTCGATCTCCCCTAAGCGCTATTTTCTTCATAACAATTTTTTCTATTTTCATTTTATTTCAGAGCATCGTGGGCCACAAAAAATTACCTCGAGGGCCGCCAGTTTGAAACACCTGCTCTAAGGGAAACTGCTAGAAACCTCCTCCCAAGATAATCCTAATTCAAATCAGCAGCTTTTGGGTTCAGACATTCAATTAATTGCAAAGTTACCAACTATAGTGCAAGCTAGTACTTTCCAGATATCAAAGATTAACATGCAGTCCATATAAAGTCTTATAAAAATACAAAAATATTAAAGAAATAGTAAAATAACCCTGACAAAAATAAATGTGATTCCTGAGTAAAGAGAGTCAAGGTAGATGTCAAAGTCTCCTCACCTCTAATACCTTACTAAATCAGAGTGGTAAAAAGCGGTATATGATTCACTAGTGATGAAAGCAAACACAATTACAGAATTGATAAAGAAATAAGCAGGGAGGCATGGATTAAAAAAGTTTGAGAAAATCAAAGAAAACACAGAGGAAAAATAAAATTAAAGCAAACAAAGAAAAATGTTTCGACATAAGGATTTGATAAAAAAATGTAAGATACAATAAAATAAAATTTCTCTGAAATAAAAGGTGACATAAATCTGTCCCCGGAAACAGTAAATCATCTTCAAAGAAAAGCTACTAGTACATGATCAACATTGTGACATACTGGGTTAAGTTATTGAAGGTCAAAGATAAGGAACTCTTCAGGCATATAGTCAGAAGCTGCAAGATATCTACACGCTGGCCTTAAACTTCGGAGCATTCCCTACCAGCCCTGAGATTTTTTTTTAAATGAGCCAAAGGTATCCTTTGAGTACAAAGTCAAATAAAGTATTTTCAACATTCAAAAATTTAAAAAATAAAACACCTAGGAATTCTTGAACAAATTTCTTGTCAAAGAAACCCATCAAATGAAATGATGAATTGAACTTAAAAATTCAAAAATGAATGGTAGGGCTGGCCTAGTGGCGCGATGGTTAAAAACTGCCTTGGGATGCCAGAGGGCCCCAGTTTGGATCCCACATATGAGGGCCAGTGACACTGCCCTCCACAGCTAAGATGCTGAATAACAGCTCAACCTGGAGCTGGACTGCTGTGAGGCTCCAGTAAGGCTGCAGCCCCTGCTGCTGTGGATTGCCATGGGCTACCGTATGTAGCCAGCAGCCAGCGTGAGCGGCCAGCAGCCGTAGTGAGCGGCCGTCCAGAAGCCGGCGACTGATGTGCCTCACCCAGGAAGAGCGCAATGATGGTGCCAACTTGGGCCAGTGAAGCAACGTCCTCCACAACTAGACTGAAGAACAAAACAACAGCAACTTGTCTGTTCCCCTTCCCCCAATGCCCCAGCACTGTTCCCATCCCCCCAATTCCCCAATAAAAATCTTTAAAAACAAAAAAATGAATGGTAAAAGATGATAATCATTGAATCCCATACAATGTGGAATAAAGATTAAGCATATATACGAATGATGGTATCAAAACAGAATATAAATGCTATAAACTTGCCAAAGTAAAAATAAATTGTGGCCACACAGCTATCCAGCCGTCTGTCCCCCTGCGCTTAACCCTAAACTGACCCTTCTGAGGACACTGCTCATACACCTTGCGTCTCCCTGTTTGGCTCCAAAGGATGGCTGGTTAGTCAATGACAGGTAAGATTCCTCATGGGAGGAACAACCTAAGACAGGCATGGTCAGTTGGAGGCCATTAGGAGAAATCTCAGGACTGATGGAGGTGGTCATGAGCCCTCACTCGCCCCCCCAAAAAGACTGGAGGTTTTCTACCTCTGTAGCTACATTCCTTCCCTCAACCTGCTTGGGAAGTGACCTGATGGTGTGATAGTATCTGTCCTCAGCACAATAACCTTATCTTCCTGGGGTCATTTGCGTATAGGGTGTGTGAAGGCAGAGCATCTGTCTTATATCTGTGGGCAGACTCTCAGTAATAGCAGCTTGCAGGCATGGGTAATCTGGCCTGAGCAAGTTGTCAGGAATGAGACTCACAGACTGTGGAGAGAACAATGCTACTTCCGGGCAGGTGGAGAAATAAAAGCCGTGTGTCGGCCAGATGTGGGGCTCTTAGTCCACGAGGCTGGAGACCCTTGGCCACATGCTCATTTTACTCTTGACTGCTGTTTCTTTTATTTCTTAACCCTTCACCGCCCCCTCTCGTTCTCCCACTGCTCATGTCATGCGGGACGCGACAATAAATAACACAAATTGGAATGAGGGTATAAGAGGAAGAATTTAATTTCCTCATCTTTCATAGCAGGAAGCCAATGAATACTGCCTAAAGTTAAAAGATAAAATTAAACGAACTATTATAATCTTTTATAATGTTTTTCATAATTTGTTTTCTTTATATCAGAGATCTCTCCAGAATTAAAATCATCCAAAGCAAAGAAATAATTTATCTGAGTTAAACAATTCAACTTCACTCACTTTTCTTCTATCAAATGTAAGTAAAATTACCTCTAATACTTATTTTAGCATATACAAAATTACATTGATCCACCCATCCATCACTCAATTTATGTTTCTATACACGTATGGGTTTAGAAAGATGTCTCAAATGATGTTCACCTAATGTTAATGATCTGATGGAGGGATTTTGGTTGCCTCTTTCTTCTCTGTACACATTTTTGAATGATAAAGTCCAATGTTATGGATTGAACTATGCCCCCCAAAATTCATATGTTGAAGTCCTAACCAATATGACTATAATTAAAGAGCCTCTAAACAGGTGATTTTTTTTTTACTTTGAAAAGCCTTATTTTATTTTTTTTAACTTTTTTAATTAAAGTTTATTGTGAAATAAGTCACACAGAAAAAGTCGAGAATCATATGATTTCATTGATATGTGGGATATAAACTGAAAGCAACAAAGGAACAAGACAAACAAAGGAACAAAAACTCATAGACACAGACAATAGTTTAGTGGTTACCACAGGGTGAGGCGTGAGGGGAGTGGTAGATGAGGGTAAACGGGGCCAAATATATGGTGATGGAAGGTGAACTGACCATTAATGGTAATAATGTAACATAGGTTTCAAGTGTACAATTCTGTAATACATCATCTATATATCACATTGTGTATTCACCACCTAGAGTCCACTGAAATGTTGGCTGTGTCTATGAGTTTTTGTTTTTTTGTTTGTCTTGTTCCTTTGTTGTTTTCAGTATTATATCCCACATATCAGTGAAATCATATAGTTCTCAACTTTTTCTGTGTGACTTATTTCACAGTAAACTGTCTAGAAGAAAACATAGGTACTCAACTTATGGACCTTGAGTTCAAAGAGGATTTTATGAATTTGAACTCAAAGGCAAGGAAAGTAGAAGCTAAATTAAATGAATGCAACTATATCAAACTAAAAAGCTTGTGCACAGCAAAAGAAACCATCGACAAAATAAAAAGGCAACCAACTGAATAGGAGAAGATATTTGCAAACAACACCTCCAATAAGAGGCTAATATCCAAAATATATAAGGAACTCATACAACTCAACAACAGAAAGACAAACAATCCAATTAAAAAATGGGCAGAGGACCTGAATAGACATTTCTTCAAAGAGGACATACAGATGGCCAATAGACATGAAAAGATGGTCAACATCACTAATCATCAGAGAAATGCAAATAAAAACCACAATGAAATATCACCTCACACCAGTTAGAATGGTTATCATCAACAAGACAAATAATAGCAAGTGTTGGAGAGGCTGTGAAGAAAAAGGAATCCTCATACACTGTTGGTCGGAATGCAGATTGGTGCAGCTACTATGGAAGGCAGTGTGGAGGTTCCTCAAAAAATTAAAAATAGAACTACCATATGATTCAGCAATCCCTCTCCTGGGTATCTACCCAAAATATCTGAAAACATTTGTCCGTAAAGATATATGTGCTCTGATGTTCATTGCAGCTTTATTTACAGTGGCCAAGATATGAAAACAACCAAAGTGTCCTTCAATAGATGACTGGATAAAGAAGTTGTGGTATATATACACAATGGAATATCACCTCTGCCATAAGAAAAGATAAAATAGTGCCATTTGTGACAACATGTTTAGATCTTGAGATTATTATTAAAGAGGTGATTAAGGTTAAATATGGTCATAACAGTGGGGCCCTAATCCAAATGGATTAGTGCTCTTATAATAAGAAGCGGAAGAGACACCAGAGAGCTCTCTCTCTCTCTACACTCAAAGAAAAAAGGCCATATGAGGACACAGCAAGAAAGAAAGGCCTCAGCTAAAACCAACCCTAATGGCCCCTTGCTCTTGGACAGCTAGCCTCCAGAACTGTGTGAAAATAAATTTCTTTTGTTTAAGCCTCCTAGTCTGTAGTATTTTGTTATGGCAGCTTGAGCTTACTAATACATCCAGTATTACGTTCAGTATTATTGCTTGACAGAGAGATGAGAAAAATCTATCATTTTGTGACATATCAATAGTTCACATATTTCATTTAAAAAAATGAGTTTATCGGGCCGGCTGAGTGGCGCGATGGTTAAGAACTGGCTTGGGAAGCCAGAGGGCCCCGGTTCGGATCCCACATATGAGGGCCAGTGACACTGCCTTCCACAGCTAAGATGCTGAACAACAGCTCGACCTGGAGCTGGGCTGCCCTGAGTCGCCGGCGATGGCGTAGGCTGCAGTCCCTGTGGCAGTGGGTTGCCATGGGCTACTGTACGTAGCCAGCAGCCAGCATGAGCGGCCAGCAATCGCAGTGAGCGGCCGTCCAGAAGCCGGCGAATGATGTGCCTCGCCCGAGAAGAGCGCAATGATGGTGCCAACTTGGGCCAGTGAAGCAACATCCTCCACAGCTAGACTGAAGAACAAAACGACAGCAACTTGTCTGTTCCACTTCCCCAATTCCCCAGTGCTGTTCCCATCCCCCCAATTCAACAATAAAAAAAAAAATGAGTTTATCAAACAGAACTTAATGACCCATGATGACTTCTGGTAATCAATGCTTCCTTTTCAGAATGCCTCAAACCTCTGGTTCTATTAGTGGAGAAGTTATAGGTTAAAAAAAATTGAAAAACAGAGAGCCTAGGATCAGAAAATAAGCATATTAATGTGGCATCATTATTACTAATAGATAAAGAATCATGAACTTAATGAAATAGTTAACAAAAGGAGTCAACAATTCAGAAATAAATAAGGAGTATAAGTAACAATGGATAGAATGAGAGACATAGTCCATAACAAATGTAAAGCCTACTGATAAAAGCCTAGTTAAAAGAAGGGAAGAATTTAAAAAACAACAACAACAAAAAAAACCAGATTGTAAGAAAACCAAGAGAACTTTTTCTCCTTTTCCTACTATACATACTCACAATCATTCAATAAATATGAACTTAGAAGGTATAATAGATATGAAAGATAGTAAAGACACAAAGATGAATTAAACACATCAAGGAGCTCACAATGCATGGTGGGGGAATAGCGAGATCGATATAAATATCACTACAAAATTATGTGATAAATGCTAATAAAATCACATTTAAACTTCATTCAATGGTTCACACAAAAGATGATGTTTGAGTAGGAATTTGCTATCCTCACTAGATAAGAAGCATTTTGTAAGCAGAGGGAATATAATGTGTAAGGCACAAAAGATAACAGGTTATTGCTTATTTGCTGGAACAATAATAACATAGTTGAATGGATTCATGTAAGAGATGGATAAAGAATGAATGGAAAGGGGGCTAAAGAGATAGAAAAAGTCCAGCATACAAATTCATTTCTCTAAGCAGTTTATAGGCTTCATTCTGTAGGGAGCCATCAGAAGTTTTACATTAAAAAATGATTAAACCATATATTTTTTAAAAGATCATGATGAAGCCAGTTTCAATGCCTATTCGACTTCCACATGTTTTATTTACACAATATTCTGTTTTAAAAAAGAAATTAAAGTAGTTGTTCTCATTCTTCTGTCATCCATTCAAATATTTATTTGCTTTTGTGGAAAAGGTTTATTCCATCTTAACTACTATTAAAATAGTAACTTTCATTAACAGATTTTAAACAACAATTCTGATTTTAAAAGTTACATGTGTTCATGGAAAATAGTTAAAAATGAAAACAAATCTCACCTATAATCCTAGACCACAGACATAAGCACTATTATAATCTTTTGGTACAAATTATACTCAAACAATTTAATCATCTGTGTTTTATCCATTTTTCCCATCATATAGATACAAGATAAAAAACATATTTAACTAATCCTATATTATTGAACAACTAGGTTGCTTCTAATTTTTCAATAAATATTTTAACGTGGCCATGGACTGTTTCTCTACATGTATTTATATGTGTGTGTAATGTATAAGTATAAACATTTATCAGAAAATTTACATTTGATCCTAACTGAACCAATTTCATATATGAATATCTACATGAATGTCTTTTATAAAACTTACCTTTTTCTTTTTAATATTTCTATCAGGCAGAGGAAAGTGGTCTTCTAGAAACTCACTCAAGGTAATCAATAGTTTCTCCTTGTATTCTTTTGTATCATGCAGTTTAGTTTTCAGCTCATTGAAGATTCTAATAGATTTCAAAAAAATTAAGAGAAATATTTCACTGACAAAATACATAAGTGGATGTAACTGGCTACCCATAAGGTTGATCAAGAACTCTGTTCAACTTCATTTGCTCAAAACAAATATAACTAGCTTTATGAAAGTAATATATAAGGAAACTAGAAGTCAAGTCATTCATAAAAGATCATGTAACTAATAGATGGCAAAAGCTATTGTAAGACTCACAATTTCTGGAGAAATTTACCTTTTCATATGTAGTTCATATAACAAAAAAGAAAATACTTTCTCCTGGTTTAAAAACCTGTAACATGAAAATAATACCTTGATTCAGAAACTGTCACAGTGTGATGTTCCAATTCACTGTGTAGTTCATTAAGAGATTCCAATATCTGTTGCTGTTCATTTAACCACTGTTGTTCCCTTCAATGTAGAAAAGCAAAACAAACAATAGCCAAATAAAACATTAATGCCAATTCGACATATATCAATGATCAAAGGTAACTATAATATAAATATACCTTTCCAAGTCTTCCTTTAACTTTTCATTCTTTGACTGAATAGTAGATAGCACCAATTCAAGATCATGTCTTAATTTTTGAAACTAGAACAAAATAATTCAAATTAATTCCTTAGTCTTTAATCCTATAAATAGTTATATTTCTGAATGACAGTAAAATTTATATACAATTCTAAAATTTACATTCAGAAATCAACAGCAAAAAAGCTGAGCAGGAAATCTTTGAAAGGGAAATATATAGAAGGTGCTAAGTTCTTTGTAATATTTCATTGTTAAATACAAAAATTTAAGAAGGGGTTTTCAAGCAATAAATTTTAATTTCATATTGAAATGCAATTTCATGGCGAGTTTTCAGTAATCAAGTAGATCAGGTCTCTTTTCTAAGGAGAAAAAACAGACACAAATGAATATCATTCATTCAACAAATATTTATTAATCAACTGTTGACTACCAGGCATTATTGAAGGAATCAGGGATGCAAAGGTGAAGAGAACAAAGTGAGGAATCCAGACAAGCAAATATGTAACTTAAATGAGTGATAAGTTCCATGAAGAAAAAATAAGTCAGACTAAGAATACAGAAAGGAGGAGCAGGTATGAGATATATGATTATTATGTGGGAAGCCCTCTCTGATCAGGTTAACAGTTTAGCAGCCAAGAAAGAAGGCAAGATATAACCCATGTCACTATCTAACAAAAGAATGTTCCAGACACAGAAATTTCTAAGTACAAAATCCTGAGGCAGGAGTACACTTGACATATTTGAGGAACATAAAAGAGGACGGTGTGGCAATAGGAAATTACAATAAATTCTGAACTTTTTCTAGTATCGTTTTGTTTCTAAAAACATTAGCTAGTGTTCCATTCTCTTGATATAAAGGGTTACCATTAGCTTTCCCTAAATTTGAATATATTTAAATGATATATATATATAAAGATAATATAAAGATGTATATTATAAACAGTAGGGCAATCATGAAAAAAACATGAAGAGATATAACAAGTCAATAGTGTAAATAAAATGGGTTTATTTTTTAATATATACAATGAATCCAAGAAAAAGGGTAGAGAAAAAAGCAGGAACAGAGAAAAGGTAGAATAGGAACAAAAAAATAAGTATATAGATTTCAATGCCACCATATTGATATTACATTAAATAAGATATAACAATGGAATTAAAAATCAATAATAGAATGTTACTTGGAAAAAATTGCAAATATTTGAATACTAAAAACAGACTTCTATATAATCCATGATTCAAAGAAGCAATTAACAGGAAAGTAAGAAATTATTATAAAGTGTCTGAGAATAAAAAGAAAATTTCAGGGATAAAGCAAAAGCAGTACTCAGATGAGACTTTATATCACTAAAAGTCTACAGTAGAAAAAAGATAACTCTCAAATTAATGACCTCACTCAACTTCCATCCTAAAAAACTAGAAAGGGGCAAATAAAACCAAAATTAAGCTGATGAAAAAATAATGATAAAAACCTAATCAATGAAATAAAAAACCAAAAAGAAATATAAGGGAAAAAAAATCAATGAAACCCAAAGCTGATTTTTTGATAGTCAATAAAATTACCCAGACTAATTACAGGAGAAAAAAAGGACAAAAATTACCAGTGTCAGGAATAAAAAAGGGTCATTACTACAAACATTAAAATGGTAATGGGGGAATGCTATGAAGAGTTTATCTCAATAAATTTGACAAATTAGATGAGATGGACAAACTCTTTGAAAGATACAAACTACCAAAGCTCGCTCAGAGAAAACAGGAAATCTGACCAGCAGTAAAGAAACTGAATTTGTAGTTAAAATTTTTCCCACAAAGAGAACTCAGGCCCAGATGGCTTCATCTGTGAATTCTAACAAACATTTAAGGAATAAATAATATTGATTCTATGCAAACTCTTCTGAAGAGAGACTAATTCTCAGTTTATTCTGTGAAGCTGATATTGCCCTGATACCAAAGCCTGACAAAGATATCACAAGAAAACCACAGACCAACATCTCTCATAAACATAGATGCAAAAATCTTAATAAAATTCTAGCAAATTAAATCCATCAATAAATAAAAAAATTAATACATTACAGCAAAGTAGGATTTATCCTAGGAATTTATAAACACTCAAAATCAACTTTTAAAAATTAATCAATGTAAATGACTATATGAACAAACCAAAAAAGAAAACAAATTTTGATCTTCTCAATGAATTCAGAAAGAATAAGTGACAAAATTCAATACTAATTTATGATTTTTAAAAAAGACTTCATAAATTGTAACAGAAGATATTTTCCTCAACTTAATTAAGGGCATCAATGAAAAACCTACTTCTAACATCACACTTAATGGTGAAAGAATGAACGCTATCCGCTAAGATTAAAACCAAGGCAAACATGCTCATTGTCACCATTTTTATTCTATATATTACTAAATGTTCCAGGACAGTACAGTAAGTCGAGAAAAAGATATATAAGCATCCAGATGGAAAGGAATAAGTAAAACTTCCTTTGATCTCAGATGACGTGACTAGCTACATAGAAAATCCTATAGAATCTAGAAATGAGCTACTAGAATAAAGGAGTTTGTCATGCTCACTAGGTGCAAGATCAATAGATAAATAATAATTACATTTGTATGTACCAACAATAAATAATTAGAAACTGAAATTTTAAAAAGGGGGATATCATTTTAATAGCATCAAAAATATGAAACACTAGGGCTGGCTGAGTGGCGCGTTGGCTAAGAGCTGGCTTGGGACGCCAGAGGGCCCCGGTTTGGATCCCACATAT
>NW_017731529.1:1319170-1353974 GCF_001890085.2 Hipposideros armiger
CTCCATAACTAGACTGAAGAACAAAAACGACAGCAACTTGTCTGTTCCCCTTCCCCCAATTCCCCAGCACTGTTCCCATCCCTCAATACCCCAATAAAAATCTTAAAAAAAAAAAAAAAAGAAACACTAAAGGGATGAATTTGACAAAACAGGTAATATACCTGCACACTTCTATTACAATTTATGAACTTTTTAAAAATCATGAATATTAGATTTTATCACTTATTCTTTCTGAATTCATTGAAATGGTCAAGTGTTTTATTGTTTTTTTTCTTTTTTAGTCTATTGATATAGTGAAGTACAAAACATTGGTGAGATAAATTTTTTAAATACCATATAAATGGAGACCTAAATCAATGCAGAGATCAAACAGAGCTTATGGACTTGAATTGTGACTCAATATCTTAAAGATGTCAATTCTCCTCATATTAAACTATAGATTCAAGGAAATCTAAGTCAAAATTCCAGGAAGCTTTTTTATGAGATAGAATAACAAGACAACTCTAATTTATACAAAAATATGAAGCAATTTTGGCAAAGAACAAAGTTAGATAACTCATTACTAATTTAATTTTAACTTACTATAAAACATCAATAAATAAAACAATATGATATTGGCCTAAAGACAGAAACACAGACAAAGGAAGAGAAACATTCACAGCACAGAATGGAGAACAAATGATGAGTATAGAAACAGATCCACATGTATATGGTCAGTTGATATTCAACAAATGTACAAAGGAAATTCAAGAAAAAGGTATTTCTTTCAACAATTTGTGCTAAAACAATTCATATCTATATGAAAAAAGATGAACCTGTACCAATAACTCATTTCATATATAAACATTAGTTCAAAATGGATCATAGATCTAAATGTGAAACCTAAAATTTTTAAATTTCTAAAAGAAAACATGCAAGAAAATCTTTGTGACCTTAAGTTTGGCCAATTATTTCCTATACTTGAGTACAAACTTTAAAAGAAAACTTGTAAAATGTAGTTAATGAAATTAGGAGCTTATGTTCTTCAAAAGACACTTTTAAGAGAATGAAAAAGACAAGTGTGCAGGAACAGGTTAACTCAGCAGGCCAAGGTTGTATAAACTCTGCACATTACCAACCAAGTCCTGTCTTCAGGGCTGGTCCCTGGTTCCCTGGTGGATTCCTAGAAGAGGATCTCTAAGATCTTGGAATATTCTGCCAGATAAGAGTGTTTGTGTGGGCCTGCAGCCTTGGGCCAGTTGGTACCAGTTTGATTAGAGAGCTGATTCCTAACTATGTGGTTCATGGTGAATGCAATTTTGCTCTGGAGGCTGACGTCTGAGTAGCTGGAGTCGATCAAAGAGGCCCTGCATGCATAGGGACTGACCCCTGATAAAAACCCTAGACAACAGGCTCAAGTGAACTTCCCTGTTTGACAATACTTTACGCATGTTGTCATACCAAGTTTCAGGGAGAATTAACCGCATCCATGCAACTCCACTGGGAAATAACTCCTATAAGCTTGGCCCATGTGCCTTTTCCCTTTGCTCATTTTAGTCTATTTCCTCTCACTATAATAGACCAAAAGAGTATAATAGCTCTTCTAAGTCCTGTGAGCCAATCCAGCAAATCACTAAACCTCAGAGTGGTCCTGGGAAAAAACCTGACACAGGTGGCATCAGAAGTGGGATTTGCTATGATGACCCTGCCCAAAGCACTCTAAGAAAGATGATGATGACTCTTTGATGCCTGATGGTTACCGAGTCAACAAAACTGTAAGATAACAACTGTACTGTGATCAATTACTGCAGGTAGAAGTTACCAATGAAATTTAGAAATGACAGAAACAATTCCCAGACTTGGCTCACTAGATGCATAAGGAAATGCAAAAAATGAGAAACAAGCTAAATATTCAACCCCATTGTTATTTTTATTTGTATAGGTAAAATGTAAGTAGAATGTTGAGGCAGATGCTAGCACTACATCAGGTTGGGATTTCGGCCAGTCCAAACTGCAGTTGCTGGCCTAATGGCTGCTATCAAAGAAAAAAATTATGCTGGATCTTTATGTCATGTATCATTTTTAACTCTTGGTGGACCTTTTCAGTGTAGAGAATCATTATCTTTCATTCCGGGAAAATGTTCATATATTATTTATTATAATTTTTTTTCTATTTTGGGACTTCTGGTCAGATTTTATACAGTGAGCAGTCACTCACTATTTCCTCTCCAATCACCCGGCCTTAATCAACAGGCAATAATCTACTTTGTGTCTCTTTAGCTTTACCTAATATGGTAATTTCATGTAAAAGGAATCATGTAATATGTGATCCTTTGTGACTGGCTTCATTCATTTAGCATAATGTTTTCAATGTATATCCAATTTTTATCATATACCAGTACTTCATTTTTTTTATTGACAAATAATGTGCCACTGTATAGATATAGCACATTTTATTTATCCATTCCCCAATTGATGGACATTTGTATTGTTTCCTCTTTTCAGCCATTAAGAAAATGTTGCTAGGAACATTTGTGTGTAAGTTTTTGTGTGCACACACACCTATTTTCATTTCTCTTGTGTATATACCTAGGAGTGAAACAGTTGGTTCAAACAGTAACTTTTACACCTTTTAAGGAACTACCAGGCTGTTTTCCAAAGTGGCTGTAATATTTTACATTCCCACAAGCAGTGTCCACATACTTATTATTGTCTGTCTTTTGATTATTGCCATTCTAGGGGTGTGAAGTGGTCCTTCTTTTAAGTTGGTATTCTGTTAGTTTGTGAACCCCCCTCTAAATTTCTTAATCTCCCTGAAGATACAATTTTATTAAATTCTCTATGTTCCCGGAATTGTCTCTATTTCCTTAAGGTTCATCTTTGTCAATTATTTCAGTTTTCTGCCTTTCCATTTTGAAGCATTTCAAAAAGTTAATGATTACTGGCTGGTCATTCATATTTAAAAGTAAAAAACTTACTAAAAACTCTTTACAAATGGGGCTTTTTAATGTACTCTCATCATAGGGGCTTTTTCGTTGAGGACCCCCATATATTAATTCTCATAGATCTTTTATCTTGGGCCCTTCGGATATTTTAAAAATTATTTTATCTCCAGACTGAGGCTATTTTTACACCAGACTGCAGGACCTCTCGGGATAGAAGAGGGGTAGAAGCTGGAACTTCCACCACAGTATGAAAATGTGAACTTGATCTCTCGGGCTTTTGGCCTCTGTATCACACTAGTGTAAACACTAAGCCTGGTGTCCATGAGTCCAGAGCCTCAATAGTTTATGCCTCCATACCATACACTTCCGGCTTTCAGGTGTCGGGGTAAAAAACGTTAGCTGCTTGAATGCAAAAAAGACAGTGAGAGAGAAGCTCTAATAGTCTTGTGTCTAAATTTTTTTGGGGGGGGAGGGCATCTGTGTTCTAACTAAAGAAATCTTGTTTTAGCTCTGCACTTGAACCCTAAATGTTGTAGTACCAGGTTCCTTCAAATCCCAAGCCTTTCTTTAATTCTGTAGGGCAGATATTCTTTCACTCCTCTGTCTGTAGGCATACAGATAATTACCTCTTTCCATGCTCTACAACCTTGTTAAAATTTTTGTTTGCTTCTAACCTTTCTCTTTTACTTTGACCTAATGGACTTACGCTTTAAAACCATGTCTTTATTAACATTTATGTAAAGATTTGAAAAGGATAGATGTTTATGTATGATCATTTAGTTATACTTAACTTTTTTGCTTTTATTATAAAGAGAGCTTGAAACTGAAAATTAAGTATAAGAGTGAGGTTTACATATACTGACTTAGCAATAGCTCTGATATACAAATTGAGTTCAAAATTCAAATATTTTTAAATATTCTGTTCCATAAAACATAATTAAAATCAAAATAGAAAATTAATATGATTTTTTAAAGTGGTTTCATCCTATTTCTTGTTTCATGAACTTAAACACTTCTAGTTATTAATTATTTGGGGTTAATACAAATTCATTAAGTGACTTACCTCTTCCTTTCCTAATGTTACCAGAACTTCTTCATTCAGTGGAATTACTACAGAAACAAAACAAACCAAAAATTATATACATTCTCAAAAATCAAGAATTTGACTTTGTGGTTTCTAAGATGCCCCTTTCCCTTTCCATTTACATGTTACAAAACTTTTTATGAAATATGTGCAGTTTTCATGAAACTTTTTTTTTTTTAAGATTTTATTGGGGAATTGGGGAAGAGGAACAGTGCTGGGGAATTGGGGAAAGGGAACAGCCAAGTCATTGTCCTTCATTCTTAGTTGTGGAGGGTGCAGCTAGCTCAGCTCCAAGTCCAGTCGCTATCCGGCTGCCCGTTGTCAGCTCAGGGCAGCTCAGCTCAAGGTGCCGTGTTCAATCTTAGTTGCGGTGAGCATAGCCCACCATCCCATGCGGGAGCAGCAACCTTGTTGTTAGGAGAATGTGCTCTCACCAGCTCAGCCATCCTGCCACCTGTTGGCACGTCAGCGGCAGCTCAGCTCAGGCGCACCTTACTGGCCCATGTGAGAATTGATCCAGCTCAGAGCTCACACTGTTAACCAACTGAACCACTTGGCCAACCCTATCAAATTATTTTTATTTAATATCTTTACATATATTACCAACTTATATATAATTTTAGACAAATGTGATATTATGCATTTTGCCTTTTGTTGTTTTGTTTTTCCAATCCTTCAGAATTAAAATTAATAATCTCTAGTGTGTTCCTTCTGTAGTCATTATGACCCTATGCATGCATACATGTATATGTACAGATATATATATATATATGTATATATATATATCTGTACATATACATGCAAGGGTTATTAATTTTGTCATTACTGGTTTTACAAAAATGGGATCATATCATACACATTATTCTTACTTGCACTCAATAAAACCTCCATGGAAAACCTTTCTATTCATCTGGTATAAATCTAATTCATAATTTTAAATAGCTGTATAATATTCCTTCCACAGGGTGAATATACCATAATGTATTGAGTGATTTCCCTATTGACTAAGCATTACCTTTGTGTCTAGTTTTCAGTTGCAAAAACAATGATGCAGTAAGCACTCTGTTACTTAAACAACCCTATCCATGGTACTTTGAGATGGCAGCCCTAGCAACCTAATAGAGAAGTCGTTAATCTAGATATAACACAGAAAAACAGGAGCAGAAAATACAATGCTGGAAGAGCATTTAGAGTAAGCAGCGAAAAGTTGAGCACAGTCCTCTGGAGAACACCATCATTTTAACATTGGAGTATGAGCAGCCTTTGAGATGCTCAATATAATGCTCAGAAGGCAAAAGGATATAGAGTTGGATGCAAATTAAAATCACAATTGTGTGTATATATGCCTTTCAGAAGTGCTAAAATTAAAAAGACTTCTAGGTGGTAGTGAGAATGTGGAACAATGGTAGACAGTGGCATGAATTAATTACTACCAAGAAATTGTCTAGGAAGAGAATGAAGAGAAAAGAATTCCAGTAACTGGGATAGAAGACGATAAGCTCATAGGAGACTAAGAAGAGAAATCGAGGGAGTTAAAGGAGACAGAGGGGGAGGAGAAAGGAGAAGGGAGACGTGTATGGAAAAAAAGCATACAATCCATACTGAATACCATATACAGACATACAGATGGCATAAAGAAACATAGGCTTTCATAATAGAAAAATGTCTCCTAGTTGGGTGTCCTAACTACAGATTTTTAAGCCATCTATTTCTCAACTAAAGGTAAAAATATACTTGGTCTTAGTCAGACAAATCAAGAGGCAACATACAATCTATGTACCCTTATGTAAATAAGTACCTAAAATAACTTTCCTTTGCCACTAGATAAGTTTCATTCATTAAGAAACAATTTATGGGCCAGCCGAGTGGCGCACTGGTTAAGAGCTGGCTTGGGATGCCAGAGGGCCCCGGTTAGGATCCCACATATGAGGGCCAGTGACACTGCCCTCTACAGCTCAACCTGGAGCTGAGTTGCCATGAGTCGCCAGCAACAGCGTAGGCTGAAGCCACTGCTGCAGTGGGTTGCCATGGGCTTCCGTGTGTAGCCAGCAGCCAGCGTGAGCGGCCAGCAGCGGCAGTGAGCGGCCGTCCAGAAGCTGGTGACTGATCTGCCTCACCCGGGAAGAGCGCAATGATGGTGCCAACTTGGGCCAGTGAAGCAACGTCCTCCACAACTAGACTGAAGAACAAAATGACAGCAACTTGTCTGTTCCCCTTCCCCCAATACCCAGAGGCGTTCCCATCCCCCAATTCTCCAATAAAAATCTTTAAAAAAAAAGAAACAATTTATAGTTTCTACTGAGCATATAAGACAGTGTCTATGAGGATGAAATTTGGTAATGATGTCTCCATCATCAAGATGGTCATACCCTAATGTGAGACGGGTATGTTCATCTACAATAATAAAATAATCACAAAACAATGTATATAAAGAAAGAAAAATGAGGTGGCTTTCTAATACCAATGGAATTTAGGCAATTTCAAGAAGGCTAAATGGATCTTGTAATTATTCTTGTGATCGTTAATTTGCCATTAATTTGTTTACAAAAATATAAACCTAGAAATAGGAATCTTACTTTCAGGAGTTTCTTTCTGCCATTGACTGAGTTCAGCTGTTAAACATTTCACTCGCATAATTAATAATGACAGCTATAAAAAAATTTTTAAAAAGAAAATAAAACAAAATCATTTCTTGTGGAATATTCATAGCTAATCATAAATGAAAGTATAGCCATCTTAATGGTTTAATACAAAGTCTTAACATAAATAGCTAACATAATAGCCATTTAAACTATAAAAAATTATCACTCCAAACAAAATTCTGCTTTAAACCACAGTAATTATAGCTCATAAATTGCCCGTTATACTATTGATATAGTATTTAAAAATCATGAATTCTACCTCATCATTCAACTTAAAATAACCTAAGTACATTAAGTTTATTCCCTAAACTAGCATTTCTTTATAAAAGTAGGATGTTATTTCTTGCCAACATTTTTTAGACAAATTTGATTTAAAGACACTCTTTTTCTTCTCTATGTACTTTCAAAGAAATTTCACCTGTTTTTAGCTGAGTAGCTAAAAATAACTTTAAATACATATATAGAGACAATTGTGAGGCTAGTTCCACATGCTACACATAAAAACCAGTTTTACTACACAATAGTTTTTATAAATTGTGTACACCTTTAGCCAAAGATAAATTAGGATGACTATGTTTCTCATATTAGGTGGCTCCAATCATTGTAATTTTGATAATTACAAATCTACATGATAAATCTTTTGCCTGATTAGACCATAAAATTAAAGTCTTTCTGTATGCTTAAAGTTAAATTTCAGAACATTTTTTAATCTCCTCTATATAATTCTTATTGGTAGCCAAATAGATTTAAAAAATTCGCATTTCAAAAATGCAGTGTGTATCACTATAATGTTTACACTACAAGAACACCAAGTATTGTCTTCTTAATTAATTTTTTGATACACAATAAGTAGCTCAAAGACCCTGCTCTGTATTATAACATTTCCTGTTCAATAGTCAGTGGGGGAAAAACCCTAGTGTCTTTGAAAACTTTATATAATTATGTGAAAATACACTTACATTTGTTTGAATTTTTTACCAAAGGAGAGTTTAACATTATTTTCTTGTAATGATATAAGAATGTGAGAAGTTTTTTGTTCACTATAAAGCAACTTATAAATGTTAATTATTATTATTACTAGGAAGGCATAACATAGTATCTAAACTATGAAAAACTATTATAAGGAATCCATATCACTCTTCCTTCACATATTAGGTTGACAGATATAAAATTACTGATATTCATTTTTTACCCTATTAAAAAATAGTAATTTCATAGTTCTATTTCATACTATATTAATGAAACAGCTCTTACCTTGTCAAAGCCCAGCTAAGGCAAACACTCAAATTATTTCTGATCTTGCTATAAAATTAAACAACCCCTTGTAAAAAAATAAACAGCATTTCTAGAGTTATTGAAGCACAAAATTTTGAGAAATCCTGCCATTTTCTCATTTAAAATATTTAACTTCTTGCTTTGGAAAATAAATTTTTAATATTGAAGTTCTAAAGTTAGCAGGTGTACAGAAGAGTTAACAAAGCAAGCCTGAGATTATCCTTAAAGGCCTGCTTGCACAGTTGGCCCTGGGCTGGCATCCGGGAATTTGGATTTTGAGATGGTTCCCACCAACCTAACTCATAAGAGTGGCTCGGTTCTCTTTCCAGATCTGGTGGAGTCAGAGGCGCCATCACAGAAGTCCACATCTGCTACAACAAAGATGGAAAGGTTTGGGTGCAAGAAGCCCAAGCGCCAGGACATCTACCAAAGGCTGTTGGTCAAGCCGTACAGGTTTCTGGTCAGACGAACCAACTCCAGCTTCAACCAGGTGGTGCTGAAGTGGTTGCTCATGAGTTGCACCAACCCGCCACCTCTGTCCCTTTCCCAGATGACCCCTAAGATGAAGTTTCCTGGCTGGGAGGGCAAAACCGCTGTGGTTGTAGGAACTGCACCAATAATGTGCATGGCCAGGTGGTCCCCAAACTGAAGGTGTGTATACTCCAATGAGCAGGTGTGCCTAGAGTCGCATCCTCAAGGCCGGGGGCAAGATCTCTACCTTCAACCAGATGGCCGCCCTGGACTCCCGCACGGGCTGTGGCACCATCCTGCTCTCTGGTCCTCACAAGGGCAGAGAGGTATACAGGCATTTTGGCAAGGCCCCTGGAATCCTGCACAACCACGCCAAACACTACATGCCCTTCAAGGGCCAGAAGTTCGATTGCGCCAGAGGATGATGGGCCAGCCACAGCTACAAAAACTAACCCCAGATCCTGCCTTGATATTAAAAAGATTTTGGATGCCGGAGAAAAACAAAAAGTGGCTCACTGTGCCTAAAACTGTTTGTGCAAAAAATATGATTTATGCTGAATACTTGCTTTCCTTCTGAGAGTGTGGTATTTTGATAACTGCGGCAGAGGATGCCTATGTGACTAGCCCCCACAAACAACCTTAGGCACTGAGTCTGTAAGGAGGTTCCCTGGTAGACAATATTTCACACTTGTCGCAACTCACTGGGGGAATTAAGCACGTCTTGTATGACTCCACTGGGAGAAGACTCCTGAAAGCTTGTGCCTGGTTTCCTTTGGACTTCACCCCATTGTCCCATTTCCTTTACTGATTTTAGTCCGTATCTCTTCAATGTAATAAATCTCAGTCATGAGTATTACCATATACTGAGTCCTGTGATTCCTCCTAGAAAACCATCATATGGGGGGTAATCTTGGGGACCTTCCACGTGATAGGAAAAGACATTTTGTAGATTCCTTAGATGTTATCATTGACTATCACAGGATACTGATTATTCACAACTACATAAGTACTTCCTTCAAAGCCAGTGTTTGGCTCATTGAGTGAAAACCATTAGGAAATTTATAATCCCTATCCCTAGTGATTCAGTAGGTCTTAATTTCTACACTGTCAGAAACATATTTCCTAGGGAAAACAGATCGATAGTTGATTTACTGCTTAATGCTTTTCCAAATACAATATTCAGTTTACCCTGTACAAAAGAGCTCTATATATTTATTGATGGATACAAGAATTTCTATAAAAGATGCCTTATTCTTTATTATCAAATTTTAGATTAAAGATCTGATGTCACAGGCACGTCCAAAAGCAACAAATTAGTATTTCCCCCTTCTTTCTCTATCTCTCATTCTAATTTCTTATTGAGTATTATTAGGCTCATAGATTGTAATTTTTCATATTGTTATAATGAATTAAAACCATTATTCCTTTTGATGCTCAAATGATAACAAATTTAGACAGCAAGAGTGACTTTAATTCATCCCTATGTCTTTTGGCATGGTCCCACCAGTTCTGGAGAACTTTCACTGGACTCATTTATATATTTGACTTTGTTCTTAGAATTTTTATTACTAAAACAGTTTTAACTTTTTATGTGATCAAATACATTTAAGTATTCTTTTGTAATGTCTAGATTTCTATTAATAGCCAAGAAGTTTTTCCTGTCACTAGATTGCACAGTCTCCTTGCTTTTCTTTTAAGATTTTTATGGCAATCTAGAATTTATGTTTATATAATGAAAGATGGAGGTTGGATTTTATTTTCTCCCAGATGGATGTTTAGTTGTACTACTATCATTTATTAACTAATTCATCCCTTTTCTATAGATTGGAACTATCATCTTTGTCCTATTTTAAATTCTTAATCTGTTGCACTGATCCTTTGGTGTATTCCTAAACCAATTCCATAGGTCTTTGATTATTAAAATGGATATTGTAATCCTTTTTTTTAAAGCCTAGGGTAAAATTAGTTAAAATTCTACACAGATAGTAAAATAACTGTGGCTACTGTACCTAACACAAAATAGAAAAGTCTTTGTTTATTGTATCATAATAGCAGCCAATGAGCAATTCACTCAACAGTTAAATTAAATGTATGTGTAGCTGTGAAAAGATAAAAAAGAAAATATTCTCTTATTTGTAACAGCTTATTCAAAAAGTTTTAAAAGTAGTTCTCTCAAATCAGAAATAGCAGAGAATTTTCCAAATGATTAAGCATACATATGTTAACAAAACTATTACACTTAGAATAAATATAGATGGATACACTTAACAAAAGCATAATAATTCCACTTACCTATTTTTAGAAGAAAAAAAAAAGATTCGTACCTGAGCATTTGAATCAGTGAGTGTCTCTGTTCCAACAAGCGATAATTTATTCTGACACTTGATTTTAAAAAGAAAAACAAGTCACACACTGTAATCCACAATTCCATTCCTCTCCCTTTATATCAGTCCTCTAAATATTCCTCTAAAACAATATACAATTATCTAATGTAAGAAAAGAGTTTGCTAAAATTCCTCACTTTTTAAGCAAGAGGATCAGGGAGGCAGGCAAACAGGTCACAAGGCAAATACATTGAAAGTAAAAGGAGATACTAGACTCTATACAGAATGAAAATATGAGTACAAGAAATAAGAAAAAAGAACAACAACTAATAGCTAGAGTGAATTAGAAGTTAGATAATTGGAAAATAAGGAACAAGAGGGAAAGCACTATAGAAAAGTAACATAAGAGATACTAGAAGATAGTTAAGACCATAAGAAAATAAAACCTCCAAGAGACATTTTTCTGTGCCATTAAAAAAAAAACCCATAACCATTAATAGTGATTATATTTGAGTAAAAATATGGGTAATTTAAATTTTATTTGTGGTCAATTCTATCTCCAATATCTTTCTCCAAAAAGTATTTTTAAGTTATTTAGTTAAATCAAATTTCTATACTGAAAAATACCAAAAGTAAAAAAAGATTATATAAATTATCTTGAAAATACATTCACAATACAGGGTACCAAGGATTTACGTTAAAAAATAATTTTAGAAAAGGAAAAAAAATCATACTAATCTGCCCTAATCTGAAGCTTGGGAAGAGTAGAATGCAAAAAATGTCTGTGACCTGTATCATACATTACGTTAATCAAATAGAACAAATTTTTAACAACATACTGTAGTGTAACAGAAGTAATTCTATTTCACTAACTCAGAAAATGTACATATATTTCACACTCAAACTCCGTAATTATGTGTTCTCCCCACTTCTGTATTCTCTGAGGATGTAACGCCACCAACCACCCACTAGCCCAAACCTAGAACCTGAAACTATCTATAACTCCCCTCATTTCACTACAATTAACCTCCATGTCCTTTGGGTCCTATCTCCTTAATATCTCTTGAATCCTTTCTTCTATTTGCAACAACAGGATTTAGCCCTTTAGTACTTCTTAACATGACTACCGTTAGGGCCTCCTAACTGCTCTGCCTGTAGTCTTACTCTTCTGCATTCCATTTTCCTCAAAACAACCAAAGTAGTTTTCCCAAACTATATATCTCATCATGTTACTTGTTTATAATTCTTCAATGGCTTCCCTTAGTATACCTCAACAAAATCCTTCACGTTTTTACCCCTACTTACCTCTCCAGTCTCACTCCACAAGTCCTTCTTCTCTTAATTTACCTATATCATAGTATTCTACTTGGCATTCTCTAAACTGCCCCAGCCTTTATATATTTTTTTCTTTCTGTTTTGTATACCTCTCCCACTTTCGCAGGCTAACTCCTACTTATCCTTTAGAAATGAATTCAGTCATTACCTCTTTTAGGATACTGTCCTTGAACCCTTCAGTCTAGGTTTAGTTCTCTTCGTAATTATAGTCTTTGCACTTCTACCACAATAATTCTAATATAATGGCTATTGCCTCCATTCGATGATAATCTCCTTGAGGGCAGGAAACACCATATTTTTCTTTTCTACCGCTCACCCAGTATAAAGTTCCTTGAATGAATGCTTAGAGCTTTAAAAACTATAAAAATATTTATTATGTAATGGCTTTTAGGAATCAGCATACTTAATTCTTTCTTAAGTCTATTATTGAAATGGAATTAAATCTTACAGCAATCAATATATCACTTTTATCTCCCAATACTTACTTCTTCCATCTCTTTCCACATTTCTTCACATTTTTTAATAAGCTCTTCTTTAGTATCTGTAACATCTTCTGTATCTGTAGTACTATCCAGATCAAGATCTTCCTGACTGACTGACATGTGTCTTGTGATTTTCTTAGCCTTTTAAGAAAAACTTAAGTAAAAAAATATTTACTCATTTAACAATATTTGTTAAAAATCTATTACCTGCCAAATACATGTAACAGTAAACAAATAGATGTAACAGTAAAGAAAATAGGTAAAAATCCCTCCTACCATGGAGCTTACATTCTAATTAAACAAAAAAGCCAAAAAAATTTAAATCTATACTGTAAGTATATCAAATGATTTATAAGTGCTATGGAGAAAAGCAAAGCAGGAAAGAAACATAAGGAATGCTAGGGCAGGGGCAATGTAATTTTACATAAGGAGTTCATATAAGGTCACTGAGAAGTTGACAGCTGAGCAAAAACATGAAGGAAATAAAGAAATGAGACATGGGGATATTTAGGGGGAGAGGTTCCAGACAGAAGCATCTGTAAGCGCACAGGCCCTGGGGCAGGACTATGACTGCCTGTTCCTAAAGCAGTAAAGCAGCCACTGTGACCAGAGCAGAGTATGGAAGGTAGAGAACACATGATGAGGTCAGAGAGAACATAGAGATGAGATCATGTGGGCTTTGTAGGACATTTTAAGGACTTAAGCTGAGATAATAAGTGATTAGAGGAATTTAAATAGAGGAATTACATAATTTGAATTATGTTTAACAGTATAACTGGTTAATTACAACCAGTAAGGACCTAAGTAGGAAAGCCAGTTAGAAAGCTATTGTAATAATCCAAGAAAGATGTGGAACAGGATAATACTGAGGCAATACCAAATGTCCAATTCTAAATATATTTTCAAAATAGAAACAACAGGATTTTCTAACATCTTGTGTATAGAGTGTCAAAGAAAGAGAAGGGGTCAAACTATTACTTAAAAAGTTTGGACCTAAGATTGGAAAGATGGAGTTGCCAGTTACTGAGATGGGGAAGATGGTGGAAGAAACAACTTCAGCAGGATGTAGGGGAATGCTGATTAAGAATTCAATTTTGCAAGCAAAAACAAACTTATAGATACAGAAAACAGAATGGTGGTTAGCAGATGGAAGGGGATTGCGGAGAGGGCAAATTGGGTTAAAAGGGGCCAGATATATGGTAACAGAAGGAAACTAGACTCTGGGTGGTAAGCATGAGGACAGAGTAACAGATACCGAATTATAATGATGTACACCTCAAATTTATGTTATTAACTAATGTTACCTCAACTAATTTAATTTTTTAAAAAAGAATTCATTCTAGGACATGCTAAATTTAAAGTGACTATTAGTGGAGCTGCTGGTTAGGCAACTGGATATACCTGTCTGGAGTTCAAGGGAAAATTTGAAGTTAGAATTTGAATCATCACCATACAGATATTTAAAGCCATGAGGCTGGGTAAGATCAGAAAAGCAAGAGTATACAGATAGAAATGAGGAAAGTTCTATATATGGAGAGATTGAGAAGATGAGGAAGAACCACCTAAATAGTCTGAGAAGAAGAACCCAGTAAGATAAGAGAAAAATCAATAGTATAATATCCTGAAATTCAAGATAAGAAAGTGTTCAAAGAAGGAATGATGAACTGTGAAATACTAGAGATAGGTCAAGTAAGATAAATACAGGGAATAGACAATTTACTTAGCAATATGAATTGGGGACTTTATTTTCCAAAAATAGGCACAATAATACAGCAATATTTCAGGTCGTCACTCCTCATCTAGAGGCAGAGCCTATTTACCCTTCCCTTGAACCTGAGCATGACTTTCTGACAGCCTTTATGAATAGAATATGGTGGAAGTGATGACACACGATTTCCAAGACCAAGTCATAAAAGGCAATATAGCTTACATCTGTCTCTCTCTTGGAACACTAACCCTTGCAACCCAAAGACCAAGTGGTGAGAATGCCCGAACTGAAGAGACCACACAGAGAAAAGTACATAGAAAGGAACTAAGGTTCCCAGCCAAAAGCTAGCTTCAACCACCAGATATACACATCATATACACACATGTACAAGTTTTCTGATGATTCTGTCTCCAGGCAGTCTCCTAGACAAGGGTTCATACATTGTGAAGCAGAGACGAGTTGTCCTGCAGAGTCCTGTCTGAATTCTTGATGCACAGAATCACTAAGCATAATAAATGGTTGTTTACACCTCTAAGTTTTGGAATGATTTGTCACAATTTCATTGGGGGTAAATATGCAAAAACGGGGCCATTATTAACCTTTATAAGTGTAGTTTTAGTAGAATGGTGGGAGTGAACGTTTGATTGGAATGAATACAAGAAAATAGAAGGCAGGGAACTGGACATATCCAGTATATAAAATATTTTCAAAATTTTTTTCTCTAAAAGAGAGAAAAAATGGTTCCAGTTGGAGGAAGATATGGGATCAAGAGAGTTTTGGTTTTTTTTTAAGATGAGAGAAAATACAACATTTTTGTTTCTTTCCCCAATACAACATCTTTATGTGATGTAGTAAGAGAAGGAAATACTGCTGATGCAGGAGAAGGAAAAAGAAGAGGGGCTGGCTTAAAGCAGATGTGTGAGTTCTGACAATTCAGTTCGCAAACTTGCCACCATGCACTTACACTGGCAGCACTGTACAAACAGCTTGGTAAGGTTTCATAACTGTGTCTCACTGCTGTGTTCATGTCAACATGTGGTGGTGTCTTGCTGAGTGTGTTCATTATTGTTGCTGCATGTTTGTGTGTGCCGTCACAAGAATGTCTGAGCCTGATTTAGAGCAATAAAGAAACTAAATTTCTTGTTCGACTTGGCAAGAGTGGAAGTGAAATCAGGGACATGTTAGTCCAAGTTTATGGGGATAATGCCATGAAGAAACTTGCAATGTACAACGGATTAAACGTTTTTCTGAGGGGAGAGAACGCATCACTGATGAAAAGGGATCAGGGGGGACAGTAACAAGCAGAACTGATGAAAACATTGCAAAAATTCGTCAAATTGTGTGTCAAAATCATTGGCTGTGAGAAGTATAGCAGACCAAGTAAACATCAAAAGAGAAAGTTAGGAAAATCTTAAACAAAAATCTTGGTAGTGAGAAAGGTGTGTGCAAAAACAGTCCCAAAGGAGCTCACCAATGAACAAAAGCAAAGGAGAGTGGAAGTTTGCCAAGACCTTTGGAGAGGCAAGACAATGTTTTGAGCTGTTGTTATCACTTGGGGATAAAAAATGAGTATACCAATATGACCCTGAAACAAAGCGTCGAAGTGCACAATGAAAGTCAGCCAATTTTCCACGATCAAAAAAGTTCCGTCAGTCCAAATCAAGAGTCAAAATGACGTTGCTAACCTTTTTTTGATATCAGATGGATTATTCATTATGAATTTGTACCAACTGACAAACAGTTAACCAAGTTTACTATTTGGAAGTGCTAAAAAGTCTGTGAGAAAAAGCTAGATGAAAACGACCTGAACTTTTCACCAACAATTCATGGCTCTTGCATCACGACAATGTACCAGCTCACACAGCACTGTCTGTGAGGGAGATTTAACCAGAAAACAAATAACTGTATTGGAACACCCTCTACACCAGCGGTTCTCAACCTGTGAGTCACAACCCCTTTGGGGTCAAACGACCCTTTCACAGGGGTCGCCTAAGACCATTGGAAAACAAAAAGATATTTACATTACGATTCATAACCGTAGCAAAATTACAGTTATAGAGTAGCAACGAAAATCATTTTATGGTTGGGGGTCACCACAACATGAGGAACTGTATTAAGGGGTCGCAGCATTAGGAAAGTTGAGAACCGCTGCTCTAGATTCACCTGATCTGCCCCCAATGACTTTTTTCTCTACCCAAAGATAAAGGAAATATTGAAAGGAAGACATTTTGATGACATTCATGACATCAAGCGTAATAAGACGACACCTCTGATAGCCAGCCATTCCAGAAAAAGAGTTCCAAAATTGCTTTGAAGGGTGGACTAGACGTTGATGTCGGTGCATAGCTTCCCAAGGGGAGTACTTCAAAGGTGACTGTAGTGATATTTAGCAATGAGGTAAGTAGCACTTTTCTAGGATTAGTTCACAAGCTTAATTGTCAGACTTCATATATGATGTTTATAGATTGGAGGACTCAACACTGTAAAGCTTTTAATTTCCCCCAAGTTAATCTATTGAATCTTTATCAAAATTCTAAAAGATTTCGTTTGTTTTTGTGGCACTTGTCAAGCTAATTCTAAACTTTATATGGATGTGCAAAGAGCCCAAAACAACCAAGATTCTCATGAAGAATAAGATGGAAAGACTTGCTTTGTCCGGTGATAAGCTTATTATAAAATTATACTGATTATGATAGCATGGAATTAACATATAAATAGGCAATTAAACATTGGAACACAATAGAAATCTCTTCTAGACTGACACATTTATGGACCTATGATATATGACAGAGGTGGCAATACAAATTAAGAGGAAAAAATAATCCAAATAGAAAGCATATTTTATGTACTATACTGCTTTTTATTTTTTTCATGTATGTTGGCCCATATAGACGATGAACCCCCTACATTCTTTTCAACACGCAGCATAGTACTTGGGGAGGGGAATAAGCCTAGATATATACCTCAATCTTTACACCACTCCTCCATCCCTCAAAAAATCCAAACAGAAATTATGAAAAAGACTAAGGAAAAAACATGGCAATTTTTTTTTATTCTTGGATTAGGAAAGGCTTTTTAAACAAAACTAAGCAAAATCTCTATATGAGAATTTTAAAAATTCCACATGAACATAGATGTCATTACAAAGTCAAAATTTAATACCCAAAAACCTAAGGAAAAATATTTATAAAACATATGGCATCAAGACCTAATTTCCTTAATGTATGAGTGCCTACAAATTAACAAGAAAAAAATAAAAACTATCATTAAAAAGTGATCACTAGGGCTGGCCGAGTGGCTCAGTTGGTTAAGAGCGTGACCTCTGAGCAACAGGTCGCAGGTTCAATTCCCACATGGGCCAGTGAGCTGCTCCAGCACTGAGCTGCTGCTGAGCTGCCAACAGGTGGCGGGATGGCTCAGCTGGTGAGAGCATGTGCTCCTAACAACAAGGTTGCCGGTTCAACTCCCACATGGGATGCCCATCCGCAACTAAGACTGAACACAGCACCTTGAGCTGAGCGGCTGCAAGCTGCTGACAGGCGGCCAGATGGTAACTGGGCTTGGAGATGAGCTAGCTGCGCCCTCCACTACTAAGACTGAAGGACAACACTTGGCTGTTCCCCTTTCCCAATTCCCCAATACTGTTCTCCTTCCCCAATTCCCCAATAAAAATCTTTAAAACAAAAAGTGATCGCTATAAAAGTCAAGATATCACTACTTGGGAAGGAGGGAGGGAGAGAAGGAGGTAGAAAGTTAAGGAGGGCTGTGATTGGGATGGGCCAAATGGAAAGACTTCTGAGGTATCAAAATTTTATTTCATGACCTGTATGGTCATGAAAGAAAAGTATTCATGTTATAGTAATTTATAAACTTTACATTTATTTTGCATGGGTTTTTTTTAAAAAAACGGTATTTTACTTTATAATAAAAAAGGTAAACAACAGAATAATACAATAGAAATGGGTGGAGCACACAAATGGGGAATTCAAAGAAAAAAGAAAAACTGAGAAATACCTTTTGAATATAAAAAAACAGCATTCTTAATCTTACTCACAACTTATAAAAATGCAAATTAAACAAAAGTTATTTTTCATTCAGAGTAGCAATACTGAAAAATTTGGTAAAAAAACAATATTGACAAAGTGTAGAATAAGAGCCATGCACTGTTGGTAGACCAATCGCTTTGTAGTATAATAAGAAATATCCAACAAAATTTTAAATGCATTTATATTTTGACCTAGGAAATTCTACTCCTAGGAATAATCCTACAGTAGATATATTTGCATAAGTCTACACAAGTATACTTACTGCAGCATTATCTATAAAAAAACTTTATAAGTGTAAATTCTGCAATCAGACTATCTAGGTTCAAAACCTGGATGAGATGCTTAGAAGCCAAGTGACCTTAGGCAAATCACTTAAATGGTCTGTGCCCTTTCCTTATCTGTAAAATGAAGATAGTAATACTATTTAACCCATAGGGTTAAATGAGTTAAAAATGTAAAGTTCTTAGAACTGTGCCTAGCATATAAAGAGCTTTATTAGTTTTAGCTATCAACATTACTATTAACAATGTGAATGTCAACTAGAAGACTGGTTAAATAACTTACACTATGTCCAAAAATGTTGACAATAAACATCTTCCTTGCTATACACAAAAGATATAGTTAAGTTCACAAAGCCATTAACAATTTTAGAATATTTTTAAGCGAAAAGTCAAATATTATGTAAATGTTTTAAATAGTATACCTTAATTTAGAAATTAAGTGCAAATTGATCTTCCCCACTTTGTAGACTACTAACCAATAAAATACATTATCAGTATGCAAAAGTAATGTGAAACTGTGTGTGCATGAGTATGTGGATAGATACAAATTAGCTGGATTGGCAGCTCAGTGTAGCCTTAGACTACAAATAAATATAAACATTTAAGAAGTTAACTTTATCCCACTAGCACATTTTTGTATCCTTAAATCTACCTTTCTGGAAATAGAACAAGTCAACATGTCAAGGTCCTCAGTACTCCAATTCCCAATTATTTACTGAAGAACAATATTGCTATATTTGGGAATAGTATCCCATACAAACTTAAAAGATCTAAAACCAAATTAAAGAAATTAATACTATTATTGGAAAAAGACTAACATACAAGAAATAAAGTAATAGAAGGGCCGGCCGAGTGGCTCAGTTGGTTAAGAGCTCGCTCAAGAGTGTGAGCTCTGAGCAATGGCGGTTCAAGTCCCAGCCCGAGCTGAGCTGCCGCTAAGCTGCCAAGAGGTGGCAGGATGGCTCAGCTAAAAATAAATAAAAAAAAATAAAAATAAAGTAATAGAAAGTACCCCTATAATTCTAAGCTGTATTCATTTATCCAACAAATATGTTCTTAATGTGTGCCATTTGTCAGACACTGTGGCTATAGCTGTGTAGGTGAAAGTCTCTGTCTTCACGGAGCTTACATTTTCACTGAGAGACAATATAAACAAATGCACAACTAAATACCTGATATGATTTCAGGTAGTGTGGTTAGAAGTGCTATGGTGTGGTAAATTAATCCATGCAGACCACAAATGCTTTCAGAATTCGGGTGGAGAGCAGAGAAATCGACCTCGAAGAATAAAAGGCTGGCTGCAGTGCTCAGTACACACTACTATGTCCCTACCATTTATCATCCTTACCCTCATTACTTTTGCCATGGGGTCTGACATATGAGAAGCTGTAAAGGTGGAGGCTAGATTTGCTGTGGAGATGCTTTCAAGGCATGAAAACATAAGACTGGAAGGCAAGGATGAGATGGCAAATGTGTGAGACACACACACATGCACACACAAAAAGTGATCTGATTAGAGCAGAAGGCAGGGAAGAAATGAGACCTGCTAGGTAGGATGGGCCAAATAATGAAAGCCTTTAAAAATAAATAAATAAATACATAAATAATAAATACTTCTAAAAAGTGCTTACTATGGGCAGTTCTTTCCCTGCATCTCTCCACCTCAAAGCAAAAGTAAAGAAATTCATCTGATGTAAAATTGACAACCAGGAGGCTGTTAACTTAGGCTTCTGAAAGCAGCGTTTTAGGGAGGTCATGTTGACAAGCCGTATTTAACAGAGAGAAGAGATAAAGATGGTAAATTTTATGTTAGGTGGTTGTTTGTTTGTTTGTTTTCCACAATAAATGTCTTTTTTTTTTTACTTATTTTTGTTTGTTTTTAAGAAGAGAGCTGAAATCCAGAAGGCCGCTAAGAGATGGACGCCTAGACCAGGGTGAAGGCAGAAAGGTGAACGGTACCAGCGCGGGCAACTTAGGTTACTGGGTGAGGCTGGGTCTCTCCCTCAAAAACAGTCACAAGCGCTGAGCACCTTCTTCAGAGGGTGCGTGAGAGAACCAAGACGCTCAGGAGAGAAGACAAGCTTGGCGCACTTCAGGAAGGCCCAGTTAACCAGTTCCTCCAATTCCCCACCCCTCTGTTTTCTCTCCTAACCTGAGAGGTTCTAGAGCCGGAGAAGAGCGGGACTCAAGGCCCAGCTGGAAGTCGGCTATCCAGTTCGCCAGAGGTAAGGGTCCCACCACCGGGGCTACAGCTCCATACCCTGGGAGCTGCCAGCTCCGGTGACAATAAACACCGTTACCGCGCACTCCCCGGCCCTTGTCTTACCACGACGGAGTCCCAGGCTGCAAGTCTCCTCAGCCCAACGCAGGCAAGCCTTCCGCGCCCAGGACCCGTGCGCGCGCTGCTAGCTGATTGGATCCACCGCAGCCAATTCCGAAACTCGCTCGGCCGCTTACGGTAAGGCTGCGCCGCTGCCTTGTGATTGGTTGCCGATCTGTGTGTGTCGCGCCTTTTCCGACGACTCGGACAACATGGCGTCGGAAGATAGTAGTGATTCACAGCAAAGAAGAAGAAGGCACCGGGACCCGGAGGAACCGGAAAAAACGGAACACAGAGAAAGAGAGCTGACAGTGGCAGTAGCAGTGGCCCAAGAGAACGAAGAGGATAATGAAGAGCGCTGGGTTGGGCCTTTACCCGTAGAGGCAACATTGGCCAAGAAGAGAAAAGGTAGTTACAGAGATAGACACAGGGCGAGTTGGAAGGTTGCTAGCCGCGAGTGGGAGAGTTCAAGCCAGACTCGAAAACGGATCGTGTGTTTGTGGGGGTTTGTGCCTTCAGAACAGAGGGTCGTCTTCTCACTTCTGGCCACTCTGTACTTGTACGTCCTCCTGAACTAGTGATTTGGGCGCAGTACAATGTCTTTTTGATAATATCAAACACTATTAAGAACTTCTTTGTTATAACAGATGCTAATGCTTACTTACGCCAAGACTTAGTACGTGCTTAGCACGTCTCAATTCTTACAGCATTCGTATGAGGTTCTAACTCCGTGTAGCAGTTGTGGAAAAAAGTACTGGCTCTCTGAGGCTTAGTGAGGCTTAGTAGCTGAGGAGTAGTGTTAGTGTGTTGGAAAGCGTGGGAACGACGGTTACTATTTAGAATCGTAAAGTGTAGGTAAAGATGATTTCCACCCTGACTCTTCCACTAATGAGTTTTCTGAGCTAGGGAAAGTTATGTAAGCTTGTTTCCTGGATCACACATTTTTCATCTAAAGCCAAGGTCTGTGGTTCTTAATCCATACTTGTTGCATACCGTGGCATGAAACATTTTGCCACTAATGTGGAATAGTGACAAAATTTTATCAAATAAAAGGAGTGGGTAAAGGGATAGATTAAATTTTCTTGTTTTTCAAGTTGTTCAATGAAATGTTTTCCTTAAATGTATAAGACCATGAGAATGTGATCTTGGTGAAAGCCCAGATCTTTTATCCCTCTCTATACTTAACTCTTCAGTGATTTCTTATTATTTTCAAAACAAAGTCCAACCTCCCTAACATGGCATACAAGGCCCTTCATGATATGATTTCTTATCTAACCAGCATTTTCCATACTTCCTCTCCTAAGCCCTTTCACTTCTCCTCTGCACTCCGGCCATATCATTTTCTCCTCTGGATGACTGTTGGGCTATCATGGTGTCTCTCTTTACCTGGAATAATAACCCTCGTCCCCTTTCACTTGGCTAACTTTTGTTCATCCGTTAGCACTCAGCTCAGCTATCACCTCTGGGAAGCCTGTGTCTTCTCCAGTCTGGGCTGGGTTTCTAAAGCACATTGCTGATAACTCTTAGGTAATGTTTATGGTGCTGAGTTTACAGGTAGCTTTCAAATTTTACTTGTCCAAATTTTGAAGAAGCTGCTTTTTAGAACCTTGAACGTTGACACTTTTAAAGTGCATTACCTTTTTTACTGCCAGGTTTTCCTGATAAATGTTTCCACAGCAACTTTTTCCTCATTGCACTTGCTATATTTTGAAATTGTATATTTATTCATGTGATTGATTAATGTTTCTCTCCAATGCTAGGAGTATAAGGATAGAAGAGCTAGTTTTGCTCCAGTGCTTGGTACAGTGCTTTGCATATAGCAGATAATAAGTACTTACTGAATGAATATTACGGTGTTTATGATCTTATTTATTTTATTGAATTATAATATTTTTGCATATCCTTTTATGGAAATAAGCAGGGGGATGGGAAAACAAAAATATCGAAGTGCTGATATTAATGTTATGAGACAAAGATCTTATAAACGTAATACAATTCAGACAGATGGAAATCATTAGGTATGAAAATCTTCAACCTTAATTAGATGCTTATTGTATTTAAGCGAGTCAGTAGTGTATTCAGTTTGAAAAAAAAATGAAATTTTAAAACACATTAAATATTTTTTAAAATCATTGAAGATTTTATCTAAAAGAATAGTATTTTAGTAATATATTTAGCTTTCTAGGAATGGAACCATTCTCTTCAATGTGTTCTTTGGACATTGGACTTTTGTATACATTTTCAGAAAGACATTATAAATAATTATATGGCACTACCTTTAGTTAAACTCATGGATTCTCAAGGACAGGAACTATGTGTCACTCTTCTTTATGTCCATGTGCCTTGAAACCTAATTTTTTTTCAGTAAATACCTGTTCAACAAGTATAAACTAACAAACAGCAAAAGGAAATGTGTATCAAATAGGATTAAATTTAACTGCATACGTATTACAGAAAAACCCCAAGTGACAGTAACATTAAAAAGATAGAGGTATACTTCTCTCATGTGTAAAAGAAGCTCCAAAGTAGGCAGTCTAGGATTGGTGTGGAGGCTCAAAAGGAATCTAGGCTGTTTCCAGCTTTTAACCCTAACACCACTAGGATATGGCCCTCATTTTTTACCTAAATGGTTATTAGAGTTACAGTGCGCGTATCCCAGTCCAGGCTGGATTGAGAAAGGGAAGACAGGCACACCTTTTCAACACTTCTTTACCATCACACAACTCTTCCACTTTTATCTTACTGATACATGGTCACACCTAACTGCAGAAAAAGGTGAGAAAGGTCGTCTTATAGGTGGATTTCAATATGCCATTATAAAAATGGGTGTTTTGTTAGTAAAAGTGAAGGGAAAATAAGTTTGTTGGACTAGCTTTCAGACTGCTAAACAATAGTTATAAAAAATTGAAGTAATTCATCATATGTAATATACCAACTTTATATAGGTATGTTTGGCCATCATTGGACTATTTTATTAGGTACACATATAATGTCATTTTTTACTAGTAAAATTGTTTGTAGCTCATATAATGAAATCACTGTTTCTTCAGATTGATTACTACTCTTACAAATGTTTTGCCCCTGGAAAAATGAGAAGCACTCAATTGGATATTCTCTAGGATTTTCTTAGCTCTAAAAAGTCCCAGTATCAGTGACTTTAAAGAGGAGCAGTGCCTTAAAAATAAACTGAGACATCTTATAGATGGCCACTGGCCTCTTATTACTTATTTAAACTAGCATTAATAATTGTATCTACGTGGTTAGAAAGGTGGTTGTTGTACTTTCATGAAGCTTTTTAAGGTTTTTGGGGTTTTTTAATGGAAACTTCAAACTCAGTTCTTAAGTTCTGGGTACAGTTAAGCACCTATATTACCACCTAAAACTTGCCTTGACTTAACTAAATAATAGTGCTTTTCAGTACTGTACAATAATAGAAGTTACAACTGACATAAGAGACACTGGATTTTTATTTTCATCATATGTGGAATTGACAGAAATTAATGAAAATACAAACTAGAATTTAGAAAACTTAAAGAAAATAAAAAATAGTATTTAGTTCCAGTTGTTAAAAATAAACTTTTTTCTTCACTTTTTTTTCTCAGTTCTAGATTTTGAAAGAGTCTACCTTGATAATCTCCCCAGTGCATCCATGTATGAGCGCAGTTACATGCACAGAGACGTTATCACCCATGTGGTATGCACCAAGTAAGTCTATCACATCTTTTTCATTTTTTTCTGAGATTTTTCTTTTTTTAATTGTTAGTTTCAGATGTACAGAACAATGCAATAGTTACCCTTTTCACCCTCACAAAGTAACAACCCCCCTCCCCCATCTACTGCCCTCCCACCCCCAATATCATGCTTATCTATTACAATTCCATTGACTCCATTCCCACTCTCTACTCCATGTCCTGTGTCTATATGTATACATAATTATAGTTGACATACAATATTATTCACCATCAGCTTCAGAAATACAGTGCAGTGGTCAGGCCTCTACACCGAATATGAAGTGGTCTCCCTAACAAGACATGAGTCCATGAAATTTTTTTTTTAAATGCTTCAATGTTGAGGTGGACTTGTAGAAGTAACTTTAGGATATTATGGATTTCTATTTAATTCCACAGGTTCTGTAATAGTTTAAGTTAAAGTCCTACATGTTCTTTCCTATGTCATACAAGGAATGCATTGTCTAAGAACTCTTTAGTTTCTGTGTATGTCTTTAGGAGATAAATGCCAAAAGGGGATGAACCAGGTAGCGTCTGAGCTTCCTAGGAAAAAGTATATTACTTAAGATGGGAGTAATTGGTAGCTGGCCTCTTCAGTACTAACGGGCAAAATGATGAGAACTAAGACATCCTGCAAATGTCATAGCACCTTCAAGATAGATGATTGGAGATTTGGAGAAGGATAATAATAGTAATATTCTACTGTATGTTAAGCTCATATTATCTCCAAAGCTTTTTCATAAACTATTTATCTTAAGAACGAGCTTATGAGGTAGTAATATAATCTGCATTTTATAAGTAAGGAAATATGTTTAGATGAGGCTGGAGAAAAAATAGTAAGGACCAAGTCCCAGAGAGTTTTATATTCCTTATGTGGATTTTGAACCTGTAATGAGGAGAGTAACATCAGATTTTTTATTTTTAAGACCACTCTGGTGAGATGAATGGATTTAAATAGGACAAGAATGGATTCAGGGCAATTAGGAGATTAGTATAGAAATTGCGATGAGATAACAATGGTGACTTGGATGATATTGGCAGTAATTATGGAAAGAATTAGATGAATTACTTTGCTCCTTGGATCAATCTATTCTTGATTTCTTGGAGACAATTTAAGGTATAAATTTAATTAAATAAAATATCTATAATTCATTTATAGGATAATTCTGACCAAACATGAGCATTTTTCCTAGTCCAAAGTTGTCAGTGTATAAAGTAGCATATTGGATTAGTATTGCTATCACTCTGTCAAGTTTTGTTATTGTTGTTATTTTTGTTTTGTTCTTTTCCCTTTTTAACCCAAGGCAGCAGAGTGTAATAGAAAGATTATATGTTTTGAAGTTTGGCAGATCTGATATTGAATGCCACTCTCCAGCTATGGACCTAGAGCAAATACAGTTAACATTTTAAAACTATTACCTAATTTGTAAAATACTGATAAAAATATCCACCCTAATAGAGTTGCTGTAAAGACTAAATAAGGTAATGTGTTTAAAGTACCTGACACCTACTAGGTTTCAATAAATAGTTTCTATTTTTATATACCTTGCAGGCAAGGTGATTCTGTCCAAAAACTTTTTGATAATTTAAACAAACAAAATACCTTGGCTAGGTTACAAAACAAACACGTTTATTTTGCTATATATGAAAGTAATATGTTGAGATTTAATTATGTATCAACTTCTGAAAAAGAGAACATTTTCCCTGTGAAAGGACTGCCTATAGAGTAATTTTAGCATAAAAGGACCCTAAGGTCTCATTTTTCCTGGTGAGATTTCTTTTTTTTTAATGTCACATCCTAGCTCAATTTGGATCCTAACTCTTAAGATTAAAATTAGTGCAGCACCAATGATTATGATCTAGAAATGAGCTTCAAAATTTGCAGTGTTCTATCTACCCTATTATAGTGGCCTGTGTAAAGAAAGATTTTTTTTTTTGAAAACCTATTATAAAAGAGTCAAAGATTTTGTCAGTGAATGATTGTTTTAGGGGTATTGAGTGATTCTTAGATTTGTTTTAGAAATTAACTTTTACAATTTTATGTATGCAGGACAGACTTTATTATTACTGCCAGTCATGATGGACATGTTAAGTTCTGGAAAAAAGTGGAAGAGGGAATTGAATTTGTTAAACATTTTCGGAGTCACCTAGGTAAGAATTTTAATTTTTTGTTTCTTTTTTGGGAGGTGGAGGTGCACTCTTTTAAAAACTGTACTGGTAAAGTTTCTTTTAAAGTGTTTTTTCTTTTAATCATATACATTTATTTCATTGGTATTTGATGTTTTAATTTCATTTATTTCGATAGGAATTATTGAGAGTATTGCAGTTAGCTGTGAGGGAGCATTGTTCTGTTCTGTGGGTGATGATAAAGCAATGAAGGTGTTTGATGTTGTGAACTTTGACATGATCAATATGCTGAAGCTTGGGTGAGTTCTTTATAAATTATATATTTTTTAAGTTAGTGAAATAATATTTAAACTAAACATAATTTCATAGGTATTTCTAAACAGACTATATTACCATGCCATTAAAACATGTACCTTTGGATTTTGCTTGGGAAAATTAGATATGGTGAATCCTTGTTTTGAAGCTCTTTGGAGGCTTTTGCTGTGGTTTTTGTCATTAATCACTGCAGAAATCTACAAACAGCATCATAGCAAGAATTTATTATATACATTTAACACTACTTAAGAAGAAGAATCCATCATGTCTAATTTACTGGTACTTAGAATTAACTTCTTTGTTGTGCTTATTTCAGTAATATGGTATTGCGGTCTTACAAAGCTTATGCACATTTTTGGAATTGAGGTTATTTGTTGGTGATTTTAAACTTGAAGTATATTGATACCCTAACTTTGTGGTTAAACTGCACAATGAGACGAATACTTTATTTTAAGTTGTCTTTTTAAAGATAACATACTAAATTATGTACACCTAAGTGAATGTCAACTTAAAAGTTATAGTATTATCAGAAACAGTTTTGGAAGTTGTCTTAGTCTGCTCAGACTGTCATAACAAAAGACCATAGACTGGGTGGCTTAAACAACAGAAATTTATTTTCTCACAGCTCTGGAGGCTGGAAAGTCCAAGATCAAGGTTCCAGCAGGGTTTGGTTTCTGGTGTGGATTCTCTACTGTGTTTTACACTGTGTCCTCACTGGAAGCTGAGGATGGGAGAGGAAATGATATATCCCTATCCTTAGAAGGCCACAAGCATATGGGAATAGGGCCCCACTCTCAAGTTACTAATAATGAGAGTGTGATTATAAGAATGTTTTTCTTTTGAGCATGGTTATAACTAAAATATTTTGATCTTTAACATTTCAAGAATGGATTTATAACATATATTGTTACATGCTAACCTAGTTAAGAGTAAGTTATACATAAATTGAGACATAGAGATCCAAAAAGCAATGCCCCAGAGTATTTTAAGGCCCAGGTCTAAATAGATTTCATTATCTACCAAAGAGAAGTAAATGGTTTGCTATGCAATTCTCTTGTAGTTTGATAGATCCTCAGAAGTTATTACCATTGCATTGGTGAGGTCAGAAAGAGAAAACTTAATAACTGTTATTCCTCCCCATTCTGTATCTCTCTCTGCTTCTTTTGAGCAAGGAACCCAAAACAAGCTAAATCACTGGCCAGGACATTTTTTGGTGGTGTGAGTGGAGAGGAATGCATACTTCTTGTGTTGACCTCTTTTTTTCCTCAATTCTTTACTATTTCAGCTATTTTCCTGGACAATGTGAGTGGGTCTATTGCCCAGGGGATGCTATATCTTCAGTTGCTGCTTCTGAGAAGAGTACAGGAAAAATTTTTATTTATGATGGTCGAGGAGATAACCAGCCACTTCATGTTTTTGACAAACTCCATACATCACCTCTTACTCAGATACGACTAAACCCAGTTTACAAAGCAATAGTGTCTTCTGACAAATCTGGAATGATTGAATACTGGACTGGGCCTCCTCATGAATATAAATTCCCCAAAAATGTGAACTGGGAATATAAAACTGACACAGATTTATATGAATTTGCCAAGTGCAAGGCTTATCCAACCAGCATATGTTTTTCACCTGATGGAAAGAAAATAGCTACAATTGCTTCTGATCGAAAAGTTAGAATTTTCAGGTTTTTAACTGGAAAACTCATGAGAGTCTTTGATGAATCACTAAGTGTAAGTGCATTTTCAGTTTAATCAATTTTACATTTCTGAAAATATTTTGTGCTATTTCTTAAAAAGGTATTTCTGGATATAGATATTTAGATTGATATTTTCTCTTAGCACATTAAAGATAATATTCAACTGTCTGCTGTCTTGTATTGTTGCTCTTCAAAACTCTCTTCCCTAGGTTTATGATGTAATGTCTTCTAAGTCAGTTACCCTTCTGCTTATGTGGCTATTTTTTAAGTTTTGTTTTATTTGCAAATTCATTCTCTTAAGGTCCTCAAAACTCATTCTAGGCCCCCTTCTCTACCCACTTTGTTCACTCCTGTCTGACTACTCACCGATTTACTTCTCTAGCTTCCTATTATGAACAGACCTGGTCCTATCCGTTTTTTCCCTGTCTTCATGAATGGTGCCAATATCCATCTACTTGCACAAGCCAGAAATTTGAGTCATCCTTAACTCTTACTTCCTTACCCCTCTATTTAATTTCTCATGAGTCCTGACAGTTTTACTTCCTAATTGTACTTTAAAACCATGCATTTCCTTTCAGCACACCTGTACCCTAGTCATGACCTTTTGCCTGGTCTATTGCATGGCTTACTGCTTATATCTATTCTGGCTTTCTCTTAATCTGTTACCTATGCTACACCCAGAGCAGTCTTTTAAAAGCACATATCTGATCATGTCATCCTTTGAAGCCCTCCCCCCATTTCTCCCATTACCTATTGAACTCATCCTTCAAATCTCCATTAAAGGAGTCACTTCTTCACTGTTCATTCAGTCTAGGACAACTTTTTTTATGTGACTGTATATCACTGTTTATTTTAAAGCATTTGGTATGGTCTTATTTGATTAATGTAGACTAAACTGTGATTGATCTATGGTCCTGTATCTGTTTTGGCTCATGATATTGTCTCCAGCACTAAGAACAGGACCTGTCACATAATTACTGCTAACAAGAATTTGTTAGAGTATGTAGTTTTAGAGTTTTTATCCATGCAAAGTTAACTGCTTTTTGTGGAAACTTGGGTCTCATCAACTGTTTTCATCAGGTGGTTCTCTAACTGCCAATGGTATGCTCTGAGAGTCTGTGTGTTGGACCTTTGTAGCAATGTTTACTACATGACAGTGTTGATTCCACAGTCTTGGTAGTGACCAGTTTACATTATATCCCTTGCATTAAGCTCTTCAAAAATTCTATCACTCTTATTAGCGACACTCTTGTTTGGTGGCAAGTGGTAACAAGCTAGGTAAATTATCTGCCTGAAGTAATATGAATTGAGACAAATGTGAAGTTCTCTTTGCTAGCCAAATCGTCCTCATGACTCATTTTCTTATTGGAAGAAGATAGCTTTCTACTATGCTTTTAAAAGAAGAAACCATGTTGGTGATGTTTTTTTCTTTAATGGTGGCTGGTAACTACATATTAGTTTCAATTTAAGCATAATTCAACAACTTTACCAACTTGCAGCTCTTCCAAGATTCCATAGGAAAAGAAATATTCAAATCCTAGTCTCTGGGTATTTTATGATTAATCTCATAAATTTAGTCTCAATCAATTTTATGATTAAACTTACTAAATCTCTTTTTTTTTAAGATTTTTATTGGGGAATTGGGGGACGGGAACAACGCTGGGGAATCAAGGGAAGGGGAACAGACAAGTTGCTGTCCTTTTACTCTTCAGTCTAGTGTGGAGGATGTTGCTTCACTGGCCCAAGTTGGCACCATCATTGCGCTCTTCCCGGGCGAGGCACATCAGTCACCGGCTTCTGGATGGCCGCTCACGCTGGCTGCTGGCTACACATGGTAGCCCATGGCAACCCTCTGCAGCCTACGCCGTTGCCGGTGACTTACAGCAGCCCAGCTCCAGGTTGAGCTGTTGTTCAGCATCTTAGTTGAAGAGGGCAGTGTCACTGGCCCTCATATGTGGGATCCGAACCGGGGCCCTCTGGCGTCCCAAGCCAGCTCTTAACCAATGCGCCACTCGGCCGGCCCCTAAATCTCTTAACATACATACTCTGAGCTGTTCCATCCACTCTTCTTTGTTGTTATCAACATTTGTTGAAGTGGTAGAACTAAGGTGTTAAGAGGTCAGTAGTAAAGCCTACGATAGAAGAGATTCAGAATGAGAGAGTTTGCAAAAAAAAAAAAAAAAAGCAAGTGCCAATTAAACTAGTTACAGTGCTAGTGACTAGTAAATGACTGGAATTTCATAGTTCCATGTTACAGGGGGAAGTTTCTAACCAGTTAAGCATCCTAGTTTAACAGGTGAGAAATTGAACTGGTTGGTGTGAAGTTGTACTCATATCTTTTAGTACTTATTAACCAGAATCGCTGTATGTGGCCACACAATTATGTATTACAGAGGCCCTGCTAGAATACTGTAAAAAGATTTTGATGTGCTTGTTACGCTGTATTAACTAATATTTATGAAATACTTGTTGTTCCCTTACACACATACGGCCTTTTGATTTTCAGAGTACATTGTTCTTTCCATATCTAAAAAAAAAACCTGGAGATTTCCAGTTAACACAAACATGAAAAAAAGATACAAGTAGATGAGACCTAAGTCCGGCCTATTTTAATCTGCGTTGGAGAGCTACTTCTGAATCCGGCTCTTTGATGCCCTAAATGTCTGGAAAATTGAATGTAAAGAGCATATCTTTGGAGAAGCTTGTAGTGTAATAGTACATAGTAATTAAGATGTGATCCCTGTTTTGAAAATTGTGTATTAACTATTCTAAAGAAAAGTTAACTAAATTTTCATACTAAAGGTCACCCACAAAAATATTCATCTATCCTACGTCCTAGTTACCTAATGATATTCTAACTGTAGTTGTGCCCAATGTCAAAATAACTTGAAATTTTCTGAAATACCATGAAATGGTTATACATTAGTGAAATAATAAGAGTTTATTCATTCAACAAAAATTGAGTGCTTGTTACATGTCAGGCCCCATGATCCTCAAATGAGGACCTCATAGTCTATAGCTATTGTCCAATATAGTGGCCGCTAGCCATATGTGGCTCTTAAGTACTTGGTATGTGGCTACTCCAAATTGAAATCAGCTGAAAGTATAAAATACAAGATTTCAAAGATTTAAATAAGAAAAAGGTGTTGTTTATCTCAATTTTATTAAATTGCTAAATATTTTGGATTTATTAGGTTGAATAAAACATTAATTTTACCTGTTTTTTTTATTTTGCTTAATGTGACTACTTGAAAATTTTAAATTACATGTGTGGTTTACATTATACTTCTATCAGAAAGTGTAGTCTGTAGCTTATAAAAGGCAGCAGATATATTGTTGTTTCTATAGGGAAAGTAGTAATTATACCAACTAACTGATTTTGTTTAATTAGAAAAACCAATTAGTGTAAATATTGTTTATGATTGAACTTACTGGTGTCTTTTTATTTCCTGCTTATAGTGTTTAGAGTCCTCCTTAAAAAGATATAAGTACACAGATTGTCAGTGGCTCTTCATGTATACTCTGCTTCTGTTTAAATTCTCATTCCCTTTATTATGTAGCTTTTTTGGTAATAAATGGTTTGTTTCCTAGATGTTTACTGAACTACAGCAGATGAGGCAGCAGCTCCCAGACATGGAGTTTGGCCGACGAATGGCTGTAGAACGTGAGTTGGAGAAGGTGGAAGCAGTGAGATTAATTAATATAGTTTTTGATGAAACTGGACACTTTGTGCTGTATGGAACAATGCTGGGCATTAAAGTTATAAATGTAGAAACAAACCGGTAAGCTTTAATATGATGTATGTTTTTTAAAAATGCATTTATGGGGACCATTTCCTCCTTCGGAGAAACAATGGGAGTTTTGTTTGTTCCAAGACAAGTGGAATGGTCCCAAATGTCTAAACTTAACCAAATGTTTTGACTGGATTTTTCTGTGGTCTTTTGGTTGTTTATAATCTTATGTAAAAAGTTTCCACTCATGTTTGTAAAAGAAATGGAAAGAAGATATGCATAGTTTCAAGTTTTTTTTTTTTTAACAAGTTATAGTCTGTCTTTTGCTTATTGATTTAAATTAGCCTGGTTCATGTTAAATGTTGCCAAATATTTTAACCACAGAATTCAGCATTACATCCTGCTAGACATAAAATCAGAAGTTAAAATGCATGAAACCACAATAAGCCTTTTGTACAAACAGTCCATTTGGTCTTAGTACAGAATAGCTACAATCAGTTACTATCGTTGAATGTAAATAAAAAGAACTTAAAGTATATTTTAAGGAGAAAAAATCTTGTGCTGTACATTCTCATATATAAACAAATTTCTATTGTAGTTCTTGGCAATATAAAATCTTTGAAGGTTTGCAGATAGGTTAAAATAATAGGGATAGGTTAAAACTGTATGACTGAACAATTGTATTTTTTTAACCTAAAAATTATAGCTGCCTACCAATTTCAAATAACTTTTTTTTGGGGGGGGGGGTTATAGAGAAATACTTTTTAAAGACCTTTCACTAGTTATTTTGTACAAAGATAAAAGATAACTATTCCCAGCCTTTACCTGTAAAGTTGTTATAAATGTTATAATTGGAGTTAATTCTGATGATTTTATTATATAAAACATATTTTCCAGGTGTGTGCGGATCTTAGGCAAGCAAGAAAATATTAGAGTGATGCAATTGGCTTTGTTCCAGGGAATAGCCAAAAAACATCGTGCTGCAACTACTATAGAAATGAAAGCATCTGAAAACCCTGTTCTTCAGAATATTCAAGCTGACCCAACAATAGTCTGTACATCTTTCAAAAAGAACAGATTTTATATGGTATGTGGAAGTACTAAGAGATAGACCTTAATGTTTCTTCCAGTTTGGTTGGAGTTTTATTTTCTTAGCTTGTACTTTCAACTGAAGAGAATGTTGGCAATAATAGCAGACTTTCTAAACAACCAGAATACCATCTTACAACATTAATATTGTAGAATTTTTAACTAGGACTTTAAGTATTTCTGTACTGTTTTCCATCCTGTTTTGAAAATTTTTCAACCTGGCTTCTACAACTATTTGTGTTGTCTAAGATGATAGGAAGTAAGTGGTTATGGGAATAATTGAATCCAAAATAGTTTTGCTATGGGGTTTTAAAAATTCTTCTGTGTTTTTATTATTTTACAGTTTTTACTCTTGAATATAATATATCTCCCCGAAACTTGCACACTTTCTTCTCTATACACATGTCTTTATCTTTTGACTCCATTGTAATGTTGCTACCTTGGAATTGTTTATTCCTAAGGAATTTTTTTTCTGGGAGAATTAAAAGTACTTTGCATGCTAACTAAAATTGGGCTCAAAATCAAACTACCTAGGAGTAACATCATCCTAATTTCAGCCAAGCAGAAATATCTAAAGTGTAGAGACCTCTGCCCTTGAATTCTTTCCTTCACATTGCAGTCAGAGACTTTCTAAGGCCTGAATGTGATTACAGTGGGGTCCTCAAATAACTTCTCTTATAATGTTGATGACAAAAAAAATTGATTCTTGGCCAGGACCAATATCAGTGTGGAGTTTGCACATTCTCCCATGTCTTGTGGGTTTTCTCCTAGTACTCTGTTTTTCTCCCACATCCCAAAGATGTGCATGTTAGGTTAATTGACGTGTCTAAATTGTCCCAGTGTGTTTGTGTATGTGTGTGTGTGTGTGTGTGTGAGAGAGAGAGAGAGAGAGAGAGAGAGAGGAGTATGTGTGGGTGTATGGATGTGCATGTGTGCGCACACATGTGCTCCCTGCAGTGGAATAGTGTCCTGTCCAAGGACACGACCTTGAGCCCTGCTCTGAGCTCCTGGGATAGGCTGAAGCTACCCATGACCCTAAACTGGAATAAGTGGGTTGGAAAATAATTATCTACTTTATTAACCTTTTTTAACATAAGTATAGCTCACATTTATTTCAATGTTCAATATTAGAAGTGTTTTGGGTCTTTATTTAGATGTTTGGTGATGTTTTTGTGACCAGAAGTAATGCTATAGGAACTTATCCCGTTTGTATCAATTAGCCT
>NW_017731529.1:1357714-1363660 GCF_001890085.2 Hipposideros armiger
TTTTTGGTTGCTGACACTGTCATCTCCTCCTCATGATGATATAATATCCGGAAATACAGGCACCATGTTTTCTTGACTGTTGAATCCACAAAGTTTGGTAAAGTGTTTGGCCCATTATAGTATACTCATTCATTCAGCTAGCATGTTATAAGCAGCTGTGATGCTATTAAGGTTACCAGCACTTGATAAATGTAGGAAAATAATCTTTGTTTTTTACCTGTAATTTAACTGTTTCAAAGGTAAAAATCACAAAAAAGAATACGTCACTGTACCATAAATTGTGTTTATATAAAAAACTAACTTGCCTAGGAGCTTAACCCACTATATACAGAGAACTGTATATATTTGAAGTTCCTATGGTTGTAATTTTTAGACTGATAAATAACTTTGAAATTAAATTCTGTCAAACTAAAATATCATAAGCAATCTCGATCTAAAGATACATCATTAATAACAGTATACTATTGCTTATATGTCCTTTCAACTCTTGCTTATCCTCAGATTAGAAGAGGTTATGAAAAAAATACTGTCCTTCTGAAACATTCAAAAGATATTGAAAACACCATTAGGAAGCAGAACTGCAAAGAAACTGTCTTAAGATGCTCTGAATAGATTTCATATTTTTAAAATATGTCTTACTAGGTGCCCTAAGACAGTGGAAAACTTCTGTGTTCACAGCAGAAATGGTTATTATAATGGACATACATTTCACCGTATAATTAAGGTAAGTTATGCAAATATTATGACTTAAGGAATAGTATGTTAGTACATAACAAGAGGTTTAAACCTAAGGAGTTTTAATCTCTCACACTTAGTTTATTAGAAAGGAATACGAAAAATGGACTATGGAAGCTAAAAGAACGTCATTAATATCAGACCTAGAACCAAGAACAGGAACAGTAGCATAGTTACCTTCTTAGAAACAGTGCAGCAATATTCTGTCAACAGTTGAAAACAAGGTCATTCTGAGATAAAACCAATAGCCAAAGTAAGTGGTTCCTAGTGGCTAGAGAAGGTCTAGATCTAGAAGATACAATTTTAAATAATAGAAGAGCCCAGATGCCACCATTAATACCTGAGGAGCAGAATGAACTCTGCCCAGGATTTTGTTGAGCAGCATTCCATAAAATGGATGGGGCAGTGATGTAGTTCTTGGTTACTGAAAGGTCATAAATGGTAAGGAAAAAATCAAATTTCAGGGTTCTGGAGGAATTAGTGAAATGAAACCCAGAAAATCCAAGTGTTTAGGGAAAGGAAGAAGAGTGGAACAGTTATATAAGACCTAAATACTAATATATATAGATCCTAAAACGTATTTACACTATTAATTGGTTTTAGATTATTGGGGAAGATAATACATGTCTATAAATGAAGAGACCTTTGCATTTTTATTTTAACCATTGAAATTAGGTAGCAGTTGAACAATGGAAATACATCCTCCAAATTAAAGTATAAATTACTAAGAGTTTAATAAAAATTACTTTATAGAGTAACTGTTAAAGGTTTTTACTGAATACAAAGCACTCTTGGCAAACATAAGAACTCCAATGCATATTTACAGAAAACAACAGTGTAATATGTTTTTGTATACTTTCTGTTAAGGGCTTCATGATTCAGACAGGAGATCCGACAGGTACTGGTATGGGAGGAGAAAGCATATGGGGAGGAGAATTTGAAGATGAATTTCATTCAACATTACGACACGACAGACCATATACACTCAGCATGGCCAATGCTGGGTCAAATACTAATGGATCTCAGTTTTTCATAACAGTGGTACCAACGGTAAGTAGAACAATATTGTCTGCAATAACTAAGAGTGAATTCAGTGGAAGATAGAGCTGCATTATTCTTTACTATTATTTGTATCTACCAGAATGTAAAAATGAAAACAACTTAGATTAATAAATATAAAATTACCTAACATCCAATTTTACTTTGTAAAACAATACTTCCGTAATTTAGGACATTTGAGTTTTAGTCAGCTTTGCTACTATTACTGTTTTGTGGAAGCCAAAAGTAATTATTTTGCTTCTCGGCCTGTTTGCTCATCTTTAGAATGGGAAGATTAGAATATATGAATTCCTGATTTTAAGACTTTTTTCCCCATTTTTATATCTCTGAAGTCAGAATGCAACCAGTGATCCATGGCATTGTGGATTTGATGGGAATGCACTATAAGAATATACTCTACTGCTATGCAGTTCCACAAAATTATAAAAATTATACTTCATTTTTTGGAATTAAGCACTAAGCAGTGAAGGAAAAATATTTATAACTACTATCTGCCAGTCACATAGTCTCATGTAATATTCACAATACTTCTAGTATCACTATACCAAGTTTTAAATAATTGATGAGAAAACAAAGAGTGAGACATGAGTAACTTGCCAAAGGTCAAGTAAGTAGCAGAGCCAGCATTTGAGCTACTCTCTGGTGCCAAAGCACATGCTGCTTAAACTATTCCAGGTTGCCTTTTAATTGTGCAGGTAGGGTTCCTGCAGAGAAATTTTAAAGTCTTAGCCATAATTCTTTAAGCCATGCAAAGAAACTTACCTTTAGCAAACATTTTCCACCTCGCTTTGGTCTGAAAGATACAGCTACTTACATTATACTATATATATTTTTTTCTAAACATGGAAATCACTCTTAAAATCTGCTAAATGAAACTACTGTAATCTTTTTAATTACATAAAGAAGTAAGCATAAATTTAAATTCTCTTTAATTTGCTCACCCAAAGGGTGTGATTTAAGAAATCTGGGTTTACTAAGATTTTCCATTTGTCCTCCAACACAGCCTTGGCTTGATAATAAGCATACGGTATTTGGACGAGTGACTAAAGGAATGGAAGTTGTACAAAGGATCTCCAATGTCAAAGTTAATCCCAAAACAGATAAGCCCTATGAGGATGTCAGCATCATAAATATTACTGTCAAGTAAACTAAAATTGTTTCATTGTATTGTGTAAATAAAAATACACATTGTAAACACAGGATTATTTTACATTATGAATCTCTTAAGACTAGTTGAACATACAAATCATGTTTCAAGTTTTATATTTTTATATTTTTCATTAAAGTCCACTTTTTTAAAATTCTGCCTTTTTCTTGCAATATTTCTCATCCTGGGAGGTGAAAAATTGAAATGAACTACACTCAGGCAAATAGCACTCCTTATACATAATTTCTCATGAGATTCAAAACCATAAGAATGGTATGCATTTTTAAAATATGTCAAATAATCTGCCCTCATGTTTCATTAGGTCCACAAATAAAGGGCGCCAGGATCTGACTGTATATACTATTTCCTTTCTTTTACAAGATTTATGTTCTATGCCGATTAGTTTTGTCTTTTGATCATTGTTAAATAGTAAGTAGTGGTAAGTAAAACTTAATGCATAAATAGGAAGTCCCTTTGGTCAAAAGTGTTAAATTCCCTAATAATTATCAAATATTCTTTCGAATATAAGAATTACAGTAAATGAATACCTGAGTCCTTGGTTTTATATACAGATTCACTTACTATTTCATATTTTTCTAATGTAGTTAATAATTTTTCTTAAAAAATGTCTATTTCACAAAAAATAAATTAAAAAAAATTTTTTTCTGTCCTCAAGTTTATAGCATGTCTTTTCTTACCCTATTAAATATGCCATCAAAAAATATATAATGAGTAAAAATTTTGAGACCTAATAAATGGAGAGATTAGTAGACATTGGAGCAATAAAACAATGTAAGTCCAAAGTCTTATATTGATTCCTTTACTTCTTCACTTACCCTCATAACTTACTTCATAACTGTTAAGAGCTGCTGCTTCTAGAGCTGGCCGAGTGGCGCATTGGTTAACAGCTGGCTTGGGACACCAGAGGGCCCGGGTTCGGATCCCAATATGAGGGCCACTGACACTGCCCTCTACAGCTAAGATGCTGAACAACAGCTCAACTTGGAGCTGGGCTACCATGAGTCGCCGATGATGGCATAGGTGCAACCCCTGCTGCAGTGGGTTGCCATGGGCTACCGTATGTAGCCAGCAGCCAGCGTGAGCGGCCNCTATTATCACCATTTAGAATGAGGAAATGGACGAAATGAATTTACGTCCTGCAAGTCACATAACTATTATAGTAAATGGCAGAGCTGGATTTCAAACACAGGAATTTTAAACAGTGAAACAGTAAGCAACAGGTGGCAGGTTACGACTGAACTAGAGAGGTACCTTACATAATACTGCATCTTGTTAAATGTGTACTCCAAAAATTTCCACCCCAAAGGATCTTAAATCTTATTTGAAATCATACATCTTCATTATATGGATTATTTTCATATTAGATAAGTATAAAAATAATTTAACTGCCTTATATGTCCAATAATAGGAAGTGATTCCTGAAATAAGGATTTATTCTGATGTGAATTCTTACTTTTCTCGAATACTGCATTACAAATGAATTCTTTTAAATCAAAATCATAAATTAATTTTTATAACAAACTTGTAATAATTTTGTTTTTTATTTTAAAGAATCAACATGCTATTTAAAAAGTTACTAAACTTGAGAAATGAAATTTTCTTGTTCATAATTGTTAACCAAATGAAAAATTTAATTCATTCACTCACTTTTTGTTTCCTCCTTGAGTTTACCAAACGAGAACCAGAAGATACCAAAAGTGCAGATTCTGACCGAGATGTTTTTAATGAGAAACCTTCTAAAGAAGAAGTCATGGCAGCTACTCAGGCTGAAGGACCTAAACGAGTTTCAGATAGTGCAATTATCCACACAAGCATGGGAGACATTCACATCAAACTTTTTCCTGTTGAGTACGTACTGTTTTTGTTGTCTTAAACACCAATGTAAATGTGTATATTTAAAGAAACTGTGCAACTTGAAACTCTTGTTATTTTGCCTTAGGAATTTTAAAGAATTGATATGTGTGATATAGCAACACCCTGAGATTTCTTGTATCTGTTCCACTAGAAAATGGGAAATTTTTATACATATATACACATACTTAACAGGTTTATAAAATAAGGACAAAATACCTTGGCTATTAAAGTGCTAAATGTAAACTATAAAGTGATATGCAGATATATATTGCTATTACTACTAATTGCACATCCCAACTATACGTTTTGTGGCTTGCTTATTTTAACTGGCCTTCCTCTCAAAGCAAATCCTTAAGGAGAGGATAATTATTTTTCCTTCCTGACATTTGCTAGACATCTACTACCTCTTCCTTAGTCCCAGTAGTTACATGTTTTAAAAATCCAGTAAAACATATAAGGGCTTCCATTGAAAAAGGAAAAGTGTTCTGGACAGTTTAAAAGTTTGCAAAATGAACATACAATACCAAATACAATAGAGTGTCTCTGGCTAGTCTTAATGTAAAGGGTGACATCTTTTACAACACCTTTACTTAAAAGTACTTACTTATCAGATATGGATGTTTATCATGCCATATCTTGGTACTGAACAAGGAACTAGGCAGTTCTAGCATCCTAGACCATCTCATTTCAAGTGCTCAGAACCCATGCACCCGTTAAGCCTGTTGTTTCCTGATATACTTCATGCAAGATTCTCTTGATTTTTCTCTTCCTCTCCCAGCTCAAAGAGCTAGTATTACATGATGTACTATATTAAATCATCCCGAGATTAGTTAATATTCTTTAGAAAGCTTCATATTCAGTGTGTGTGATTGTCATTTAAAGTTGATTAAATATAGGAGATATTTCAGTAAGTCCTTGGTCAGGAATGTGTCACTGTACCATCACACTGTTTTTATTAAAAAATTACCCTAAACCAGAATAAGTGGGTTAGAAAATAATTGCCTTTTATTAATCTTTTCTTTTTAATGGATGTATAGCTCACATTTATTTCAATGTTTAATAGAAGTGTTTTGGGTCTTTATTTAGATGTTTGGTGATGTTTTTGTGACCAGAAGTAATGCTATAGGAAC
>NW_017731529.1:1368050-1377492 GCF_001890085.2 Hipposideros armiger
TGAAGCAACGTCCTCCACAACTAGACTAAGAACAAAAACGACAGCAACTTGTCTGTTCCCCTTCCCCCAATTCCCCAGCACTGTTCCCATCCCCCAATTCCCCAATAAAAATCTTAAAAAAAGAGCTGCTGCTTCTGGTTTCCAGACAGACTCACTTATAAGAGCATGTTCAACAGACCTGTTCAGGGAAATTCACATTGTTATGCTTTAAATCTCAGCTTACACTTTTCCTTCTATTGATCAGCAGGATTATTCCCTTTATTCATTTTGTACCAGAAACTCCTATGTGATAGATGGATATACAAAATTGTGCTACTTTAAAGTAAAATTGTATCCTTTTAAAAAAAACTTAAAGTTGGACATAAAATAACTTTTCACTGTGACATTTACCTTTTCTTCCTAATTTTAGGTGTTTAGACTTATCTAGCAATTTATTCATTCCTAAGCGCTTAAATTTTTGGTAATACTGCCACCAAGTGGTGGTGACACCTCATTCCCTCAAAATATTATTTTGCTTTGAGTGAAAATCATAATTTTTCCATTCCATGTCACAAATTTAACGTAATTGTTAGACCTAAACACATAAATTGCCAGATGTCTTTTTTAAAGCATGCTTTAAATTAGCAAGATACCATCTGATGCTTATTCATTAGTCCTTTTCACTGATTCATTTAGGGGAAAAGTAACACTATCTTCTTCCCTATTACTATTTTGCAAATTGAGAAGTATCCCAATGTTACATAAAAGTCTTTCTCTTAGCAATACTAGTTTACAGGCTACAGCTAAGTTTTCAAGCCATTTTCTAAAATGGTTATTTAAAATGCTATGTTCTCAAATGAAACAAGGTTAAATTTAAAAAGCACGAGTTACTCTTTGCTCAATGCAAAATTTTAGCTCTTCAAAAGACTAGTTATAATACTCATTTAAATGTTACTTACATTGCAAATACAGAATAAGGTATTTCTAAATCTTAAGTATCTCAAATTTGATACGTGAGTCCCTATTCTATTTTGTTTATAGTTTCTCTTAACCATAGCACAAATATGACTTGAAAATGGCTACTAGCACTACTACTAGATAGATGGTTCAAGAAAAAGAATTTTTAGAATAATCATAGGACTTCTTTAAAATGATTTCAACATTTTATTGCTGTCTGTGCTGATCATATGTGTAATGCAAATAGTGGCTTCTGGTGATTATAAAGCATTCCAGAATTACAGACCAGGGCTATACACTTGAAAAACCTGCTTTATATAAATCATACATTAATATTTAGGCTTAATACAGAAATTCAGAGCTAGGAAGCAAATCCTAACATTATATTTAAAATGTCTCTCTCATTCTTAAATTTGATGTTTCCCAGAGGGAACTAGCACAATCATAATTAGCGAAAGAATACAACCACAAATAGTAAGAGCCTGAGAAAAATGTTTCTTAAAAAAAAAAAAAATCACACACAAACACTACTATTATATACATTACAATTAGGTCGAAGCACAGCTTTTAAATTGTGTTTAGTAATATGCTAAGAAGGTGCATTACAAAGTTGGTGAAGTAAACTTAATAATTTACAAGGAAAGTAAGTTTACATGTTAGTGTTAGACCTAGTAAACAGTTCAAGGGTTCACAGGCAAATGTAACACCATTTTTATTTTTCACAGTTATTGCAATCAATCAAATATTAAATAATTTAATTCAAAAGTATTACTTATACTCACAAAGTATACTTGAAACAGCATGACCTTTTACTTGAAAAATAAAGGGACGACATAATTATATTTACTTATTTACACATGGCCCATAACGACCTTTTTTTTTTAATGCTTTGTTTTCTAAAAGTTTTGTTTTTAAACAAAAATACATTTGAAGAGACTAAACCAAAAGTGTACCACCTGAACGTCACATCTGTCATCACACATCAATGTCCACATAGTATTTCAACTAAGATTTAGGATTCATCCTAAAATATAAAAAGTATTAAAAAATTTCATAAAACCCAATCTAGCTATGTTTAAATATAATAAATTGTACTGCCATAATAAGGGAGTATCTTCAAAAATGAAAAACAGTAAAGAGCACAAAATTTTTTAACTTGTACAACACTGCATAATAAAAGTGATGTAAACTTTTTGAAAGTTTCTTTTCCTTCCTTAGATGTATTATTTCTCTTAAATAACTTTTCAAGACCTTGTCACAAAGAGCCTTAATCTTGTTTTATTGTCAATATAAATGCATTTATTTGGGGAAAGCATTTTAAAGTAATTGATGTAGTATGCATTCTCTACTGTTTAAATGATTTTTCTTAAGGTAAATGTAGTTTTATACTTTGATCTCTCTTTTATGTAAAGCCAACCCTGGTTCTATGTGTAACTTACTATATTTCACATACAGTCATTCTCACTAAGGATGCAATATTTTAAAAAGAAACACTACTAAGTACTTTAAATATGTTGGAAAAAAATAGAAGGACCAAGTTAGAGCTCTGTAGGAAATATATCCAGGTTCAGGCCCAGAAATGGGTCTTTCATAAGTGAAGAATAACTAGAACATAACTTTCACAGTTTTATTAACTGTCCTTCAGTTTAGTACAAATCTGTCAATCAGGCATAGTTAGATAATATTTCATTCTGACTCACTGGGTTTTATACAAAAAGCTTTAGGAGAGAGTTTTAATAAAACATTGTATAAAATTAATTTTCTATAGCTTATAGTCTTAGCATTAAAAGTATTCTGTTATACTAAAGATAAAAGTAATTCTATTACCCAAAGCTGCAGTTTGTGGATTCTATTTCATTAATTGCCGTTTTTGCTACTAAATACTGCCAGAATTCAGTGAAAAGGCAAGTTCAAGACGAAGCTATGCTTCACTTGCTTCACACACAGGTTCCATTAGGCACTCAAGTTGACTGTAAGAATAAACCTTCACTTATCCTTTTTCTGTAACTACTTCCCAATATATGGGTCACATATAATCTGAAAAACTTAAATAAATGTACATTTAAAAAATGTATACTCAAATCCCTATTTCATCCAATTTAATGTGCTCAATCAGAATTTAAATTTCACTACAGCATAATTTTTAAAGCGATATTGTACTGAATTCCCAATCCAAGATTCCTTTTATATACGTAACCCTAAATGAACTATCATTGAGATGTCGAGTTTCTTACAGCATATTATGTGCAAAAAAACTCTTAACCACAAAACTTGAAACGACTGCTGCATTTAAGATCAAGCAACATCCAATACTCCAGCAGCCACGAGCTGGCGTGAGAGCCAATCCAAGCCTTCGTACAGCCCCGTACCACTTCGAGCGTCACAGCCCTGGATATACCAGCTCCGACCACAGCACAGTTTATGAAGACTGAGAAGTTCGGTGATTTCTTCTACTGACAGAGCTCCCGCAACATCCTGAAATATACATACACATCAGAATTTTTTTCAATCAGTCTACCAACATTATCATTTTTCTAATTATTACTATTTATATACAATTCTGTTGGTACCATTCTAACAGAAGCCTAAAGTTAAAAATTAGATTCACCTTTCAGTAATTATTCTGAGCTTAATATAAAAAAAAATATTAAAGTTTTGGTTAAATAATTTACTTATTTATAATATATATAGTTGATAAGAATAGCCTTACAATGAAATCAATAAAGGCCATGCAGCCTGAATGATACTGCCTGAGTCATTATAAGGCATCAATTTAAAAGAAAAATTAACATGTATATCTTGAAAAATGGCTTACATGTAGGGTTTATATAATGAATAGTTTATTAACCTATTCCAAAAACTCCCACTTCCCAGAAATAATTTCATATTTTTCCAGAAAATTTCTTGGAGATAGGTATCTTTCCATTACCAAGACAAACAGATTTTCCATATTGTTTTTAACATCTGAATTGTGTAGGTGCAACATAATTTTTTCTTCAGTTCTATACTGAATATTTAGATTGAAGTTCTGTGTTTAGGTGCTATTACATACATATACATATACCTACATACAGAGGGTTCCAAAAAAATTATACACATTTTAAGAAAGGGAAAAACTATTAAAATTGCAATATTCAATTTATACCGATAACAAAAGATGAATACAAGTCACGTTTGACTTCTGCAATTACAAGAGATGCTCAAAGTGGTTACCATCAGCACCCAGACACCTGATTACGGTGAACAGTGTTTGGTAGATTTCTGTGGCAAGCATGTGAACTGTTTGAACACCATAGCAGAAGAAGCAGGACTTGTTACTGTGCGAGGCATCCTGGATCTTCCCTTGTGCACATCAGACAGTTCCATGCATCTCAAACTTATCACAAATGCATGCAATTGTTAGGTGTGTTGGCGGTTCTGTTGCATATTCATGCCTCCATTGTCGTATTTCCACAATGTTCTCGAATTTCAAATAACACTTAAAAATGGTCTTGCACTCTTCGAACGACAACCGTGCTTCTGCCATTTCCTTTGACTGTCCTGCCTGTCACATGGTGATGCTAGCATCCATTTGATGAACAACATCTTTTGAGCCAACGTCATACTACACATTGCTACCATAATTCAACTTTGAAAAGTAATACATAGATAACATCTCTTAATACGTGTATACATTTTTTTGCACCCACAGTGTGTGTGTGTGTGTGTGTATGTATATATTATATACTATATATATATTTTAATTATCTCTGCCTGCAATGTTCTTTCCTTCACATACTGACTCAAAGTCTTATCCGTAATTCCAACTTACCATAATTTCAACTCTAATCCTATTTTTTACAAATCTTACAACATGTCACCTTTAGAACTGCTCTCTAATTTCCCATACCATTTTGTTAATATTATTGAAGTTACTTACCAATTTTTTGTATTAGAACCTCATATAGATTCACTTACACATTTACTTGTACATACATACATGGAAGTTTCTGGTGAACATGGACTACTTCATTTCTTTTTGTATACTCCAAGGTACCAAGCACAGCACTATCCACATAGATTATACTCAAGACACAGCAGAAACTTCATTAATAGCTACTAATTATTCCCCCTGAAATCATTCCACCTACATTATGATGTGGAATGCCCAAAACTACTAAAGTAAGTATTCTGAAATATAGATAGGTTACCTGTTTGTTAGCAAAAATCAGGAGCAAAGCATCTCGGAGTTCCTTTTCTGTTAACAACTTCGCAAGTTCACTGTGTGCTTCACTAATTCTGTCTCTATGACTGCTATCAACAACAAATACAACAGCTACCAAAAAAATGATAAAAATATTCAATTAGTCACCTGTTAGCTTCAGTAAATGGACCAAATATTTTAATGCTCTCATTATTACATTATGGGTAGTTAGTCTACCATCACTTTTCACAGAAAGGCTGCTTATTCTTCTAGGATCACCTACCAATAATTAATGGTATGATCTGAAGTAGTTAACATGACTTTTCAGCTTTCATTTCCCCATCTATATCAGGGTTTATAACACTTGCTCTACCAAACAAGTTGCTGTGTATGTCAATATTTTCTCTTAATGAAAATGTATTTCTCGTGATCTACCTACTGATGCTACTTGTTCATTGATTACTTCTTTTACCAAAAGATAGTCCATTAAAAATAAACCAGCATCTTTAGCTCTCCAAAGCACTCTCTCTAGGTGCCTACGACAGCACTTTCCACATAGATTGTACTCAAAATACACAGCAGAAACATCATAAATATCTGCTGAATGAATACTTTTTTGAAATCTTTCCAGTTATTTTATGGTAGCTAAACATCCCCAGACTTTCAACCATTCCTCATGAAAACCACTGTAGGTTCTTCCACAGATAACAATTATGAATGGAAATGTAGTTATTGAGATATTATAATGGGATAAATGTTGAACTGAATTGAGCAGGCCCATATACCACAAATAGTACGATACTCCACAATGTTGCCAGTGATCATAATCACATGAACATTAATAATTAACTGTTAAGAGCAGCAAGAAGTACTGTAAACTGCCCACATATATAAGCTACGCATTGTTTTTATGCTGTAATTATGGTACAAAAGTACATATCCCAGTCTTTCCATTTCATTTTTCTAGTTATGTGGGGCTGGCCATCAATATTTAAAGGTATAGTCAGTATTTAATCAATGCTTAATCAGCTTTACTAGTTAAATCCTAAAATTCTGAGAACTTAATGTCATTTTTCGCTCTTACCTTGGGTATTGAGGTAATAATGTTTCCACAATGGTCTTAATTTGTGTTTTCCACCTACATCCCAAATAGTGAACTTTAGATTTTTATATTCTACAGTTTCCACATTAAAACCTGTTGTTTAAGAAAAAAAGTTACTTTAATACTGAACTTATATTTATAGTGAATGACACACCAAACACAAGGCAACCTCCTGTTTATAGTTGTCACTCACAAATTATCTTCATACAGCAGTATCAAGGGTACTGCTGCCCAAACAACTCCACTTCCAATAAACCTACACAGGCAGTGTATACCTTCTTAGCTGTTAGCCCTCTAAAGCTCTGCCAGGGTCCTTAGGACCTAGAAACCCAGGTACCTGCCAACTCTGCCCTACGGCTACCCCCTCACCCATAACCCTCAGCCAGGGTCACCAATCTTTATTCCTTCCAACTGTCCCACTAATACTCTGTTCCTTCTTACTATCCCACCATCCACATTTCAACCCCACAGCCACTGAATCTGTCATTTTTCCTCTGAACTGCTTGTGTCTTGGAGCCAGAAAAAAGCCCATCTCCATCCCAAACCGGCATAAAACAAGACCTGAAGAACTCAGCTGTAAGCTAGGTTTTCTCTATAAAATGTCTATTAAGTTAAAAAGCAATACTCATACTTACCAATTGTTGGAATAGGCTGCATAAACTCATCCTGTTTTAACTTAAACAAAATAGTAGTTTTTCCAGCCCCATCTAATCCTAATGTAACAACTCGAATTTCCATTTTTGGTCCAATGTGAACTCTATTGTCCTATAATTAAAAAAAAGAAAAAAAAACTTTTAATTTTGATATGGAGTTAGAAAGCATTAGGAGTTACACTTTTTTAAAATAAAATGTCTCAGTTAATTATTACCTTCTCTCCTTCTCATTCCTCAACCAACTGAAATCTGAGCTGTAGTCCCTAAAATACCCTGAATCTGATCTCAGAGAAAACAATCACTTAATATTGTTAAATCCCTTACTAAAACTAACTACTTTTTAATATACACATAAATAAAACAAATACACTCACTTAATTTCTCCAGATTTCCTTGGCCAATTGAATCTTCTTTAAATAAGGTTTTTATGTTGTGCTAAATATATTAATAAATATATTAATTAAAAATGAAAATTGCTGCTCTATTACCAGAAATATCCAGTAAACAATTTCATGTATATGTCTCCACTTTGCTATGCACACACTGGTTAATACATACAAGCAAAACAAATATAGTTTAAAAAAATTAAATTCATAAAAAACCATACACATTGCAACCAACTTTTTTACACTCAACAGTATATTATGGAATCCTTTCATTTCAAAACATAAAGACCTACCTTTTTCTTTTAGTTGCTTCACTATATTCCATGAACCACAATGTAACCAATCTCCAATTGATAGATGTTAGGTCATCTCTGAATTTTTTATATTACAAGTAATGAACATACTTGCAATGAACATACTTGTATATATCACTAGCTGCATGACCTCTATACCTCACTTCCCTCATCTATAAAATGAAGATAAAAATAGTACCAAACTTATACGATTTTTGCAAGGATTAATTTTTAACAATACATGTAAAAGTCCTTACAATAGCTGCTATATAAGTGTCTCAATTGTTTTAGCACTTTTTTCTTGGCTTTTATGATACAAAATTTTCCTGGTTTTCATTCTACCATTTTAGATGTTCCCTCTCACTTTCCTTTTATCTACCTCTTCAATGTTGGTATTCTTGAGAGTCTTTATGAGGCCTGCTTCTCATTCTACGTATTCTCATTTACTTCATGTGCTTCAATTACCATCCATATCTCAGTACAGTCCTGACCCTCAGAAAAAATATATGGACCAGAATATCTTTGTGAGAACTCTAAAGACAAGATGAGAAACTACAGCAACCCAGATACCATAAAAGTAGGAAGGGATGCAAACAAAATGGGTAGGAAAATTCACAGAATTCTGCACACACATTTTTGTCCCTGCCCCTACCTGGCACAGCATAGTGCAACCAAGAGGAAAGCTCCCATATCAGGTTTCTTCCTTGAGACAGAAACAAAAGAATGGACTGAGCATCCAATGTTCTGGCTTATCTGGGGTCTGCCCTAGAGACTGGTTTCTGTCTCACCTGACCTGGACTTCTCACGGACCAGTGGCATAATTTGAAAGCCACTGGAAAGAGGTAAGAAAATGCATGTTGGAGCTGCAATTGTGCAGGGAGACACTATGAGGAATGAGAGATTACTGGTTTCTGAGAAAATGTAGGGGCAAGCAGCTTAAAGAATTTGAGAGAGGTAAATGCACATACACAGACCCAGAGAAAAATATACCCCAGAAAAGGTTTGAGAGTCTCTATCTGGGCTGATCTGTGAAGGTCTTTCTAGTTAATAAAGAAGCCAGTTTTCTCAAATGCCCAAGTCTCAGCAAAACATCACAAGGCATACAAAGAAACAGGAAAAATGACCCAGCCAAAGGAACAAAGTAAAATACCAAAAACTGACCCTGAAAAAATTCAGATAGCAGCTGCTGGACAAAGAATTTAAAATACTTGTCATAGAGATGCTCAATAAGCTAAAAGAAACACAGACCAGTAAACAAAATCAGGAAAACAAAGAATAAGCAAAATGAGAATATCAATACAGAGATAGAGACTTTAAAAAAACTAAAATTCTGGAGCTGAAAATATAACTGCACTGAAAAAGTTCAGTAGAGTTTCAACAGTAGACTTCGTCAGGCAGAAGAGAGAAGGAGCAAACTTGATGGCAAGTCATTTGAACTCATCAAGTTAGAAGAGAAAAAAGAAAAATGAGTGAAAAAAATTGAAGAGAGCCTAAGGGACTTATGGGACACTAGCAAGCTGACCAATATACACATTATGAGAGTCCCAGAAGAATAGAAAGAAAGGGGCAGAGAGACCTTACCCGAAGAAATAATGGCTGAAAAATTCCCAATCTGAGGAGAGAAATGGACATAAAAGTTCTAACTCAACACATTCCAACTAGGATAAACCCAAAGAGATCCACATTGAGACACACATAATCAAACTGTCAAAAGCTATAGACAGGGCCGGCCGAGTGGCGCGATGGTTAAGAACTCACTTGGGATGCCAGAGGGCCCCGGTTCGGATCCCACACATGAGGGCCAGTGACACTGCCCTCTACAGCTAAGATGCTGAACAACGGCTCAACCTGGAGCTGGGCTGCTGTGAGTCGCCAGCCAGCAGCCGCAG
>NW_017731529.1:1378242-1469550 GCF_001890085.2 Hipposideros armiger
CTTCCCCCAATTCCCCAGCACTGTTCCCATCCCCCCAATTCCCCAATAAAAATCTTAAAAAAATAACAATGAGGAAAAAAATGGCTTTCCCAAAAAAACAAGAGCTGAGGGAATAAATACCAGTAGACCTGCTGTACAAGAAATGCCAAGGAGTCCTTCAAATGGAAACCAAAGGACACTAGACACGAACACAAAGATATATAAAATAATAAAATGGTAAGGGTAAATACATAAACAAATAGTAACCTGTATAATGTAATTTTGGTCCGTAAATTTAATTTTTATAGAATTGAAATAAAAATATTTTTTAAAACTATAATCCTGTTAATAGGTATACAATACATAAAGATGTAATTTGTGACATCAATAACAAAATGTAGGGGGTAGTATAGGTTTCTTGTATGCAATTGAAGTGTTATCAATTTAAAATAGAATGTTATAATTAAGATGTTTTATGTAATTAAAATGGTAAACGCACAAAAAAAATCTATAGAATATACACATAAAGAATGAGAAGGGAATCAAACCATGTCACTCACTACAAAACAATAAAACACAAAAGAAGGCAGTAAGAGGAGAAAGGAGAAACAAAAAAAGCTATAAGATATACAGAAAACAATTAACAAAATGGCAATAGTAAACTCTTACCTATTAATAATTACTTTAAATATAAATAGATTTAACTCCCCAATCAAAAGACAAAGTTTGACTAAATGGATAAAAAAAAAAACCCAAGATCCAACAATATGCTGTCTACAAGAGAGTCACTTTATATCTAATGACACACATAGGCTCAAAGTAAAAGGATGGAAAAAGATATTCCATGCAAATCATACCAAAAAGAAAGCAGAAATGGTGATCTTAACATCAGACAAAACAGACTTTAAGTTAGAAGCCCTTATAAGAGACAAGGTCATTACAGTGAGAAAAAGCTAAAGTTGCAAAGAAGATATAATAATTATATATAGTTGGATTATAAATATATGGATTAAAGCCCTAAATATGAGACCTAAAACTACAAAACTCCTAAAAGAAAACAGAGGGAAAGCTACATAACACTGGATTTGGCAATAATTTCCTAGATATGACACTGAAAGTACACTCACCAAAAGCAAAAACAGACAAATGGGACTATAGCAATCTTAAAAACTTTTGTGAATCAAAGGACAGTTGGCAGAGTGAAGAAGCAACCTAAGGATTGGGAGAAAATATTTGCAATGGATTAACAATGGATTCATATGTAGAGTATATGAAAAAATTCCTACAATTTGACAAAAAAATCAAATAACTCAATTAAAAAATAGGCAAAGGAATTGTACAAAATTTCTCTGAAGAAGATATAACATGGTCAAGAAGCATATGAAAAGATGCTTAACATCAGTAATCATGTTATGATTACTGCAAATCAAAACTACAATGAGATAGCACCACATACGAATTAAGGATGTCAACTATCAAAAAAAACCCCAAAAACCACTGTTGGTAAAAATGTAGAGAAATTATTACCCTTGTGCACTGTTGGTGGGGTTATAATATGGTGCAACCACTGTGGAAAACAGTATGGCATTTCCTCAGAAAATTAAAAATAGAACTACCATATGATCCAGCAATCCCACTTCTGGGTATATATCCAAAAGAATTGAAAGCAAGGTCTCAAAGAGATATTTGCACACCCATGTTCCTAACAGCACTATTCACAATAGCCAAAAGGTGGAAGTAACCCTAACATCCTTTGATGAATGAATGCTAAACAAAATGTATATATACAAACAATGGAATATTTAGTCTTAAAATTCAATGAAATTCTGTCACATGCTGTAACATAGATGAACTTACAGGACATCTTGCTAAATGAAATAAGCCAGTCACAAAAAGATAAACACCGATGATTCCACTTACGTGAAGTATTTAGAGTTGTCTAAATCAAAGAAGCAGAAAATAGAATGGTGGTTACCAGCAGCTGGTCAGGTGGCAGGGAATGCGAGTTATTGTTTATAAGGTATAGTTTCAGTTTGCAAGAAAACTTTCTGGAGATCTGTTTCACACAATGTGAACATACTTAACAATACTTAACTATGCACTTAAAAATGGTTCAGATGGTAAATTTTATATTATGTGTTTTTTGCCATGATAAAAAAAACAAATGTGGTACATCCTCACAATAAAGTATGTTGCAAATGTAAAAAAGGAACAGAAAATGTCACTATATACTGACTGCTATGGAGTGTTCTCCAGGACATACTCGTAAGTGACAAGGGCATGGTGCAGAAGTATGTAAGGTATTCAACCTTTAACTGTAGGGAGTGTGCAAATAAATGTATACAAATATTTCTCTATACTATTTTAAATGATGAATAAAACTAAGAAAAAAATCTTAATCGTTATCTATGGGGAAGAGAGGAAAAAGGTAGAGGGGTCAGGGACAGAAGCTAAACTGCTCTGAATGAACCCTGCTTTATAGATTTGACTCTGGATCATATATGTCAATGTTTCACATAATTATAAAACAACACTAAAGTTTTTTTTAAAAAGTCCCTAAAAATAGAAAGCAAAATGGAACACATGAACCTTTTTAAATTACGGGGGATCCACTTTAAAAGAGACCAAAATACATCCAGGCCTTGTTTGGATTCTGTCTCAACCAAGCAACTTAAAAAAAAATTTTTTTAACAATCTGGGAAATTTGAATATTAACTGAATGGGTATTATTTATTATTTAATATTTTAGTTGTGATAATGGTATTTTGTTATGTTTTTGAAAAGCGTCTTTACCTTTTAGAAATATACACGAAAATATTTCTTAGATGAAATGATACGATGTTGGGATGAAATATGTAGGGATTTATTTTAAAATAACCTGAGAGACTGCAGATAGAAAGGGGTGTAGGTAAAGGGGGGATGAAATTAAAAGTTTTTTGTTTTGTTTCCTTTTTATTTTTTTAAAGATTTTATTGGGGAGTTGGAGAAGGGGAACAGTGTTGGGGAGTTGGAGAAGGGGAACAACCAAGCTGTTGTCCTTCAATCTTAGCTGTGGAGGGTGCAGCTAGCTCAGCTCCAAGTCCAGTCACCATCCTGCTGCCCATCGGTAGCTCGCGGCCGCTCAGCTCAAGGTGCTGTGTTCAATCTTAGTTGCGGGTGGGCACAGCCCACCATCCCATGAGGGAGTCGAACCGGAAACCTTGTTGCTAAGAACGCACACTCTAGCCACTGAGCCATCCGGCCGCTTGTTGGCAAGTCAGCTCGAGCACAGCTCACTGGCCCATGTGGGAATCGAACCGATGACTCTATTGCTCAGAGCTTGCGCTCTTAACCAACTGAGCCACTGGGCTGGCCAAAATAAAAGTTTTTAAGAGTTAAAGTGGGTGATGGGTACAGGGAGATTCCTTATACCACTCCTTATTTTCCACTAATAAAAGTTTTTGGTTTTTTTTAAGTCCTCTGATTCGTAACTTTCTTACTTGTCTTTTCAAGCTGATTATCATGGGATGTAAACAATTATGATCTGTCAGAAAACCAACCTAAAAATGAATATGGTACATTACCTTTGTGAAAGTCACAGGGATGCTGGCATCCAGTTGAATGTGATCTGCAACCTCTGTAAACTGCTGTTGCTGTTTTTGCAATGTTTCCAGTAACCTTGTAATTTCTTGTTTTGCCAAGACAACTCTACAATCATCCTAGGAAAGAAAGCACAGTGTTTCTTGTAAACATGTTAAAGAAATAAGGAAAAAAGAGGTATCATCAAAACTCAAGAAAAGCTCTTTTAACATTACAGTATTCAGAGTTAATTTAAATGTAAATTTGACTAGGACAATTATAATCAGGCATTAATAAATAATTTAACAACTTATCATCAGAAGAATGAATAAACTGTGGTATATTCACAAATGCAACATATTCTATCACTATGAGAATGGGCCACAATTCAATGTGATATGAATTTTACAAACATAATACAGAGTAAAAGAAGAAATTACATGAAGAGTTCATACTGTATGATTCCATTTATATTAATTACCAAAATAGGCAAAAATCAGGTATTCATTAGAAATCAGAATAGTGGTCTAACTTTGAGGGAAAAGGCAAGTAGTTACCAGAAGGGAGTCTGAAGGGTTTCTGGGGTGCTGGTAATGTTCTGTTACTTGATCTGGGTACTGGTGATACAGTAATGTCCAGTCTGAAAATTCTGCCAGCTGAACACTTATGAACACATTGCTGTATGTATACTGTACTTCTATAAAATGTTTTAAAAATAATTTAAGATATACATGTACTGGTTTAAAAAAATAAAAAAAGACTACAGGTCAAACTGACAAGCCTCTCTCTCACTTTAGATCTCCAGGCCCTTTCCTCAAAGTCAAGCACTTTCCAGTTTCTTAAATATTATTCCAGATATTCTACACACATGCCAATATATTCTTCATAACACAGATATCTCCCAACAACATGTAAGTTCCATGACAGAAGGGTGGTGTTGGTTTTTGCTCACTGTTGCATATTCATATTAGCTGATAGCAATTCCATTGTTCAAATTGCTCAAAACAATAACCTTGAAGTCAGTCTTCCCTTCTCCTCCCTAATGCCCCATAAACAAATCCTATCGATTATCCAGAATCTGGGCCCTTCTATCCCCACTATCCAAGCCAGTTTTCTCTCTCACTTGGAATTCTACAACAGCCTCCTAAGCATCTACAACAGCCTCCTTCCATCTTTGTCCTCCTCCAATCTATTTTTTATACATCAGCCGAATGATCCTTTTCAAAAGTAAAATCAAGTCATTCTTGTGCTCAAAACCCCATAATGGTTTCCACATTTCAGTTAGTAGAAGTTGAAGTCCTTCCAATGGCCCACAAGGCTTCCCTTATTACCTCTTACCTCTGATTTCAGCTTCCATTTCTCCCTCCTTCACTTACTCTATTCCAGCCACCATGGCCTCTTTTTCTGTTTCTCAAACACACAGGCATGCTACCCTAGGGTTTTTGCTCTAACCATTTTCTCGGCTGTAATGTTCTTCCTCCCAGTAGGGCAAGAACTAATTCCTTCCCTTCTTCCTCTGAGCCTTTGCTCAAATTTCACTGTCTCAATAACCTGACCCTGGCTATTTAATAATACAATCTGCTGTACCTCCACACTTTTTCTTTTTTCCTTAGCTCTTATCACTTTTTCATAAACTATATAATTTACTTATTTAATATGGTTACGGCTTATTGTCTGTCTTCTTCTTGCTAGAACACTAATCCCACAAAATTTTGGCTTTTTGCTTTTTTTGCTTACTGATATATCACATGCACCTAGAATGTACGTGGCATATAGTAGGCCCTCACTACATATTTGCTAAATGAATAAACAAATCCTCACCATTCAGCATCATGCCTTGAAGTTAGAGGAGAGGGATAATTAGGTTTTATTCTCAAATTTGGTAATAAATGTCTGATGTTCTATTCATGCCTCTGTTCAATTACTTTGTGGCAGGAACTTTTAAGAATATTGGTTGGGGTTAGAGTTCTAATGGCCAAAAATCAGAACAAAACTAATAGGTACATATGAAGAATGAATCAGACTCCAATTTCATTAGCATTAACATAGTGAGATAATACCACATCATTAACAATTATTAGCCACTTCGACACAATGCTTCAGAAACTAAAATACTTCCAAATATTTCAGTAACTACAAACATACTTTTTAATACAATAAATATAAAATTATTATAAAGTTTTCAAGTAAATGTGATTTAGGACATAATCCATTTTGATTTTGCTGTGTGGCTTGCTTACCCATCTGAACAAGTATTTACTAAGTTCTTTCTATCCAGATACAAAGAAGTTAGAGCTACAAAGATAAACAAGATTCATCTCGTCAACATCTAGGACAAATATTCATACTGTATCATTCGGGATCAAATCAGGAGACAAAACCCACACACACTTACGTGAACAGAAAGAACTTAATGTGAAGAACCGTTAACTAGATGTAATTATAGCTACCACACCCAGGGCTAGGGTAACAAAGGGGAGATGCTAGATTAAAACTTAGAAATTTACAGGTGGGGATCCACAGAGCTCAAACTCAGATATCTCAGAAAGGTGGTATTCCCAAGCAAATGGGAACCCACAAGAAATCACTTCCGCCTTCCAGTCTCTCTCTACTGTCCCTTACTGGCAGAGGCTAAACTAACATGGAGCCAGCTGGCAAAGCAGGTATGTGGTTTCTAGAGTTCCAGTCCCAACATTCCAAAGCAGAAGACAGAAGAATAGGATTGGAGCTCAAAGACAATATACATGAAGTACTATAATTCAATGTGATAAGGACTAAATGACAGCTAAAACTGATGTGATTACAGCCTGGTCACATTCATAAGTCTAATCAGATATTTGATTTGGAGAAAAAAACTCTACAATGGTCAAAAGTTTAGCTCAATGGGCCAGCCGTGTGGCGCGTTGATTAAGAGTTGGCTTGGGAGTGCCGGCTCTGAGCAGCAGGGCCACGGTTCAGATCCCAAATGAGGGCCAGTGATGCTGCGCCCTCTACAGCTAAGATGGTGAATTACAGCTAGACTTGGAGCTGGGCTGCTGTGAGTCGCCGGCGACGGCATCGGCTGCTGTGGGGCTGCCATGAGCTACTGTGAGTGGCTGGCAGCCAGTGTGATCGGCTGGCATTTAGCACGAGCTGCCGTGAGCGGCCGTCCAGTGGCCGGCGACTGATCTGCCTCACCCGGGATAAGCTCAATGATAACACCAACATGGGCCAGTGAAGCGACGTCCTCCACAACTAGACTGAAGAACAAAAGGACAGCAACTTGTCTGTTCCCCTTCCCCGATTCCCCAACGCTGTTCCCCTCCCACAATTCCCCAATAAAATCTTTAAAAAAAAAGTTTAGCTCTACAGTGAATTGAAATCAACAATTAGCAATATATCAGTAAAGATAAGATAGACTGCAGCTTATCCGGAATTCCTAGGGCAATAATTAGCCTTATATTGCCCACTCATGAACACAAATCCAACATACCCCCCTCAAAAAAAAAAAAAAAAAGAATACGGAAGAGAGAGCTTCAAAGAATAGCAAATATTTAAACTAGCCTTTGAAGAAGGCTTTCCATTATCAGAAGAGGAAGTTATAAGCCCACCAAGCAGAAACAATAGTACATGCTTGGCAAAGAAGAGTAAAACGGCTTGGCATGACTGAAGAATGACAAGAAGTTAAGTTCTAGGACCAATGTTTTCATGGTTGGAAGAGCACATGAAGGAGAGGACACTGATAGGGCTGGTGGAGTAATTTAAGGTTAGAGACTGTCCTAAGCACAATACTAATGCATACAGTAACATGTAATAATAATATACAAATATTTATTAAAGTGATAAGACAGATTAGTGTGTGCCTATGGTAATTATCTACTTAACCTTACTAATCCTCCTTCTTAAACTATGTCCTTCCCATGTTTCAACTACCTACCTGTTGCAAAGTCTTTTCACAATGGAGACAGGCTGTTGAAACCTGGGACAACAAAATAGTCATATCTTCTTGTTGCTGCCTGAGCCAAATCAGTTTTTCTCGAACATGAGCATCAACAACACTTAGAGCCATTTCTTCTTGACGACACAGAGTTTCATGTAGGTCAGAAAAATAAGCTCGGACACATGACCGGGCATTCTCCGCAGTACCTGGTACCTAAGGAAATAAAAATAAGTTCTATCACCCCAATAAATTTAATAAAAAAAGTTTAAAACAACTGTAACCATAACAAAGATTGTGTATGTGAAATAATGAAAATTTAAATACCATCTATATCCTTAAAAATTTCTAAAATTTGTATCTCCACACTAGGTACTTCCCCTTAACTACAGCCTTTGGATAGCCAACTTTTTAAATGACATCTCAAGCAAAATGGAATACCTAATCTCCAGTCTCTTCTACCCACAAAACTATTTCCTCCAACTCAATAAATAGCAACTCCATCCTCCAGGTTGTTCAAGACAAAAAAATTGGAGTCATCTTTAATACATCTCTTTTGTATCCCAAAACTCGTCCCTCAACAAATTCTGTGGACTTCAGAATATATCCAGAACCTAATCATGCCTCAGCACCTCCACTTCTATCAACCTGATTCAAGCCATTATCATTTCCCACCCGATTATTCTAAGTCTTCTAATTGTCTCACTAAGTCTACCACTGCCCTCTACAATGTATTCTCAACCCAGCAGCCAGGCTGATCCTATAAAATAGTAAGTCAGACAGATAATTTTTCTTTTGCTCAAAAGTCTTCAATGGTTTCCCATTCCTCTCATAGTAAATGCCAAAGTCCTTTATATGGGGTGTTCAAGGACAGACTCCCTACGAAAGGCACATCTGAGCAAAGGCCTGTAGGAGGTAAAAGAGGGAAGCACACAAATATCTTGAGGAAGAGCGTTCCTGGTAGAAAGAAGAGCAAGTGCCTATATAAGGCCCTTTCTGACTTCAACTCTTGCTATGGCCCTCCCCATTCTACTCTCGCTACTTAGCCTCCTCACAGTTTCTTAAGCACACCAGGCACACTCCAATTTCAGGGCCTGTTTGCACTTGTTTTTTCTCTGCCTGGAATGCTCTTCCCCAAAATATCTGCATGGTTCCCTTTCTCATCTTCTTTAGGTCTTTGCTCAATGTCCCCTTCTCAGGGAATCTGTCCTCAAATACCCCATATAAATGTGCACTCCCCCTTTCAATTGTTTTTCTCCAAAGCACCTAACATACTTCTGCCATAAGTATTTTACTTACTTATCATCCCTCTCCTCACAGTAGAATGTAAAGTATGCAAAAGCAGAGCTTTTTGACATGTACAGTGGTGTCTCCTCAGCAAGAACAGTGCTAGAACAGTGTCTAGCAGTTGCTATGTGTCAATAATATTTGCTGAGGGGATGAATAAAATATTTCCACTCTAGCACAATGTCTAATAGAACTTTCTGTGATGATGGACATGTTCTGTATCTGTGCTGTCCAATATAGCAGCTAGTAGCTACAGGTACTTGAAGTATACTTGAAATGTAGCTAGTGAAACTGAAGAACTAAATTTAAAATTTTGAATTTATTTTTTAAATAATTTAAACTTAAATAGCCACATGTGGCTAATGGCTACTATATTTGATGGAGCAGTTCTAACATTATTCCTCAGTGACTTAGCTTTAAATGTTTGGTTACCAAAGAAAAACATTACGTTTTGTCTGTACCTGTATCTTATATTCCCATCTGAAAAGATTCCTTTCTCTATAATTCAATTTTAAAAAGTAACTACAATTACCACCATAGTTCCTTCCTTCTTCTCTTCACAGCCAAATTTCTTAAAAGTTAAACACATTGTTTTTCCAATTCTCTGATTCACTGGAGAGTATCTCCCCTTCATTATTTCACAGAAATAATAATTTGACATTCAAATTAAACTTTCACCTTGGTCCCATTTTCCCCTCCCAAAACACTTCCTTTCCTCTCCCATTAGTGCATATACCATCTGCCCAGCTGAAAAAGTAGAAACTCAGACATCGGGCCTGACCCTCCCAGTTACCTATCCATTTAACACATGCTTCACTCTCTGGGACAACTCACTCTCCACCTCACTCTTCTCCCTGACTAAATCCCTTCTAATCTCAGTTTAGATATCGCGTCTTCTGGGAAGTCTTACCTGACTCACCTAAATTGCTGCCCTTTTTATGCAGTGCCAAGGCATCCTGTACTTCTCCCACAAAATAAACAGTTACCACCCCTGAAACTGTCTCTCTTCTATGACGGATTATAAGTTCCATGAAGACAGAGACTTTTTTAAAAAAAATTTCCCAGTGATTAGTGCAGTACTGGCACAGTGCACCTGCTCAATAAATACTAGGAGGTAAAAGGTAAAATGGAAAACAGGCAAAAAGGTAAAGAAGAAACAAAAATCCATACATGTTCTGTGTGGGCCATTCCAATCCCATCTTCCACTATTTGTTCTCCTCCTTCAATGTGCTGAACGATTCCAACTAATTTTCTGGAATAATCTGAGATTTCCTCAGTGAAGGTCCGTATGCAGTGAGCCATATCTAAAATTGATGCTCGGATCTGGTTAGCTTCAGGTTCCAATACTGAATGCTATAAAATGCAATATAATTATAGAAAAGAACTCATAGTATTGACTAATGATATAAACAGCTATTTAACTCACTCCTATTAATAAAAAACAGCATCAGCCACAAGTTTTTATAACACATTTACAAAAAAGCACAGCATATGAAATACTAATTTGCTCATGCAAAAACTATTTATCTCGCACAGAAATAATTTAAAATTTGGAAGTTCACTTATCACTAAATAAGAACCCAAGAGACTCTCTCTCAAATTTTATCATAAGCAGTAGTTCATCAGTAGCCATAAATATTGTCAAAACAATCCAATTAATTATGAAAACATGCACACAAGGAAGAGAACTTTGTTTCCTGCTGGAAAGCTATTTTTCAGTAAAGAAAGAATCATGAAGCCTCGCTGAATTATTGTTATTCAGAAATTAAATCTCACTTCTTTTCAGGCTATCAAGCTCCACTCATTCATCATTTAACTCTTCTTCAATCCCTGCTTTTACTATAAAGAACCAAGTCAGTGAAAACAAATGGGGGGCTGCTAAACTAGGTAGAGTCATCAAGTTTAATTATATTCATACCTTGTGACCTTGGTGTTTTCCATATTCTTTGCAGACACAGCACATAAGTGGGCTAGTTTGACAACCTTCTTCCAAGCAAACAAACTCAATGGCATGCACCTGATGCTGACAGCACATGGTTTTCTCATGAGGTTTATCAGCTAGTGGCACTCGCCTGTGCTTGGCTAACGTCTTTGTAGAATGTGTAACTTGGGAACACTCTGAGCACAAGTGAGTTGCACATACAGTGCAATACACAGAGGCAACATGAGCTTCATCTTCATCGCAACGAATGATGCTCTGATAAACAAAAAATTAATGTCTTAAAACTGAACCCCAATCACTAAAACATAACAAATTTTGAAATACAAAAGCCCATAATCTCTTTAACTAACCAGACTTTATATCTGAAAACATACTGGTAATTAAGTACAAAAGTCATTTGCTACTCAACTGAGAAAGTATTCATTTCTATGAGTGAGAAGCTATTCCCAAAATTGATTATCAATAAATGCTATGAATTTGAAACCAAAAGTAAAACTATTCTCATAGATTCACAATCAATACAAAGATATCTGCCATGAAATCCCCTCACTTTACACAAAGAAACTAAACAATAGAGGTTAGAAGTCTTTTTTAAAGACTAAAAAAACTAATATTCAATACCCATCTACTGCTTTAAATATTATTTGTGATGATGAGGTATAGGAAGAAGAGAAGCACAAATGCATTTAGATAACCAGGGGGTGTGCATCAGAATCAGCTGGGAAGCTTTTAAAAACAGGGATACCAAGACTTCAACCTGGAAAATATTTATTTCAGTAGAGTGTAGATGAAGACTGAGCTTGTGTATTTTTTTCTAAAGCTCCACAGGTTGAGTCCATTGCACTGTTCTGGTTGAAAGTCACTGATTTAAAGAATTTTTAAAAAAATAACATATTATATGTAAGCTTTTATATATTTTTTCTAATTTTCATGAATTACTAAACAGCATTTCAAGTTGGAAAGTTTTCCATGTCAGATAACCAAGAATGCTATGGAAACTTTTGCTGAATATTAAAAGACCGTAATTGGAAAGGGAGAGATTTGGCATAAATTTTTCCAGAAATAAAAATTAAAAAATACATCAATGATGTCATTCAATATCACATGAAATAAAAAGAACCCAAAGTTAACCAGTTTTGTTTGCAATTATGAGAGATGTGCATATGTAAAATAAAAAATTAATGTCTTCTATTTTCCAGACCTAATAACTTACAAGGTCAACATTAGATATTACTCTAATGTCTTCTGAAACAAGGTAAAAGATACAGCATGTGAAAGAACTGAAAAAATTTCAGAAAACAAGTCTTCAGTTTGAAATTCATTTCGCTGATTCACTAAGAAATCATGATCTAATAAAAGAGAAGTGAAATCAATCTGATATGTTTTCCATGATATTAAATATATGGTTTTAAAGTTGATCACCAAAATCATTAACTGTTATCTACTACATCTATTCTTATATCCAGAACAGTCTATGAGCTATGCAGACAACTCTTGAAGTGTTAAAAATGTATTTTAACCTCTGTTAGTGGACTTCTAATAATTACTGGATATTTACCCGTCTGGACGAAGAAAATACACCTACCAATAATTTACCCTTCTTATCAAAATATTTAATAGTAGTAATTCCCACAAGAGCTACTGGTATCTTTAAGGCTTTTTACCTCTACACTCTACATTAAATTGCCTCTTTCATGGAATTCCTCTTTCTTTGAGTATTATTGACTGCTTCACTTTTGCATCCTCTACTTTAATACAGCTTACGTGTCTTTACTCTGCCATAATCTTCTTACTCTTACACTTTACCCTTGGACAGAACTGAACTATGATAAAGAGACAAGTTTATACACAAAACATAGTTTGGGTATAGTATTTTCAAGGAATTCAAGTTTCGTTTTGCTTTTGTTCTACTGAGAGCCTTAAGAACTGTAATGTAGTGAAAAGTTGTGTTTCTGGGGTCCTGCCTGCTGGAGTAAGTGAGGTAATATTGTGCTTTTAATGGCAAGTATTTTAAATTAAATGAAAAAATTCATGCTTATAATAAATATTTCACCAAATTTAATCAATACCTCTCCAGATATCCCAATGGCTTCTTCTGCAGCACCATACTGACCAATATGTCCATTCTGCAGTCGTTCCAAAAGCTCCAATAAAGCAAAATTTTTTTTCAATCCCCAGACACCTGAATCTCCTAGAATATAAAAATAAAATCCAAATCTAACAGAATGAAATATTAATCATTTTACCTCAAGCCTCAATAGTAATTTCTAAGTCATATAGTTTAGTCATTAATAATGTCTAAATTTCAACAATTCAAATTGTCCCAATTTTCTTTTTATGCTAGAACAATTATCTTAATATCATCATTAAAAAACAGAACTCTTCAGCATTCTCAGTAGAAACACACTTGAAAGTTATATTATTTTTCTATCATTTAACTTTATAAATCCTATTTTGTCATTGACTTTTTTTTTTTTTTAAGATTTTTATTGGGTAATTGGGGGGATGGGAACAGTACTGGGGAATTAGGGGAAGGGGAACAGACAAGTTGCTGTCGTTTTGTTCTTCAATCTAGTTGTGGAGGACACTGCTTCACTGGCCCAAGTTGGCACCATCATTGCGCTCTTCCCTGGCGAGGCAGATCAGTCGCCGGCTTCTGGACGGCCGCTCACTGCGGCTGCTGGCCGCTCACGTTGGCTGCTGGCAACACACGGTAGCCCATGGCAACCCACTGCCACAGGGGCTGCAGCCTACGCCGTCGCCGGCGACTCATGGCAACCCAGCTCCAGGTTGAGCTGTTGTTCAGCATCTTAGCTGTGGAGGGCAGTGTCACTGGCCCTCATATGTGGGATCCGAACCGGGGCCCTCTGGCATCCCAAGCGAGTTCTTAACCATCGCGCCACTCGGCCGGCCCTGTCATTGACTTTTAAAACAAGTGCTTTGAAATATTTTATAGCAACGTACAGTAAGAAATACAATTTACACTGTATTTACAGGATCATGTATCATATATATAACTGAAACAAACATTTCCCTCACCAGTATTGATCCTTACAGTGTGTAACACACTGATGTTTTTAGTTCTATTTCATTTTTAAAAAAATCTGTCACAACCAATTAAATTGATTTCATGACCACAAATAAGCTATGACTCATGTTTGAAAACCACTGTATGAAAGATACACTTAATCTAAAATAAATCCATCTCTAACTGAACTGGAACTAAAACAACTAAAGATAATATTTTCCCCCACCCCTCCTCTAACCTAGAACCCTATAGAAGCCTGTCACTGTATAAACTTCTCACGCAAATATACAGAGCCTCACACCAAAGCAAGATAACAATCCCTTTTAGGTAGGTAAGACTCTAGGCGCATTTGAATAAGGAACAATGCTTCTTTCCCCAGAACTGACCATAAAAGGTCAGATGAGCATGCATATGTGCATGCATACATATTCTCATTCTCATTCATTCTTTCTTTTTCTCTCTCTCTTCTCTCCTCTCTCTCTCTCTCTTCCTGAGCCTATAAATAAAAGCCAGATCCCTCAGCAGTTAGAAGGAATATGTCTGTTATGGTGAGCTTCTATGCACAAATACCATCTGACACATAGCTGTGACCTAATACATATTCACTGAATGAATAAATAAAATAAACAAATAAATAAATGGATGATGAGGTCACTGGCTGCAGGGATCCTCTTTGTCTTAGCTGACCTTTCCTTAAAGTAAAAAAAAAACAAGGCAAGAGAGAGAGAGAGAGAGAGAGAGAGAGAGAGAGAGAGAGAGAGAGAGAGAGCGCGAGCGAGCGAGCGCGGGAGGAAGGAAAACCACTTATGGTTCTCCAAAACATGTTCAAATTAGGCTAAATATCTTTAGCCTTCTATCTGACTTCTGTGACCTCCTTTCCCACGTATTTTTATGTAACCCACCACCAAGCGTTTCTCCCTGAACTTTGCCACCCTACAAGGCCTTCTCATTGTTTTAATTATTCACATATATTCTACAACAAGCTGAGTTGTGTCTACTCTACTTACATAATGGCAAAGAAGTATACTGAGTCCTTTATTTAAAAATATTGTCTTCACAATCTTCTAAATATTGTCATTATATAATGAACATGTACACATAAACTCCTAGAAGTATCTATCTACTGCCTAGTATATCACTAATACTTCTGTAACTGTCAAAATAACTCTAAAATCTCAATGGCTTAAAACAACAAAGATTTACTTCTTGCTCATACAACAGCTCAGGGGTTGGAGAAGACAAGAAAGGTTGTGTTCCCTACTGTCCATGATCAGCGACACAGGCCACTGAGCCTCCAACCACCAGGACCACCTCACTACAGTGGGGAAAAGGAGTTACTGCAAATCATGCTATGTATTTACTTAAATCTACCAAAACCTTAAGAAAACTACTCTTCCCTACAATACATCCCTTCTTAACAGCTTCTATCTGGAAGTTAACACTGCAATTTTATTCATATTTCACTGGTTAAAAGAAAATCACACAGTCATACCTAACTATAATATAAGAGGGCAGAGAAGTATAATTTTACCAAGTGGACAGAAAAGAAGAACCAGAAACATTTCTGAATCGTACTGACAACTACCACAAATAACTACTATTATAATATTCTTCTTGGACTAGAGAAGAATTCTGATTCTGATTCTCACGTTAACAGATTTCTTCTTTAGAAGGAGGAATTACAAATGATTTTTTCTTCTTCATACCTTTCTAGATTTTCACATTTTCTGTACTATTCCTATAGTACAATTAAAAATAGATTTTAAAAAATAATGATATCAAACTATATCAAGGGTCATTAACACATATTCCCTAGGCTAAAATCCCAGTAAAAAACTAACCTATGAGGTATAGTAATTACAATGCATACTCAAGGCATAGCTATTGATTTGCTTTTCCTAATGTTCATATGATAGCAGTCACGTTTAATTTCAACCTAGGATATGACTAACCATTCCATCATAAATTTCCAGTTTAAACACTGAGGATGGTAATACCCATTAATTTAAACACTGAGAAAGGTGACAAGAATCAGCATATTCTGATTCCCAGGACCACGAGTTTTTGTTTTATAATTAGCCAAAAAACATATCAACGAAGGATTTTTGGTACTTTTATTTCTTAATATATCAGAAGTGTTTCATAATTTTAATCATTTTTAAAATTTATGTAGAGAAGGTACAGTATCCCTCAAAAAGGTAGAAGGGTCCAGCCTCCATTTGCAAAATTACCATTGCTAAAATGTATATTTCTGTAGTTTTCTATAAAGATAGTATGATATCTTACAGAATAAAAGGCCAAATAAAAGAATGTTGAAATACAGACATCTCCCCCTCACACCGCTATTATTTCTTGGCTAGTAGAAAGTTAACGTCATCTATAATAATGCTAACACTGTCCTATATTAGTTTTTTGGCAAATGGAATACTACAGGTTTATTTCAATCAAAGACTACCAAAACCTTAAGAAATTTACTCTTCCCCTAGAAGAAGACATTTTATAATCATATTTTTAGCATTTTAAAGCTTTCCAGTCTGGGCCGGCCGAGTGGCGCATTGGTTAAGCGCTGGCTTGGGACGCCAGAGGACCCCAGTTTGGATCCCACATGAGGGCCAGTGACACTGCCCTCTACAGCTAAGATGGTGAATAACAGCTCAACCTGGAGCTGGGCTGCCATGAGTCACCAGCGATGGCGTAGGCTGCAGCCCCCGCTGCAGTGGGCTGCCATAAGCTACCGTGTGTGGCCGGCAGCCAGCGTGAGCGGCTGGCAGCCGGTGTGAGCTGTGAAGAGCCACTGTGAGCGGCCATCCAGCGACTGATCTGCCTCGCCCGGGAACAGCGCAATGATGGTGCCAACTTGGGCCAGTGAAGCAATGTCCTCCACAACTAGACTGAAGAACAAAAAGGACAGCAACTTGTCTGTTCCCCTTCCCCCAATTCCCCAGCGCTGTTCCCATCCCCCAATTCCCCAATAAAAATCTTTAAAAAAAAAAGCTTTCCAATCTAAACAAAATATGGGTATTCTTGCTTTCTTTTTTTGGTGGATAAATTATTTTGAACGTGTTCCACCTGATATATAGTATAAATACATTAAAATAGCCCTAAAACAAATAGTGCTACTGACCTGAAAAAAATGACACCCTTAAACTCTTTATTTTAGAGATTATTCTGTTATCAAAAAGAGTACACTTAAAGAACTTATGTTTGTAAAATAACTGTTCAAATGTTAATAAATGTTATTTCCAAATCTGGCATCCCACAGTAATAACTCATTTTGAAATTTATAAAGTGAAATTTTAAAACTTTACAGGAAACTGAAAAAAAAACACAAAAAATATTAAACTTATTTTAACAGAAATGAGTCATTATCACAAGCTAGAAATACTTCTGTTTCTGACACCAACAAATAAAAACATGCTGACATTCAAATTACTTATCTGTATTTTATTATTGGCCTATTCATTTATTATGGAAACATTGTTTTGTTGGATTAATGGCTTCAAGCAAATGAATTTTTTTATTTCTTTGAATATGGTTAGCATGTTTTTCTCAGGTGTCTTAAAACTTTTCATGTATAAGGAAGTGCTGAATAGAAACAACTCAGAAGATGAAATAAAATTACCACAGAAGAGTGAGCTAGTTTATAGTTACAAAACTACTGGCCTTAATAGAAACTGAAACCTCCTTGAATTATATAATTTTAAAAATCAAGTAGAAAGAAATTTTCTATGAAATTTGTATTACACAAACAATTTTAAATCTTAAATACATACATATATATTGTCCTACCTAAGTCTGTTACTTGTCGATCGAAGGGGCAACGAATTGCTCTTCCATGAAGAGGCAGGCGCGTGAGACAGTCATGACAGACCGTGTGGCCACAAAGAAGAAGACGAGGGACTTTGTCTCCTTGCAAAGAAAAGACATCTTCACAAACTCCACACTCCAGCACCTATCATTTGAAAAGGGAATATGTGCTCTTTGAATCAATCTTGTTAAATTATTTTATTCCTCCATAAAAAACTGTCTAGGTTGTAAAACTTTAAATCACCATTTATCATTTCATCTGACAGACCATACCAAAATTAAATCAGAGTGAAATCTTGAAATGTTAAGTGTTAGAGACTGATTATGTTGTAAATGAACATCATCTTTATCTTTTGAAAATTATGGCTTGATTCGTTATATCTGAATCTGTAACAATATATAATTCTAGCAAAGATGGGTTCTTAAACAATATCTCCGCAATTACCTAACCTCCAAAAAATCAGCATTAATTTGGAGAAAGTAATTTGAAATATTTGCTAGGATGTATTTCACCCTTGTAAATGATAAAGGACTTGTTAAGAAAAGGCTATAAGCAATTTTGAAGTATCTTCTAGTATCCATTTACAACACATAATGTAAAGGCAAGAGAGCAATCGTCTTCAACTTAAATTTCAATTCCTTTTTCTCAATTAATAAATATGCCCCTGGGTTAGAAAATATTTTATCTATCTAGTTCCAATTACAGGTCCATGATTTGCCCAAAGCCATGCAGTCGATCAAAAAAAAAAGGTGACAAGAATTGGCATATTCTGATTCCCAAGCCCATGAGTTTTTGTTTTATAATTAGCCAACAAACATCAATGAAGAATTTTTGGTACTTTTATTTCTTAATATTTCTGAAGTGTTTCATAATTTTAATTAACTTTTTAAAAATACCCCATTGAACTGTTTAATTGCATCACAAACTCTTATGCCCACCACCTGCTACAATCTGGTCTCTGTTCTATTGCTTCATTGCCACCCCCTTTCAGGCTCTATTCCCAAACTCCATCAAACAGCTAGAAGTTCCCAAAACATGGCAAACTGTTTTTGTGTCTTTCTGTATGCTAATGCTGAGGAAACAGCAAAACAGACATTTTTCTAGTGGATGCTTTTTTACATTAACAAACCAACAAACTCCTAAATACCATATCTCAGGTCTACTCACAGCTTAGTCCAAATGAAATGACCACCACTATCACTTGGGCCCCCATGTACCATGAGTAAATGTCTATCTTAACATTCAAAATACTTGAATACCTTTACTGGTTTTCCAGCCTGTCTTTCCCTGTTAGACCCAAAAGCCTCAGGAACAGGGTATTCCAAATACCAATCCTACGTGTTTATATAAATAAAATCCAACAAAACAAAAATGTAAAAACAGTCCAACCAACCACCAACCACAACAAATACACAATACAAGAAGGAAACCCAGAATGGGAATCAGACTTAATTCATTAAAATTTTAATCTTAACTCTGCAATTATTTTGGATTTAAGTCTCTGAAATGCAAACATCTTTCACTGTAAATAAACGGATAATTAATAACTGGCTTACATCCCAGTTTGGTTCAAAAAAAGTTTAAATGTAACACATAATTCACAAAAAAGGAAATGAAAACAGCTCTTTAAATACATAGAAAGACGTTCAATCTCTCAAAACACATAAAATGCAATTAAAGCTACACTAGTATACTTTTTCCAGATTTGATCAAAAAGGTTGATAACATTGTGTTGGTGAAAGGGTGGGTGAGCTGATACTCTCATACATTGATGGTTTCTGTGAAATGTTTTATTGATATAGCCTCTCTGAAGGCAATTTGGCAATACCTATCAAAAGTTTGAATGACTCAACAATTCTACTTTCAGGAACTTATCTTACAAATATGTCACTCATGTGTGAGAAGATGTGTTATTCTTTACAGCACTATTTGCAAAAGATTGGAAACAAAGTAAATATACATCAATACGAGACTGGAAAATAATTATGGTACATTCATATACTGCAAAACTATGTAGTGAGGAAGAGTTAGGAAGTTTTTTTATGTACACACACAGAATGATTTCAAACGAAAGCAAAGTGAAAAGAGATAAACAGAACATATTAATTTTTGTGTAAAGGTGGGGAGAAAACGGGAGCATATATTTATGTATATATTGTTATACAGGCATACTATCTTTCCAGCAGGATACACACAAAACTGATTATATTGGAACAGTGATTCCCTATGAAGAAGGAAAATAGCTGGGGAACAGCTACACATAAATTATATATACTATACATACACATGTACACACACACACACACACACACACTCTCCACTTTATCCTATATTTTTTTAAAAGGCAGGAAAAAAGTTTCACTTAAATATCAAATTTTACTAAATACAGAAAATATATTCACCACAGAATTAGATATGAAATAAATGCAACATTTTTATAAATGCTATTATTAATGCAACACCATAATAAATTTTACTTGCTTTCGACAATCAACTCCAATGAAACAAAATTTTACTTAGTTCATTCATATCTTGTATCTCTGATCTTATCATTACACAAGATAAAAGAACTTACTCATGTTACTACCACAAGATTTTCCAAAAAGCACTAGTAAAATTCCACTGTCTGATTAGTACACCAAACACGGATCCAAAAATAAAGTTACTAGACTATTTTTATCAACTTGGTAAAGAATAGAGTAAGGAATTCTTTAATAGTTATGAATAGGAATTTTGGCTAATAGTATAAGTTTGAGATAGGAAAAAAGCTCGTTGTTTTAATTTAATCTTTAATTTTAAAAACTTCACCAATATGCCAGCCAACGAGGACTTCATTACATGTACTTATTCCATGTAAATCAAGTTTAATAAACCAGACCATATTTTAAAATGACTACAAAGGCTATCTATTCAAAAGAAACTTTCCTGATTCTTTTTTTTTTAAGATTTTATTGGGGAATTGGAGGAGGGGAACAGCATTGGGGAATCAGGGAAGGGGAACAGTCCTTTTGTTCTTCAGTCTAGTTGTGGACGACATCACTTCACTGGCCCATGTTGGTATTGTGATAGTTGCGCTCTTTCCGGCAGAGGCAAATCGGTCACCGGTCATTGGACAGCCACTGATGGCGGCTCACAGCAGCTCTCGCCAGCTCATCTGCTGGCTGCTCACGCTGGCTGCCGACCACTCATGGTAGCTCATGGCAGCCCACTGCAGCCTACGCCGTCACCAGCGACTCACGGCAGCTCAGCTCCAGGTCGAGCTGTTGTTAACCATTTTAGCTGTAGAGGGTGCAGCGTCACTGGCCCATGTGGGATCCGAACCGGCGGCCCTGCTTTTCAGAGCTCGCGTCCCAAGCCAACTCTTAACCAACGAGCCCACTCAGCTGGCCCTCCTGATTCTTTTCTGAATGTAAATAATTTCAAAATATAGATTTTTACCTTTGTTTCCCTAAAGATAAAAGCCATGTCATCAACTTGTTCAGTAAGCAAGAGGCCAGTTCACATAACATTAGCATTAGTATACTTCAACCTTTACCTTCCAATTAAAACTTCTTGCTTTCATCTATGAAAATGACAATGATATTTTTAAAAAATTTATGCTACCATACTTCTTATAAATTATGGCATGAGGCTCTTTCCAAAAAGGACTGTCCTACTGCACACACAGCTCAGGCACATTTTACATGTAAAGATGAAAATGAACAAAGTGAGCCCCTAATATATCAAACTGTGTGCTATAACAAACTGGAGTTACATCAGATTTGGGTATATTTTTGAGATTTTAAGGCAAACGGTGACAAAAGTAGATACATAAATATCCATTCTAATGACATCCTATTCAAGTTAATTTTACAAAATAATCTTCAGTTATCCTCTACTTAGAAAAAACACAATTCAGTAAAAAAAATCTCAATCAAACAACATGCCTAATAATAATAAGAGGGCTCATCCGCATCTCAGAATAACTTCAATATATAAAGGTCAGATGAATCAACTACCACCAATATTGATTGATAATATAGTTGTGAGCAGAAATGTATTATGTGTTGTCATATAAAACCAACATTAGGTGAAAAATCATAGGTGGCTATCATTCAAGATCTTAAAAGAACTTCAGATATTATCTGGCCTAGTGGTCCTCAAACCTGGTTCCACATTAAAATCACAGCTGGGAATGTTAAAAATACACTGATGTCAACTTAATCAGAACTGAGAGAGCAGTGCATCAGGTTTTTTTTGTTTGATGTTTTTTTAAGTCCTCAGTGGTTCTAATATGTAGCCAGGAATGAGAAATATCAACATCTCAGATTACAAGTAATCCTGAAAGTTATTCTAGAAACAATTATGATCAGTCCTCCCTTCCAGATTTCTCCACATATATAGTGTAGGGTTAAAATGAATTCCACGTATTTCAGTTGATTTTTTTTTAGTAAAGGCATCCTGGAGCACTTACACAGGGTAGTTTCAAACTTCAAACATAGGGCAATTCATATATACTAGCGTAATGCCCAGCTATACTGATGTTGGAGACTTCTCAAAAGTGTTGACGAACTATTACCATGAGTGGAAGGGGCAGATCAACCAATAATAGATGTATGATTACAGAAGTAATGCAATACGGAAAAGCAAACTTTAGAGCCACACACCGCTGCTCTGCCACACATCGTGTTAACCCAAATCTGAGTTTCTTCACCTGTAAAACAGTAATTAACACCTACCTCGTTAAGTAGATAATGAGTTAAAATAGCTAACATAGTTCCTGGCGATAATAATAATTAATTAATAACAATAATAATAATAGCTAATTAATGCCTGTTGAGCTTAACTAAAAACACAAGACCACGGGAAAGAACAGCCCAGGTCACTCTCGCTGGCCCATAAGCTCCTATTTACAAACGTCCCCATACGTGATGCCAAGCAAAGGACTGGCATGAGCAGAAGACCCGGCCACTTCAGGCCTGCGGGGATAAAAGTCGCGGAGCGGAGGGCGAGGTTGGCTAAGCCGAGAAGAGCCCAGAGGCCGCGCATCCCGCCCCGAAACCAGGGCCGCGGCGCTGCAGCCAGATCTCCGGGATGAACCGAAGGGGAGGCCAATGGTGGAGAACAGAGCACGCAAGGTCCCTCACCTTCACCACGGCCGTCCCCCGGCTACCCTGACGGCCACAGTCTAGTCCCGTTCCAGGCTTGTTTACAACCAAGGCAGCCATCCTTGAAGGCGCGGCGCCGCAGAAGTAGCCGTCAGAGCCTTCAACTGAGGGGCGGGAGAGAGCCACCTACCCAGAGGCCTCGGCGCTCGCCACTGGCGCACAGGCGCAGCACGACGTGGGGCGGGGCTATTCCGACCGTCTCCTCGCTCCTCCTCCCGCTAGTCTCTAGCTGTTTGGCTTCGTAGCCTTGCGTATGGGTGGTTTGTTACTTTTATTGTTGTTAAGGAGTCTGCCATTGATGGAAGGAATAAAGATCAGAAAAAAAGTAGGGATAAAACAGAAGTAAAGTTTTGAGGTGACACTCCTGCTCCAGGAACGAGCTCTTCTCACTTGCAAAACGGATGGGCGAGGGGAGCCTCCATATCCCAGCATGCAATGCTGTTTTGTATAAACTACAAATCCCAGTGTGCCACTGCGATATGTTACTCCGTAAAGTAGGTTTTTCCGAGGCCGTGTATTGTTCCCGGCGAGTGGTTTCTTGAAGTCGCTATGTGTGATTGTGGCTGAAAAACCGCATTTTATGTGTAGGTCTCTTAAGAGGCACGAGATGGCCTTCGTAGGAAGCCGTGAAGGGTCCGTGAAGGACGTGGTAAAAAGAGAATTTCACACCACCGGAAGGGAGTAACTGTTGTGAGTGTGTTTGACGCTCTGTCTTCCCAAACGTGCACTTTTCTGTTTTCCGGGTGGGATTGAACCTCTTCCGCCTCCGTAACTTGAGTCAAAAGTGCCGGTCAAAATGGAAGTGAATCCCCCCAAACAGGAGCACCTGCTGGCCCTGAAAGGTAAACTTGTGAACCTGACTCCCCTTAATCTGTTTTCTCCCCGTCTCTCTGTAGTTCTCGAAACCTTGGCCACACAGACCTGGCCTCTGGGATGTAGGCCTCATCCTTCTTAAATTCTGTCAGTGCTCTGTCCCTTGGCGCCGAGCGGCAGGAAGCAATTTCTCCTCTTTGATTTTTAGGTTTGAGAGCCTCCCTTTAGAAAGGAATAGATAATTACCTGGTAAATCACTCCCTCTGTTGTGTGCTTCTGCAGTCACCTAAGAGATTTTAGCCGCAAAAGCTGACGTCCCCACCCCACCCGGGGATAACCCTGGAAACCAAGTTGATGACAGCTGACATCTGAAGTGGTTTCCTTCTGTCTCTTGTCTCTAAACGTGGCACTCACAAAGTTAGGAGGCTTCAGCTTCACCTGTAAAATTAGTGTAGTATTGCACGACAACAGTGCCGAAAATGTAGAAATAGATAGTACTAACATCATTTAGGTTTTCAAAAATTTACTGTAGTTTACTTCAAAATATTGTGTATATGGAAAAATTCATGTCAACTTTCATTTTCTGTACACAGCAAACAATTTTGAGTAAGTTCGATGATTTATTTAGATCATTAAAAAACGGCAGAGTTTTTCTGGAATTCCTGTTGTTTTCTGTAAAACTTTTATTTGAAATGCTTTCAGCTTTATTTCATCTGTTTTCTATACCACAGATGCACTTTTGATTTTTTGGATGCTGTACGATGTGGTTACCAATACCTTCTTGGGCTAAGCTGAGAAAATGCTCAGTAGACATTTGGATTCAATTGAATTGCACTCTTTCTTATGGTATCCATTTTGAGGGACCTTACCCACTTACTACCACCACCACCTTAGTTATGATGTTAGGCAAGTAACGTTCCAGAAGCTCAGCAGTCCCATTTGTAACATAAAATCGTATACTGTTAGTTAGGGTTAACAGGACCGTCTCTGTAGAATTAAGAAACTGCAATATTAGGTAATGTAGCAGTAGAACCTGTAAGCTTAGTTTGAGCAAATGAGCTGGACTGAAATGGTTCCTTCCTGGAGAAAAAGAATAAAAGGAACTATCATGTTCTTGATCTTTCAATCTCACATCAAGTATGTGGAATAGATGTGACTTAACTCTCAGAAGTTAACAAATGTTTCCAAGATCACCAAGCTAATTAATAAATGATTGAGGCAATATTTCAGCACAAGGCCTTTCTCGATCTCTCCAAGACTCCATGTTGCCTCCTAATGAAAGAAACAGCATTTTTAGAGATCCTTCCCTTATGACTACTTTGATGGGAATTTGAAATACAATGTATTTCTATTAACTGCTTGATGTTTTATACAAATTGGAAGCTGTTAAACTCAGTTAAACTTCAGTGATATAGAGGCTTACTGCCATTACGAATTTTTACTTTTCTATTCTTTATTTTCCAAAGCAGAAGATACCTTGGGAAAGCATATTTTAACAGTCTAAAGGACAAGTGCTTTGAAATTCACTGATAGCTTTAACTTTATTAAAGTTATTTGGTATTATTCTTCTCCAATGTCCTCGTTAATCAAAATTTCACAAGTTTTAATTTTACTGATGTTAGATGCCAAAATTTATATGGTCATTTAACTTTCTTAGATATGTAAAATATTAATGAACTCTCTCAACTTCAGTATCCCTGGAGTACAACACTGAATAAGTTCAGACAACAGTGAAAGAATTCTCAATGCCATATCTTATGATGTGAAAGTGTAAGGAAGAGGGAAGAAAATTACAGCATTAATTCTTGAAAGAATATACTATATATTTAGATCTATATTAAAAGTTATGCATATTAAGGATCCCATTCATTTATGAATTTAGAGTTGTCAAATCTGTTAGTGGACATTAACAGTAGGTGAAAAAAAATCATGAGATTACTTCTTTTAACTCTTCAGAATCAGTGCTCAAATGAGTATTGTGACATCATGCCAGGACTCCCCTCCACTGTTATCCTTGCAATGGGAGAACCCTCGTCAAGTAGTTCTCTAGTGATTTGGGGGAGAAGGGATGCAATCTCTTTTTGTCTACAGTAAGGATATGAAACAACCTGCATTATAGCTCTTGCAGCCTTGGACCTGGTTAGGAAGCCTAACTTGCAGATCCTGAAAGGCTCCATTCTTAACCTGTATACTGTATGCTGAAACTTATTATCAATGACTTAATTTGGGGCAACTTTAAGACTTCAGTGTTTTAAGAGGAAAAGAAATAAGGGTTGTAGCCTTCTTGTTCCTCTTCCAAATTGGAATTCAAAAGCCACGGTACTAAGGTCTTGAAACTGCTTAAGTGCCCCAGTTATACAGAGGAGACTGTCACAAAACCAGTCCTTAGCCTTAATGCAAAGTTAAACCATTTTCATGTTTTTAGTGTTTCCTACTGGGATGTCTTCAAATTTTAAGTATTATTATCTTTATATAAATCCAGTATTTTAAGAATCACTAATTTGCTCTTTGTTTCTGGTATAGTCTTAAGATTATTATTATCTAATATATGAATATCGTTACATCCAAATTTTTTATATCTGTTGAGTTAAACATGTTGACTACTAGCATTTTTAGGCTGGAAGTGATTTTACAGGGCATCTAATCCAGATCACTTATTTTGGTGAGAGAAAGGATTTTCAATTTTGTGGATTATATTCACTTTTACCACTAGCACTTTGGTAAAACAGCATATTGGGATTGGTTTTTGTTTTTCCTTTTTCTCCCTGCCTATTGGTATGTAGACTATCCGTACCATATCTTATTCTCTGCAATACTTCCACTTTAGGTCCTGTTTCCCTCTGATATGGAAAGAGAGACAGTCTTATAATTATAAATTACATTCTAGCACTGAGGAGCTCAGCTAAGAAATTTTCTCTCCATGTAAGAGTAACTGGATTACTGCAGAATGACTACAGAAGTAATATTACATTATCGACAATATGAGAGTGATCCCACAGAACTGCTAAAAATTGCAGAGAAAGCAATTCAAGACTTTCCTACACGTCCACTATCAAGATTTATTCCTTGGTTTCCACATGATGGGTCCAAACTTCCACTCAAACCTAAAAGGTCACCACCTGTGATTTCTGAAGAGGCTGCTGAAGATGTGAAACAGTACTTAACTATTTCAGAACATGATGTTACATTACAGAGTTATGATTGCACAGTAGATTTACTAGAGTTTCAACCTAATTTCAAAGAAAAGGAGCACTTAATCCGGTCACACACACTGGATGAACAGACTAATTCTAGAAATATGGATAAACAATCAGAAAAAGGAATATGGCAAAAGAAGAGGTCTTGGAGTGTTTCACTTCCCAGCAGTAATTGTACTGAAAACATTTTTCCTTTGTCTGAAAAATTGCAAGATAGATTAAAGGCATTAAATATACATTCCTTTTATAGAGCAAGATGGACAATAGAACACACTATTTGTAACAACCAAACTCTGGAAGATATTTGGGCAAAACTCAATCGGATTATCAGACACAATGAACTTCCATCTTGTAATGCTACAATTCAGAGACATTTAGGCCAAATATGGGTGTTCTGTGATATTAGGTACTGTGAATATGTGGGAAATCTCCTTAAAGGAAGATTAGCTCTTACTGGGAAAATGAATTTATTTGTGCATAAATATGGTGTTATTTTTAGTATGTAATGAATTCCACTGATTGTAAAAAAAAAAAAAGAATATTCTGAATGAACAGTATGACCTGAAATATAATAGTGAAATGAATATTTTTTATTTTTAATGTCTTAATTTTTTTGAACCTTTGCTAATATAGCCTATTTATTCTTAACATTGTGAAAAATAATTATGTGGTAATATGTGTACAATTTGTATCCCAGAAATAAATATCAGGTGAATTCCTGGTCTTGTCATTTAAGTCAAGAACTTTCTGGATCTTACTTTTAGCAGAATGAATTTTCTATTCTTTTTGTTCTGTTACTTTTCCAGTGGTTGAATTAGATCTCCCTATGAATTATAGTGAATAGTTCGGATTTGGGTGAATCCTTAAAATATAATTTTACAGTATTTTTTTCTTTACTCACCTAAAGTATAGTATTTTTTAAAAAAATAAAATTAAAACCAATTCTATTGGGAAAGCTATTCAAGTGGCATGAATGTAGTTCAAATTGGAAGACGAGCCCAGATTCTGCTGATGTTTCCGAAGATATGTAATTGACAATAGTTGATGTGTTGTTTTGAAACAAAGGTAAAAAAAAAAGTATAATTTGCCTAAGACCGTAGTGTATCTAAGGCTATATAACCTGTTTTAAAGTGATGTATCAAATGTGATAAGCGATGAAATTATTCGTTATTTATTCTAATACAGGAGAATCTTAATGACCATTAATGCTGATTACTAGTTGGTTGGTTCTTGGAGTCATTGTTGGTTTGTCATAACCAAAGTGTTATAAATTGTGTTTACACATCACCTCATAAAAATAACCAAAGTGATTATAGAATAAAAGTTTTATAAAAGCATGTATTTATTTAACAAGTTTAAATGCCTACCATGAGCTACTAGGTACTAGAATGTAGTGAGGAAGGAGACAAACATGAACCCTGCTCTCACAGAGCTTACATGGAGTTACTACTGTTAAGTAGTAAAACTAAATCCTGAAAAAAACTAATAAGACTGTACTCATTGGTAGGCAAACGAGTTTGCTTGTGGCATAGTGCCTGGCATGGTAGGGGCTACATAATACATGGTAAATGTGTCCTTTGGAGGTATTCTTCATAAGCTGAGGTTGCTTAAAATCCAAGTACTAATTTTTAACTAAAGAGATTTTTTCCAATTAAGTTTTACTCTACCCAAACTTTTTTAAAAACACTTTTGGTACCATTTTATTGTCTCAAATGAGACTGTCTAGAAAAGAACCATCATGTGCATGAATGCTTCCAAAAGTCTTTAAAAGAAAAATCACCGAGTATAGAGGAAGTTTCCAAGGTAATTTCTTCAGTAATTACTTCCTCTTTCATTCATTAATCATCTTTTCAATCCAAGACTGCTGGAGAAACATCAAGAATTACTCAGTATTGCCAGCGAGCTTGCAAATAAGAGCTGATTAATATGATTAGGGAATAATAAATGGTGACATTTGATTTTTATTGTTCAGGTCTTATTTACTGTAAAGTTGCTAATCAAAGGTTAAAAGTTAAGACTGTCACTTATGTAAAACAGAACACAGTCTTTTTTAATGATAGTTTTATTATTTTGAAATGATTGTACACAGCTGAAAATACAAGGTACAGTCGGGTAATGGGATTCTTATGAATAGTTTTTTAATCCAAGAATCTATTAAAAAGAGCTTCTTTGTCTTCATATGTGGTAGATTAAATTTTTCTAATTTATTCTATGTAATTTGCTTTCTAACCATTTGAGAAACAATGAAAAGGTAATTCAGAACTAGGAAACTGAAGAAATATTGCAGATATTTCCATGATCTCAGAAGACATTCATTTCTCTTCTACCTAGACAGCATTTAAGTAGTCAAGGCCTAAGAATTTAGAATCCACAGTTAGTTTATTGAATCCTTTTAGAGTATTTAGAACCTTAGGACCCATGATTCTAGCACTAGCTAATAGGACTCAGCAGTATTTCTGGGTTCTGTTAAATCATAGACATGGAAATAAATTGGGGAAACAAAAATGTGTACAGGCAGGTGAATCTGTGAGGGCATTTGGTAAAATACTGTTAGCATTTACTCTCCAGGAAAATGGCAACACTACCATAATTTAATTTTTCCCTGACATAGTATCTACCTTCAAATAAATGTCAAATTCAAAGAAAAAAGATGTGGAGGGCATCACATGAATTTAATTTCATTTGCCAACTTATCAAATAACTTAAAGACCACTTTTTGAAAATTTTCAAGATGAGCTCCTATACAATGATTCACTTTGATTTAATCTGCTCAAAATACCCCAAATTAATTCAAGATTTGCAAATTTGAATGCCTTCAGGGACTAACCAGGTAAGACTAGAATGTGGTTAAGAACTCTGAACCTAAAGAAGATTCTACCTAATTTTTTTTTAATGTGCCAAGAAAAATGTATGTGCAAGTTGAACTAGGCCCAGTTCATTAATTTGTAAACTCAGTCCTATCTTTTTCTTAATTTTACTGAAGACTTATGAAAGTTTTTTAATAAGATTTTAAATAAAACCTGAATTTCATTAAGTAAATGACATGTCTGTTTTGTGAGTTTCACTGAAAGTCTGTCTACACATGGCACTATATGATGTGTGTAGTGAATATTTGGCACTGAACTAAAAATCACTTTCTTTTTGCCTCTTTAATTTTTGACCAAATATCTGCATTATCATTCAAGGCTGGATACAAAATTAACAACCAGTGCTTTATTATAGTTCCTGCCAGTTTTTTTTAACCTTTCTTTAGTTGGTATTTGCTCTTTTTCCAACTGACATTGTGTTTAATTTTTGAGGACCAATAATTCATTATGAGACAGTAAATATTGAGTTTAAGTCTGTATTTAATATGGTCATACTTTGGATTGTCCTTCAAGGAATGAGACAGTGTATGTTAATAACTTGGCTTTCTCAGTTTCTGTTTAAGAAGCTGCTGTATGACAAATTGTGCTTTATAGTAATTTTCTTTGAGTCCATAGTGTGATAGTATTTCTTACAACTGCTACCCCCTTTGCTGACTTTTACCCTCTTGAAAATATGAAGAAAATTGATACTTTTAATGCCAGTTTGGGATCTTTTTATTTTCATTTTTTAATCTTTATTTTTCAATTATTGTTGACATTATATTAGTTTCAGGTGCACAGCATAGTGATTAGACATTTTATAACTTATGAAATGGGATCTTTTTACTTTTAGTGGAGGGTTGTTCTTTACCCACTCCCTACTGTCCCTCATCTCCTAGGGAAAAACCCGTAGATTCAGCAAAAACTAAGCATATAGTAAGCAAATAAATTGGCTACACATTTGGGTAAACTCGAGGACTTTAAAAAAAAGTGTTTCAGGATTACTTTAAGAGTGTGTTTCCTCTTTATTTGTTAAGATTTGGTTTCTTCTGAAATGAAAAAAAAATCAGGAAGAAACCGAAAACATTAATTGGCATTAATAGTGAGCTTAGAGTCTTAGATATTTAGATTGTGAGAAAAACTATCTCCTCCTGTATATTATTTTCAGAGCACCTTTTCATCCATTTTAGATTTTACTTAATATTTTCCTTCTTAGAAATAAAAGTGAAGTAGAATGTCAGAAACACCTCCCTAACCCCCTTCCTCAAGTCTGTAGCTGGTTAATGCTGTGTTTATGATCATGTCCTATTTTGAATTCCCATGGATCTTTTCTGATAAGGCATGGAATTCCAGGTTCATGACCCCCGACTTATAATTAATAATGTAAGAATTACTTTGAAACAGAGTGAAAGAAATCACCCAGGTTCAAATTTTGCTCTGCCACCTATGTGCTGTGTAATCTTTTATATGCAAGTTAACTTCTCCAGGTATTCCCTTATTTGTAAAAGGGATAATGATAATACCAACCTTGTAGAGTAATTCTAAGAATGAAATGTGTTAATATTTGTAAAGTAGCATAGTGTCTGGCACTAGTAAATGCTCAGTAAATACCAATTACACAAGCAACTTCAGAAATTTTAAGGTTAGCATTTGTTGACTATTTCAGGAGCCATCTTTTCAATACAACATTGTTTAATGGTCTCAGTTCAAACTTACATCTTCAAAATAATTCCAAGTTACTTGAGGACTTTGGTGAGGTGTTACTGCTTTAATTTAGCAAAGATCTATAGAATATACTGTGTGCCAGAACCTGTGTCAAATGAGGAGGCCACAAAACTGAACATGATACATGGGAACCTAAACCTCATGGAGTTTAAGTAGAAATGCTATAAACAAGTAAATAAATACAGTTCATGATAAATACAAGGGGCAATGAGAGAAACAAGGTGACGTGTTACTTCTTTTCTGAAAAAAGATATCATTTAAGCTGAGACATGGATGACAAAGGCACTAAATTTGATATGTATGGTATAGTTAATTCATGATTAGGTAGTACATGTGTGAATAACACCACTTACATTGTGAATTGACCATTTATGCCTATAGTCTATGAAGTTTTTTGGTTTTGATTTGAATGAACATTTTTAATAGAGTATAAAAAAATAATCTGATTCATTTTCTGAAATATGTTTATATGACTTAATTTTATATTTTTGTTTTCATTTTGACATGGTCAAATGTCAATCTAGATATAATTGAAAAAGATGTTTTTAAAAAATTATAATGTCCTATCCTTGCTAGACTAGATTTAATAAATACTTCATGTTTTCTAGTTTTCTGTGGCTTAATTTTTCTTGTCTATTTGATACATATGTAATTTATTTGATATTTGAAATGAATTTGTAAATTAAATTTTATTTTTCTCAGCTAACTAGTTGTCCTAGCACCTTATAATGTTGATTTATTTTGCTGTAGCCTAATCTTTTTTTAAAAAACTATCTAATACATATATCTCTATGATCTTGCCAATAGTAGGTTATGGACTTAATTTTAATATATTGTAAGTCCACTTCTTTCTCATTTTTTTTCCCCATGAATTTTCTATTTTCATTTATTTCTTTTTCTAGATAAACTTTAGACACATTCTGTCATGTCCTGAGAACAAATCATAGTTTTGGTTGGAATTTTAAAAATCTATATACATTAACATATTTTTGTAACTTCTACACAGAATTATTACTTAAAGGGCCACTTACTGAACTTCAGTTGCCTGTGATTCTAACCAAGGGACAAAGCTCACAAAGATCTTTTTGGCATAAAATTATTGTTTCATGTTCATAATGGTGCATCTAAAAGTTTTTCCCTGTCAGGCTGATTTTAATTAATATTTTGTTGATATTGTTTACAGTGAAGTCACTCAAGATTTTTTTAAAGCCTTTTTCTCCTAACATACCTTAAGCTTTAGAATTCCTTTATTTTCCAGTTTCTCTATAATGAGGTGTATTACATTTACATTTCATTTTTACAATCAAGTTGTAAATAAAAGCAAAATTGTTCTTTTTTTTCATAAATTTTTTCTTATATTAATGTTTTTAGTAAATCATTGCTATATAGTAATCTTAGGAAGTATTTAGCATTATCTTTAGGAAGTATTTAGTTATAGTTTATATTAGTGTGAAATTGATGAGTAACATACATTTGACTTTGGAGTACTAGCCCAAAGCAATATTAATATTTTCTTGTTGTTGTTTTTTTCTTAACTTAATTCACAGTGATGCGGTTAACCAAGCCTACTTTATTCACCAATATTCCAGTAACATGTGAAGAAAAAGACTTACCTGGTATGACATATGCATTATTCTTATTGTACCTAGGGAAAAGTTGAAACTGGATTGCCTCTATTACCTTGAAATAAAACTAGTCCTTGCCAATCTTATGCTAACTCTGCTGCATTCTTTGTTGCCTGTGTTTGTACCATGTGAGTGGTGGTTATCTGAGTAACAGATTTCACTCATAATCTGTAAGTCAAGATACTATTGATATCCCATGGCAACAAGATATTTGTATTTAGTATCAATACATTCATAGTCATGGTACTATTGAAATTATGTTTATCTTCAAATGTTCCATCAATGTATTAGCATTCCCTTTATTTAAACTTAATGGAAATTTATATAATATATATTACATATTTCCCTTTGTTTCTAAAGTGTTCATTCTTGATTGAAACAGAATTTTTTGGCATGCATTCATTGTATTGAAGATTAGAAATTAGATTTTTTAAATATAATTTTTGTCAAGAGATTATAAAAAATATTTTTCCCAACTATTTCTTTATGTAAGTAAAACTTATTTATAAGGTAGAAGTTAGAATTTTATGTTTTTCTCTTTCTGCAGGAGACCTCTTTAACCAACTCATGAGAGATGATCCTTCAACTGTAAATGGTGCAGAAATTTTAATGTTGGGAGAAATGTTGACTTTACCACAGAATTTTGGGTAAGAATGATGTAGTCACATAAGAAATGCAACAATATTTTAAAGCCATTACAAATCTAGTTTTCAAAAAATAGTTGTGAGCTGGAAAAATGCTCGTGGGACATTTAAGTGGTAAAAATAATTTTACCAAAATTATACTATGTGATTCTGGTTTTTAAAAAACCATAAGATGGATATGGTTGAGAAAAATAAGATACATACCAAATTTTAGTAGTGGTTCCCAGGGTGATACTATTTTAAATTTATTTTGATCTTATATTTCTTAATGTCCATGAATTTTTTTTTAACTGAATTAATCTAAATGTCTTTCAGAAGTAGTTCTTTATTCAACTTCACAGCCCTCTCCCAGCATAAGTTATCAGATTTGTCAGCTAATTAGGACCTCTAAATTTTTTATTCCTTCTCTTGCTCTTAGCTATTCTCTTCTTCTAGATTAATGAGGTAGAAGCCCATGACTCCACTATGAATTATTTCTCAGGAGACTAGCAGTTTGTGTAGTATTGAAAACCAAGATATATTGATATGTCATATTTTATAGAGTAGGTCAATACTTTGAATTGCACTAGGTAATAAATGATCAGCTTAGTATAAACAAGGAATATTGAAGCAGTATTTTACCTGATCTCTATCCTTTAATAAATTTTTCTTCATTTGATGTTCTCAGTGGTGCTCAAATAGAATATGTGTGATAAAACTTGAATAGATTTCTGCCTAAAAATGTATTTTATTTCACAGGAACATTTTTTTGGGAGAGACCTTTTCCAGTTATATCAGCGTTCACAATGATAGCAATCAAGTTGTAAAAGATATATTGGTAAAAGTGAGTAGCATTCTTGTTTGGGATATATTTTTTAAAAATATAAAACTTTTAAATTTCTATTCCTATGTTTTTGAAACTTAATTAAATTCATGTTTGATACAAGTCTTTTGTCATTAACAACAAACAATAATTGAACACCTACTGAATATATATACTGAATATGCTATAGGATATAATGTTGAGCCAGTATCATTTTTTGTTATCCCCAAAGTTTGTTGGATGAGAAAGCGACCCAAGGTAAATAACAGAATGTTTTTGTTAATAATTTGTGATTAACAACAGGATTTGAAAGAGGAGGAGAGATCATGGGATTGCATCAGTCAAGAAGGTTTATTGGAGGAGAGGGAACACAAGAGGATCTTGAAAGAATGGTAGGATTCAGAGAAAAAGACAAGGGACGTGGTAATCGGAAGTAGAGACGTAGAAATACATAATGTATTTTTGTAGCAGTGAACAAAATTCACTTGATAAGAGTAGGGAAGATTGTAGACATGTGTAATAGCCATACAGTGGAGCATTTTGAAAGCCAGGCTGAGGCTAAGGTTCTAGCCCTTTTTTTTAAAAGACAATGGGCATTCCGTGGAAACTTTTGAGCAGAGGTATTCACACTGTGTTGGAAGACTGATATGAAAACATTGTACGGAATGGTTTATAGAAAATAGACCAGTTAGATTTTTGCAGTTGTTTAGAAGTTAAGAGAGAATATGCTAACTCAATTCAACAACCTGAAATTTATTCACAAAGACAAAGGACATAAAGAAAGTAAGACTTCACTGTATGTAGTTGACCAGCTGTTGTCAAAGCTGTCTTCAGGTGGTGTGTTTGGGTCCCTGGAGCATTGCCAAAAGGGAAGTCCAATTAGAATGAATTTGAAAATGATGAGCAAGTGTAATATTAGAGTTGAAAAGGACCTCAGAGAGTAACTGTTCCAAATTTTATATATGATCCAGCTTCCAAAAACTGTATGCAATTTTTTGCATACATGTATATATGTTTGTCATACTATTGATGAGGTTTCTGCCTTTCAGTAGATCAGGCGTTGGCAAACGACAGCCTGTGGGCCAAATTTGGTCCATTGCCTCTTTTTATAAGACCTTTGAGCTAAAAACGTTTTTTACATTTTCAAATGATTGTAAAGAAACAAAAGCTTATTTTGTGGTGTTGAAATTATATGAAATTCAGATTTCAGTATCCATAAATATTTATTGATGGACAGCCACATTTATTCATTTATGTGCTATGTGTGGCAGATACAAGTTACAACAGCAGAGTTGGGTAGTTGCGACAGAGACTGTATGACCTGTGGAGTCTAAAGTACTTGCTGTCTGACCATTTAAAGTTTGCCAACCTCTGCATGAGATTATGAAAAGGTCTGACTTTACAGACCTTTGAGAGACCTTCAGAACTTTGAGAATGTATACTTTTTTCCTGGCATACAATTGTCATTCAGTAAATGTTGAATTTATTTTTATAAGCTGAATCAGCAAAGGCATATAATTTAATTCAATATTACAAAGAGCAAATAATACAATAGTGTACTTACAAAATATGAATGTATATTTCTGTTGGCTTTATTTAGTTTTAATTTCTATAAAGTCAGTGGTGTTTGAAGTAATAACAACAATAACTAATGTTTATTGAGCAGTGCAGTGCCCACCAAGAGTCTTCTTTTTTTTTTTTTTTTTTAAGATTTTTGTTAGGGAATTGGGGGGATGGGAACAGACAAGTTGCTGTTGTTTTGTTCTTCAGTCTAGTTGTGGAAGACGTTGCTTCACTGGCCCAAGTTGGCACCATCATTGCGCTCTTCCCGGGCGAGGCAGATCAGTTGCCGGCTTCTGGACGGCCGCTCACTGCGGCTGCTGGCCGCTCACGCTGGCTGCTGGCTACACACAGTAGCCCATGGCAACCCACTACCACAGGGACTGCAGCCTACGCCGTCACCGACGACTCACGGCAGCCCAGCTCCAGGTTGAGCTGTTGTTCAGCATCTTAGCTGTAGAGGGCAGTGTCACTGGCCCTCATATGTGGGATCCGAACCGGGGCCCTCTGGCGTCCCAAGGCAGTTCTTAACCATCGTGCCACTCGGCCGGCCCACCAACAAGAACTTTCTTAGTCTCAAATAAATATTCTGATTCATGATGTACACACAGCCGTTTTGTACATCAGATTCACTTGAGACGACATAGGTCTTTTTTTTTTTTTCTTTTGTCTTTTTTTCTTAAGAATCATATATATTTGCATTGTGGATCTGGGATACATTTTTACAGGGGTTGCTCAAATCCGAAGACCTACTAATCTGGGAACCTCCCCCAACTGTTTGAGCCAGCATTTCAGACAGGATATAAGCTGTTTCCAACTGGAGTGGCTTTGGAAAGTCCACTGTAAAATGAAGTCACCTATTGTCATCACTGTCCTTCTCTCCAGTCTTCCTTCTGGAACTAAGCACCATCCTGTGACTCCCAAAGGGGGCTGCAGTTAGTTCTCCATCAGGTTCCCGGGGCAATCCAGGCTGTGGGGCGCACCCTTGAGCTTGTGGGTAGATAGGTGCTCCAGCTCATAACAGCTGCTGTCAGAGGCCTTGTGGGCCAGCTGCTCTTTCGCACCCTCTTTCTGGTTCCTCTTGTGCTCAATAATCTGCTGCAGCTGGATCTCCTGCCATATTCTGGCTTGGTGGTCAGCGGACCAAGCGGCACGGCTATGCCAAGGACATCGGACACCATGTACGGGCGCAGCCAGCCCACCAGAGGAGTGCTTCCGGGGCTATAGTGAGTCTGCTTGTGGTAGAAGAGAAGCCCATCTACCTCAAAAGGGAAATCCATAGACAGCACCTTACGCAGGCTCTCAGGAGTACAAGACGACATAGGTCTTAAGATCTGTATTTTTTACATCAAAATCACAACACAGTATAAGAAGCATGGAATGATAATGGTCTATATTTTTTCTTTTTCATGTTTATCAAGTTTTAACTGTCAATACTATGGTTGCTTAATAAAAGATTTAGGAAATTTCCCTTCATTTCCAGTGCTTTGGAATAATATATGGAGCATTTAGACTATCTGGTCCTTGAAGGGCTTGTAGAATTCTGTGAAATCATATGGGCTGGTGCTGTTTGTGGGGAAAGTTACTTGATAGCATTTTCACTTTTTTCCTATGGAAATTAGTCTGTTTTCTGTCTGTAATGTAAATTTTGTTTAACTGTTTTATTCTAGAAAATGATCCACTATATGTAGATGTTCAAATTTATTCACATACAGGTCTACAGAGTAGTCTCTTAAAATTACTTCTGTTTCAGTATTATTTCCCCCCAGGCCTTTCGTATTTCGCATATTTTTGCTTTCTTTTTGATTAAGTTAACTAGCTATTGGTTTGCATATTGTTTTTTTTAAAAAAAAAAAAACAACTTTTATTACTTTATATCTAATGTATTTCTATTCTATATGTCATTAATTTTGGCTTTTAATTATCTCTTGTGCTTCTGATTTTTTAGCTTTTCTTTTTTAGCTTTTTTAGCTGGGGATTTAATTTGTTTATTTTATTTCTATTGATAAAAATGAATTTTCGGGCCGGCCAAGTGGCGCGATGGTTAGGAGTTGGCTTGGGACGCCAGAGGGCCCCGGTTCGGATCCCACATATGAGGGCCAGTGACACTGCCCTCTACAGCTAAGATGCTGAACGACAGGGCTGGCCGAGTGGCACGATGGTTAAGAACTGGCTTGGGACGCCAGAGGGCCCCGGTTCGGATCCCACATATGAGGGCCAGTGACACTGCCCTCTACAGCTAAGATGCTGAACAACAGCTCAACCTGGAGCTGGGCTGCCATGAGGCGACGGCGTAGGCTGCAGCCCCTGTGGCAGTGGGTTGCCATGGGCTACCGTGTGTAGCCAGCAGCCAGCGTGAGCGGCCAGCAGCCGCAGTGAACGGCCGTCCAGAAGCCGGCGACTGATGTGCCTCTCCTGGGAAGAGCGCAATGATGGTGCGAACTTGGGCCAGTGGGGCGACATCCTCCACAACTAGACTGAAGAACAAAAAAAAAAGTGACAGCAACTTCTCAGTTCCCCTTCCCCCAGTTCCCCAGTGCTGTTCCCATCCCCCCAATTCCCCAATAAAAATCTTTAAAAAAAAAAAAAAAGGATTTTCTTCTGATTCACTGCTTTAGGTATATCCTACATTGCGATCACTTTTTAAAGAATTCTGTAATTTCCTTTGTATTTCTCCTTCTACTCAAGAGTTGTTTAATAGAAGGTTTTTCAGATAGAAAGGCCTTTTTTTCTTATTAATAATTTGTAGTTTTATTGTCTTGTAATTACAATATTCTTGTAATATTTCTATTTATGGAACTCACAAATGTTTTCTGTTTCCTTATATTAATTTTCAATGAATATTCCATGTGTAATTGAGAAGAAAGTATATTTTCTATTATTAGCTGTAAAGCTGGAGTTCCATAATATTTACCCTATTGATTGTGATATTAGATCTTTTATATCTTTTTTATTATTATTATTATTATTAACTTGATCTGTCTTATACTGGGTGACTGAGTGAGACATGCTAATCTTTATAAGTGTGTTTCTATTTTACACTGTTTGCTTTATAAAGTCTGTGCTGTTTGGTGTGTACATATTTATACTTGTTATTTTCCAGTATGAATTGTGGCTTTTAGCAATAAAATGCCCTCCTTTGCTACATTAAATCCTTTTTTCCTTAAATCATAGTAGTGGTACCAGTATTACTAATTCTGTTTTCTTACTGTTTCTATTTGCCTGGTATGCTTTTGCGCATCTCTTTATTTTTGCCTTTCTGAATCATTTTGTCTTCATGTCTTCCTTCTATACGACATATGATTAGTTCTTGCTTTGTGAGCCAAATTGAAATATTTTCATAGGTGAATTAAGTTCATTCACATATATTGATAAGTTTGATATGCGTGGTTTCAACTATGTCACATCATTTAATATTTAAATATTGGGTATATTATGTTATTTCTGCTATGTTTTTTTGTCTACACAATATGTTTCATTGCTCATTTTTTAAATGTTTTTTTGGTGGTTAGGAAGGTTTGTATTTTTGTTCTAGTTCTCACCTTTTGTATTTACCCCTTTTATAATGCCTCCCCCCTTTCCCTGTTTTCTTACTTAGCTGCTTACTATAGAGTTTTGAGTCTTTAATAGCATCCTTTTATTTCTACCTATTGCTTATACCACTTTCCTTTTTCTATCTCACATCTTCCTATTTTTTTAATTTGCATATTAGTTGGATGGAGATTTCTCAAGTAGATGGCTCAGGACACACTTGTGGATACAATATCCTGAGTCTTTGCATGTTTAAAAATGTTTTTCCATGTATGAAGAACAGTTTGGCTAGATATGAAATCTTTTATTTATATTTTCTTTGCTTATATTTCCTGAAAATGCTAAAATCCTTTGTTTACATTTACTTTCTTTATGTTTTCTGAAAATGCTACTCCTTTGTTACCTAGCTATATATGTTATTTTTTGAGAGGACTGATGCCAGTCTAATTTTCTTGTCTTGTAAGTTATTTGATAATTTTTTCTGGAAGCCCTGGGTTTTTTTTTCTAAAAGTTACAGAGTTGGTCTTGGATGTGATTTCCCCAATACCAGGTAGACACTTTCAATTTATAGATTCAGATCATTTATTTCCAAAAAGTTTTCATTATCATTTTACAAACTCTATATGTAAAACTGGTTGTTGTTCTTTGCCTCCTTTTCTCTAGTGCCCCTTATTAAATTTTCATTCAAATCTATCTTTTTGGGAACGCCTTATAATTTAGTCTTTGTTTCTGATATGATCTTTATCTTTTTGAGTTCAATTAACTTTTTAAAATATTTTTTAAATTTTCGCCATGGTTTTGAAACTTCTCATTCAAAGTGTTTTTTCCATATCTCCTAATGTTTTCTTGAGGGTATTTAATTCCATTTGAGTATTACATTACAGTTTTTTTCTGTTTCACAGTTGGTTATGGGTAGCAATATTTATCAGTGAATCGCTTAAATTCTCGTTAGTGGTTTTTCTTTTTTATGGTATTTTGATGAAGACTTTGGTGGCTTTGCATTCTGTGAATTGCAGTTTGGGGTCTTTTGATATCCCTAGGTCAAGAACACCCTCTATAGCAGTGTGAGCCTTATGTGTTTAGTTTTGGATTCCCCCTATTACTTAGTTGTTTTTATTTATTTTTGATGTGCATGTGTGTGAAGCCATTACCGTAGTTCTAAGCATCAGAGCTATACAGAAAGATTTATACACGGAAATGTTGCTCCTCCTTCATCCTACTTCTTTGTTCCTATTCCCCTATTCTTTCCACCCATAACCATCCACACTGTGTAGGTAACCAGTCTCATTTGGATTTTTCTTACCGCTTTCTTTCAAGGCTGATCTTCAGACAAGCTCTCAGCGTTTAAACCTTTCAGCCTCCAATGCTGCAGTGGCTGAACTTAAACCCGACTGTTGTATTGATGATGTCATACACCATGAAGTAAAGGAAATTGGAACACACATGTAAGGATTAATTTACTAGTTCTCGAAGGCTTTTACTTATATGTGCCTTTATTTGCAATTTTTGCTTTGTTTCTAGTTAGCATTAAACCTAAAAACCTACTTTAGGAGGAATTTTATGTTTCATTTTTGCCTGTTTACCAGAAACAAACTTTAAACAGAAAGTTTGATAGGGAAAAAAAGTATCATAATTTATCCTTATTTATCTCTAGTTTCATTTTTGCATCTACAGACGGTTTTATCTAAAAAATAAAAAGTTATGCAAATGTTTAAAACCCAGGTAGCCCTCTAAAAGTACATTTATTATTTTTTGAAATGCTAGCAACTGATTTTAATAGCATTTATTTTTAAATTCATAAGTTTTCAGTTCTGTAGTCTGTGTTTAACTATGTGTATGCATTGTAACCTGAAAACTCAGAAATGTAGAACCAAAGTTAGACAAGCTATGAGAAGAAAATCTCAAATTCTGTATTCCTGGCCTTTGTATGTATTTGAATGTTAAAGCTGTATTTTTCTTTCCTTCTTTCTGAGAAGCAAATATGAACATTTCACCCATCTAAAGTAATTTTAGACTTCTCCATCTGCCTTGCCACCCTCATGTCCAATCAATTCACAAATCCTATTAGTACTTAGCTATCTCGCATTATTGTCTCTTCTCCTTCTTTACTTTTGCTTTTCTTTGTCTTAAAGAATTATATAATATTAAAGTGTATAATAGTATCTGTTCTTTAATCAGTTCATTTTGGTGACAAGCTCTGTTGTAGGCATTTTTAAATATACTCATATATTCTGTGATTGGTATGAGCTTTGGAGTCAAATTTTCTGAAGTTTAAATTAAGGCTTCATCACTTATTAAACTGTGTGATCTTAGATAAGTCAGTTAACTCTTGAGTGACCCCTCGCTACCCTTAGGAAATTCTGACTTTGTGTAGGTTTTACAAAGCTCTCCACAACCTAATTCTTGCCAGGCATTCTGGTAGTTCCACCTTTTGTCACTCTTCTCTCCTCGCTACCTGGCAGTCATATTGGACTTCTTTTACCTCTGAACTCCATGACTTGAAATGTATTCTTCCCTTACAAAGGAATGCCTATATCATTTTGTTTAGTTTACTTCTACTTCTTCAATTCTCAGAGTCAGCATGACTTCCTCAAAGAGGCTTTTCTGACCTTCTAGACTCGATTGTCACCCTTTTGTATATTCTATAGCACCCACAACTTGTCATTTTTAAATGTCCTTTATATTTAAATTACTTACTAAGTGCCTACAGTCCCCATAAAAGTATGAGTTTCATGAAGTCTGCTATATCCCCAGGATCTAGCAGAGAACATAGGTCAATATTTGTTGAAATCGAGTTTATTGAAATGGTATTAAATGTGTGAAGTCCCCATTTTTACAGAAAATGACTTTTGTAGAATTAAATAGCTGGTAAATAATGGCTTAGAACGCAAATCTAAACCTAACTTCAAAAACTCGTACCTTGCTGAACTGCTTCCCACTTTGAGAGCAGGTATTGTGTTTTGATCAATTCTATATCCTTAGTACCTGGCTTAGTACTAGGTATAAGTATAAAGAGAAATTAAATTACCTACAATGTTACCACCTCATATAACCACTATTAAAATAGTAGTATATTTCTTTTCAACTTTTTGTATGGGCATATAGATAACAAATGTGTGTAAATAATTTATATGATACTTTACAGAGTTTTATCACACTACCCATGGTTTTATCTTCTTCAATTTACAATGAACATTTCCCCACTTAAGTCAGTTTTCTTTGAAACATTATTTTTTAAATGGTTTTATCTTACACACTAGGACCATGTACTTTGTTTACCCTCATGTTGGACTTTATTTCCAGTTTTTCACTATTATAAATAACATTGTAATGAACCCCTTGATATTTCTTTATGATAGATTGCTTGAAGTGGGTTTACTATGGGAGCATGTAAACATTTTTAAGGCTCTTTTACTGAAGGGTTACTTTCTAAATTTCTTATAACCACTAGCAGTGTAAAAAGAGTCAGTTTCTCTACACCCGCATCAACCATAATATCACTTATATAGAATTTTAGCGAAATCTTAAGAGATGAAAACATCTTTCCTCATTATTATAATTTGTTTCTTTGATTGCTTGTGAGGCTGAACATTTTCACATTCTTGTTAGCTGATATGGTGCTACAGCTTATCTATGTATTCCTTTCCTCCTAATGTGAGTGAGAGATGAATGTTCTCCTTATTGACTTACAAGAATTCTTTGTATATTAAGCATCTAACTGTTTTCTCCATGTATTGTTAGAAGTGTTTTATCCCAGATTTTTGTCTGCTTTTTTATTTTGTTTTAGTGTTTTTGATGTATTCAATGTAAAAACTTTAAGTCTCTTTTCTTTGCCATTGAATTTATGTTATGAAGTCTTTTTCCCATGCTGGAATTTTCTTTTTAATTGTATTTCTTCTAGTTTATATGACCTTACTTTTTACATTCAACTAGTGGGTTATTCTGGAATTTATTTTGGAATATGTTTCATCTTTTGAAGGAAAAGGTACAGATTTCCTGCTCCAAAAATTGTATATCTGAGTTTACTAATCAGAGCTTCCTTGTTCGTGTAATTATATTCATATCTGCTGGAACTCTTTTTTTTCCCCTGTTCTAGGCTCATTTGACTACACTTGCACATGACTGGTATAAATTTTTTCCGGATTGTAGGTAGAATTGATGTGTGTTAGATTTACTATTAAGAAACAAAATTGAAAATGATTCAGAATCATTAAGACATCTTTTTGTTTCAGCTTGGTGTGTGCGGTGAGTTATACAACTCAGGGTGGAGAAAAAATGTATTTTAGAAAATTCTTCAAATTTCAGGTATTGAATATGATAATGGTAAATGATTTTTAGATACTTTTTTCCCACAAGTGTGCAGTTATTTCTTTTTTTATCTACAGTGTAAAAAGACTTCAAATAAAGTAAATAGCTTAATATTTTTAGATTTGTCATTTACTAGCAATCTAAAGTTAGACATAATTAAGTTACATAAAATCAGAGAAATTATCATTACTAATATAATGTTTTTATAGTGAAACTTGAAGATTTTTATCCTAAAAAAATTTTTGTTTGTTTTCATGATTTGACAAAATACATGAGAACCTAGAAGGCGGGGGGGGGGGGGGGGACCAGTGTAAAGTGTATCAAATTTCTAAAGAAATATTTAAATGAGAGCTTATTGACTTGGGCTGAATGGACCAAGCTTCATCAGAGACGCCATGAGTCACTGATATTGTAGGTGGAATTTTGGTTTATACACCAAATTTTGGTTTATTCAAAGTCAATGATCAAATATAGTTAAAAACCACTGCTTCAATATTGGGTTGTCAGAAAAGTCATGACGTATTTTTTTCTGTTTTTCGTTGCAAAAATGTGTCACGACTTTTTGGACTACCCAATATATGTATTTGTATGGGTGGGAACATCAGACTACCATATATGTATCTATATATAGATCTAGATATGATGCTATGTATATTTTTCATTTCTCTGTTAAGTGGAAGAAAAAAGTACTATCAATAGAAACATTTTTGCCATAGTTTTGCTACATTGCTCATTTGTTTGACTTTTTGCAGCCTTTTAAAATAAAGGAGCTCCAAGTGCTTATTTTCATAAACATTTGTTTGTGAAATGTGCATAAAGAAAAATATTTAAATATGTGTTCAGTTTAGCAAAATGTAATGAAGTTAAACCCATGTAACTATCACCCAATCAAGAAATGATGGTTACCTTTTTAAAAAAAATACATTTAGAATTGTTTTTGCAAGAGTATTGTATACTCATTAGAAAAGTATTTTACAGTTAAAATTGGAAAATACCTCTGACAATTTTTTTTCTTTTTAAAGATTTTATTGGGGAATTGTGGGAGGAGAACAATGTTGGGGACTTGGGGAAGGGGGCCAGCCAAGTTGTTGTTCTTCAATCTTAGTTGTGGAGGGCGCCAGTCGCTATCTGGCTGCCCATCAGTAGCTCTTGGCCTCTAAGCTTAAGGTGCTGTGTTCAATCTTAGTTGCAGGAGTGAAACCCGGCAGCCTTGTTTTTAAGAGCGCACAGTCTATCCACTGAGCCATCTGGGCGGCACCTCAGCTGAAGGTGCCAAGTTCAGTCTTAGTTGCAGGTGGGCATGGCCACCATCCCATGCGGGAGTGAAACCCGGCAGCCTTGTTGTTAAGAGCACATGCTCTATTCACTGAGCCATCCGAGCGGCAGCTCAGCTCAAGGTGCCAAGTTCAGTCTTAATTAAGGGTGGGCGTAGCCCACCATCAAACAGGCAATCTTGTTGTTACATCCCCTGAGCCATCCTGCCACCTGTTGGCAGCTCAGCGACAGCTCAGCTCTGGCGCTGTGTCACTGGCTCATGTGGGAATCGAACCAGCAGCCCTGTTGCTCAGAGCTTGCGCTCTTAAGCCAACTCTTAATCAACTGAGCCACTGGGCCGGCCCACCTTTGACAATTTTAAGCCCTACTTATTTAAAACAAACAAACAAAAATAAATGATCAAATGATAAGAATCTCCTCTGATTGATATGCTTTATTCAACTAGGTTCTCAAACCACTGGATGTGAAAACCAAATTTTACAATGCAGAGGTAAGTGTTGGGCACTTAATGGGATTTCAGATTAAACATTAAGATCCTATTTGACTAAAATTCTTATGTATTACATTTTGTATTGAAGTAAATTGCTATTATTGCAAATTGTGAAAAATGAGCATAAAGTTCAATCAAAAGTGAATAATTTCATTGTAGATCTCTTTTAATTTGCTATCTTCAATTTACATGGAATCAATATGCCTTAATTTTTATCCTCATTGTTAATTTTGTGAGGTTTTTTTCCACCTCTTTTATAAATTATGGCCCTATTATTCCATTTAATGGTGGTTGTTACTGTCTAAAAATATTAGCAATCTATTGAATATTTACAATATGGCTCTGGTGTTAGAAAAATTAAAGTAATAGATCTAATACTGCAAAAAATATTTAATATTTACATGGAAAAATATTGACAAGTAGAGCTCAGCATATTAAATTGTTGTCCTGAGAAGTCAGTGTGCCAGGCAGAGTTTGGATGTTGAGTTTGGTAAACGGCTTGAAATGCTCATTGGGAGAAATAAGTTTGGCAAAAATATAGAAAGAAGTAACTTTTAGAATAGAAGATAATCTATATTCTATCCTAACAAAAGAGAAAATAGAATTTGCCATTGGAAAAAGGTTTTATTGCTTGTGTTTCTTTTACAAAATTTTATTTTAATCCTGGCTTCTGGAACTCCAGAGAAAGCCGATTTCCTAATGGGCCCCTTACCCCCCCAAGTCATATTTCATACCACAGTGATAAATTCAGAGATATTCAACTATAAAATATTTTGAAATGAAAGTTATATCTTTATTACTCTGAAACCAGATGATAATCAGAAATTTGCAATCACATGTTAAATTTGGTAGATATTTTTACCATCAGCATCTGAGTTTTTATTTAGTATAAAGTTCGTTCTACAACTGGGCATACTAAGATGTCAACCTGACCTGCAGTAAAGACCTATTAGGAGAAAAGAAAAAATGGCATAAAATAACAAAACTGCTTAATATAGTGTATAGTGAGTCTAAAGAGAATGATATAAAAAGATGTGCTACAGGAATTTTGAGGATGAGATTTTAGAATAGTCTGAGGAAGCTTCATGGACGAGGAGGGGAATAGTCTGGAAGGAATGGATATTAGAAACATCAAAGTGTCAGGGCAGTGAAGGAATTCCTAGCAGAGTTGCAAACACATGTGGAATACTGTAGTGAAGAGCATACATATTTGATAGGAGGATAAAGTCTCATCAAGGAGAACTCTTTATGTTTAAAGAGTTAACTTTTTTGGGGTGGCGTGGGAGGGGAGTTCTGATACTACATATTTGTTTCACATTTTTTGATGACTAGTATAATGTTCATTAATATAGTTATTCAGCTTGGTAAATTTTAAATAGTCATATTAATTTCTCATTTTCTTAGGAAAGATTTCATTCATAGCATGAGGGGAGATTGGTGTAACTCTTCTGTTACAATAGATATGTGAGAAAATTAGAAGGCTGATTAACATGTTGCTAAACAATCAAAGGGTCAACAATGAGATCAAGGAAGAAATCAAAAGATACCTTGAGACAAACTAAAATAAAAACACAACCCAAAATCTATGGGATGCAGTGAAAGCAGTCCTAAGAGGAAAATTCATAGCAATGCAGGCCTACCTAAAGAAACAAGAAAAATCTCAAATCAACAGTCTGATTTTACACCTAAGGGATCTGGAAAAAGAACAGCAAAATAAGCCCAAAGGGAGTACAAGGAAGGAAATGATAAAGATCAAAATGGAAATAAATGAAATAGAGACCAAAAAAAAATACAAAAGATCCATGAAACCAAGAGCTAGTTTTTTTGAAAAGATAAACAAAATGAACAAACCTTTAGCCAAACTCATCAAGAGAAAGAGAGGATCCAAATTAAAATCAGAAATGAAAAAGAAGTGACAACAGACACCACATAAATACAAAAAAAACAATTTTAAGAAAATACTACAAGCAACTATATGCCAACAAATTAGACAATCTGGAAGAAATGGATAAATTTTTAGAAGCATATACAATCTTCCAAGGCTGAATCAAGAAGAAACAGAAAATCTGAACAGAATGATTACAACCAACAAAATTGAATTGGTAATCAACAAGCTCCCTGGACCAGATGGCTTCACAGGTGAATTTTACCAAACATTCAAATAAGAATTATCACCTATTGTCAAACTATTCCGAAAAATCTAGAAGGATAGAAGGCTCCCAAGCTCATTTTACAAAACCACTATCATCCTGATCCCAAAACCAGAGAAAGACATTACAAAAACTCTGTAGGCTGATATCCTTAATGAACATAGATGCAAAAACCCTTAACAAAATATTAGCAAACCAAATTCAGCAATACATTAAAAAGATCATACACCACGATCAAGTGGGATTCATTCCTGGTATGCAAGGTTGGTTCAGTATCTGCAAATCAATTAACATGATACACCACACTAACAAAATGGAAAACTAAAATCATACGGTCATATCAGTAGATGCAGAAAAAGCATTTGACAAAATCCAGCATCCATTTATGATAATAACTCTTAGCAAAGTAGGAATAGAGGGATCATATCTCAACATAATAAAGGCCATATGATAAACCCACAACTCACATCATACTCAATGGGGAAAAGCTAGAAGCACTCCCCTTAAGATCAGGAACAAGACAAGGTTGCCCACTCTCACCGCTTTTATTCAACATAGTTCTGGAAGTTCTAGCTACAGCAGTCAGACAAGAAAAAGAAATTAAAGGCATCCAAATTGGAAAAGAGGAAGTAAAGTTGTCATATGCAGATGACATGATACCATTTAGAGAGAAACCCAAAGATTACACCAAAAACCTATTAGAACTGATAAACGAATTTAGTAAAGTAGCAGGATACAAAATTAATACTCAGAAATCAGTTGCATTTGTATATACCAATAATAATCAGAAGAAGAAATCAGGAAATCAATCCCATTTACAATTACTTCAAAAGCAATAAAATACTTAGGAATACATTTAACCAAGGAATAAAAGACCTATACTCATAAAATTATTAGACATTGAAGAAAGAAATTAAAGATACAAATAAATGGAAACATATACCATGCTCTTGGATAGGAAGAATTAATATAGTTAAAATGCCCGTACTATCTAAGGCAATATATAGATTCAGTGCAATCCCTATCAAATTACCAATGACATTTTTCACGGAACTGGAACATATAATCCTAAAATTTATATGGAATCATAGAAGACCCCAACTTGTAGTTATTAACTGCATGTACCCACCTCTAGAAGTTAGTATGTTAAGCTGAACCAACTTGATGGGAGTAACTATCCATAGGGTTTGTTTTCCAAAGAAAAGTGTTCTTTAGAGGAGCAGAATTGTGAGCCTGCCGACCGAGGCACGTTGGGAAGTAACCAGAGCAAGTTTTGTGAATGGAAACATTGTGCCCAGGTCACATTTCACTTTAAAAGGTGACAAATACAGATGTATTAATAAAAAAATAAAAGACCCCAAATAGCCACAACAATCTTGAGAAATAAGAACAAAGTGGGAGGTATCACGCTACCTGACATCAAGTCATACTTCAATGCTATACTAATCAAAATGGCATGGTATTGGCACAAAAAACACATAGATCAAAGAAACAGAATAGAGAGCCCAGAAATAAATCCATTCTTATACGGTCATATAATCTATGACAATGGAAGCAAGAATTTACACTGGGCTAAAGACAGTTTATTTAATAAATGGTGTGGAAAAACTGCACAGACACATGCAAAGTAATGAAGCTGGACTGCCTTCTTACACCATATACAAAAATAAATTCAAAATAAATTATAAAGACTTAAATGTAAGATCTGAAACCATAACATTTCTAGAAGAAAGTATAGAAAGTAAATTTGCAGACATTACCCTTAGTAATATTTTTACTGATTTATCCCTGTGGTCAAGGGAAGCAAATGAAAAAATAAACGTGGGATTACATCAAACTAAAAAGTTTATTTTACAGCAAAGGAAACCATCAATAAAACAAAAAGGCATCATACTGAGTGGGAGAAGATATTTGCCAATGACACATCTGATGAGGGGTTACTATCCAAAATTTATAAAAAATTTATACAACTCAACACCAGAAAATCAAACAACCCAATTAAGAAATGGACAGAGGGCATGAAGAGACATTTCTCTAAAGAGGACATATAGATGGCCAACAGACATATAAAAAAATACTCAATGTCACTAATCATTAGAGAAATGCAAATAAAAACCACAATAAGATACCACCTCACTCCAGTCAGAATGGCTATCATCAGTAAATCAACAAACAAGTGCTGGCGAGGTTGTGGAGAAAAGGGAACTCGCGTGCACTGTTGGTGGGATTACAGATTGGTGCAGTCACTATGGGAAACAATACGGAGGTACCTCAAAAAGTTGAAAATGGAACTAACTACCTTATGACCCAGCAGTTGGACTCCTGGTGTCGACCCAAAGAAATTCAAAACACTAATTCGAAACAATATATGCACCCTTGTTTATTGCAGCACTATTCACAATAGCCAAGACATGGAAACAACCAAAATGCCCACTGAGAGACGATTAGATAAAGAAACTGGTACATTTGTACAATGGAGTATTACTCGACCATAAAGAAGAATGAAGTTTTACCATTTGCAACCACATGGGTGGAACTAGAGAATATTATGCTAAGTGAAATAAGTCAGACTGAGAAAGACAAATACCATATAATCTCACTCATATATGGGATCTAAAAAACAGAATAAGTGATCAAACAAAACAGAAATAGACTCAGAGATATAGGGGGAAAAAAACTGATGGTTGCTAGACTGGAGGTGGGGGGATGGGGAAAAAGGTAAAGGGATTAGAAAGCACAAATTAGTAGTCACAATATTTTCACAGGGATATAAAAGACAGTTTGAGGAATATAATCTATAATGTTGTAAAGATGATGTAGGGTGCCAGGTGGGCACTTATTAGGGAGACCACTTCATAGATTGTATAGATAGATGCCTGACCACTGCACTATACACCTGAAGCTGAAATTGAATAATATTGTATTAAATATACACACACACACACACACACACACACACACACACACACAATAATACCTTGGTTTGTGAGCATAATTCGTTCTGGAAACAAACTACTCATATTGCAAGACATCGCTTTTACCACATTAAAATGTATCAGAAATGTTTGCTTGTCTTGTAGAACACTCACAAACCATGTTACTTGCAATCCAAGGTTTTACTGTATATGTATATATTAAATATATATGTATATATAGAATCACGGGATGTGGAGTATAGCATAGGGAATTTAGTCAACAGAATTGTAGCAGCTATATATGATGCCAGGTGGGTAGTAGCTTGGGGGGAGGGGGGTTATCACTTTGTGAGGCATGTAAATGTCTATTACATTGTTTTGTGCACCCGAAACTAATAAAAAAATTAAAATTGAAAAAAAGAAAGAAAATTAGAAATAAATAGGGTAGTAGGTAGGTCTTTTTTTCTATAATTGGCTCCTAGGAAAGCACATATTAAGCTATTTTAGGTTTTCTTTGTTGAAAATGTGTTGGTACATAAGATAGTTGACAGGTAGTTTTGTATCAATATTCAGAGTGATTTACAAATAGTTTTTTAAATTGCTATTTATTCCATGAATAATATTACAAAAGTGACATACTCCCCCAAAAGGAAAAAACCCACAATTTTATCACACAAAAAAGTAATTGATTTTTTATTAATCCATATTCCCAGTCTTTACTCATTTATATGTAATCTGTTTTTATAATCATAGGACCAATTTAGGCTGCTTTTTTCACTTAACATTATATATAGACATAATCTTTAAATTTTGCCAGCAAACTCCAGCAATAAAAAAAACTTTTGAAAATAGACAACTCTTTAAAAATCAGGAGTAAACAAATAGGATTTAGGGTCTCTCTAAGATATTCAGTAATACCTGTTAAGCAAACAAATATTGTTCAGCCTGTAACCTGAGGCCGACTCTAATGACCCCCAACTAGGAAATTCAGGGAAAGTATAGGAGTTAGTAAACCACTCTAATATTAGTAGGTTATGATTATTGTTCCATGCCATAGTCCTCAGGCAACAACTATAATTAGCCCTATGTTTGTTGGGAACATTTTTTATGCTGTTTCTAGGAATTCTAATAATATGTGAATCACCTAAAGGGAAACAAGGTTTTTTGAGAAACTTTGTTGTAGTCTTCTAAAATAAGAAAGCTTTGGGCCAGCCGAGTGGCGCGTTGGTTAAGAGTTCACTTGGGAGTGCCAAGCTCTGAGCAGCAGACCCCTGGTTCGGATCCCACATGAGGGCCAGTGACGCTGCGCCCTCTACAGCTAAGATGGTGAACAACAGCTCAACCTAGAGCTGGGCTGCCATGAGTCAGCTGCAGCCCCTGCTGCAGTGGGCTACCATGAGTGACTGGCAGCCAGAATGAGCTGCCATATGCGGCATAGAGCAGCCATCCAGTGGCCGACGAGCAACTGCCTCACCCGGGAACAGCGCAGTGATAATACCAACATGGTCCAGTGACGTGACGTCCTCCACAACTAGACTGAAGAACAAAAGGACAGCAACGTGTCTGTTCCCCTTCCCCGATTCCTCAATGTGGTTCCCCTCCCCCAATTTCCCAATAAAATCTTTAAAAAATAATAAAGTAAAATAAGAGCTTTGCAAGATCCGTGACATTAAAAGCTAGGATTCAAACGTTTGGTCGCCTGCTGGGTACAGAGCTCCATGCCAGGTACTGAAGAGGAATATATAAGCTGAACACCTTCCCAATCCTCAAGTAACTTAGATATAGTGGAAGAGACAGGTGTGACATAACTGCAATATAAGCATCCCTCCCCCACTAGATCATAAAGTGTACTAATACTATGAGAAAATACAGAGGTGAAATATGATTTCCAGCTAGAAGGACATTTGAGATGGCTCTTGATAAATAGGTAGCTTTAGAAATATATATGAAAAAAAAAAAGACTATGAAATCTATTAACAAGAACAGAATAAACTAAATTTAGTCTGAGGTGGTCTAGCCCAGCATTCCCTGAAGTATGATCCATAGAACCCTAATCTCCCAAGATGCTCCTTGAAAAAAGGATTCCATTATTAGATAAATTTAGGAGAAGCTCTACAGTGTGTCCATTCTAAGTGTGGAGGATAGTATATATGAATCTTAGGTAATACATGAAGAATTACAATGTAGGTAAAGAATTTGTAGAACTAGCAAGACATGAGATATACCTCTCTCCCAAGATGTGCCTTTGCATATTTGCTCCTGTTTAGGTATTCACCGACAGTGTTCTTCTCTATTCATTTAACCTTCGCAGTTTCACCTTTTTAGAAAAATGATTTGTCGTATTTCTTTATGTTGCTTTCTGTTTACTTTTGTTTTACTAATGCTGTCTTATATAGTAAATTTTTAAAAATGCAGAAATGCATTTTATTTTAAAGTTATTCTTTTTCTTTAACATTTAATTCTGATTTTTCTAATTTTTTCTTTTTATTTTCCCATTAGAGTGACCTCAGTTCTGTGGTAATTTGATTTTTATTATAAATTTATATGCTTACCTTACCACTTTTTGATCTCTGTCTAATTAACTGCTTTTCACAAAACATAGTGGAAAAAGAAGTTAGTTGTGAATAACACCTGTTTGACTTGAAAAAAATGTATATATTTTTTGTACTTTTTTTTTATTGATTGTCTTATTCTGTGAGAAAAAGTGATCAGAGATTAAATTGTCATACTAAAACAATTATATTCTCACATTTAGTGTTTTCCCATAGGTGTTTTTTTAGAAGAGGCATGTTAACCTTGTTTAAAATAACCTTGGGATTTTCACCATTTTAGTATAAATTACTCTACTTAAGTTCTCTAAACAAATTTATTTTCAAACACAGTGGTTTTAGTTTTAAGTCTGGGTCAGGTAAAGATGGCCCTTTGACAACAATAAACTGAAGAAAACAAATTTGTCCAAGTTGGCTAACCATATTGTCGAATTTCTATTTAATATATGCAGTATTTGCTTATGCAGTGTTACATTATGTACATAATAACAACTGCCTTAGCACTGAATTCTTAAATTTTCAAATGTCTAATTATTTTGTACTAACTGTTCATACTAACTTAATTTTCCATTATGCTGCTTGTTTTTCTTTCATTTTATCTAAACTCTTCCTAAATTTATGCAGAAATTGAATTTTTAAAACTGAAATGTGGGTCTATGGTTATTTTTAAAGCAATGGATTGATGGGATATATATGTAGTTTTTGGTTTTCGTTTTTTAAGAAAAATTAACAGAAAAATGCCTTTAAATGGTATATTCTTTTAAACTGATAAATACATCATCGTATTTCTGTTTTTATTTGAGCTCATGTGCCAAGGACTAAAGAATCTATTTTATTTTAGATAATAATACAGTAGATTATACCTTCATCATTATATTTTTGCAAATGATTTCCATTTCCCTGGATTTACTGTTTAAAAAACTTATAAGTGCCAAATGATTTGGTCATAGTTAATTTTGTTTTATTTCTATATGCATGTATATTGCTATGAAACTTTTGAACAAATTAATACTTGAATATCTTTAGTATATCATTTTTATATAGGTGAGTTTAAAAAATGAACCAAGTTGTTTCTTATCCTTCAATTACACACACAAAAATAATAATCAAATAGCATAAAAAAGAAGGATGTTTAACATAATCAGGGAATAAAAAATTTTTGTAAAAATATTTATTTAAATTATCCATTGACTAAAATACTACTGAGTAGCATCAGTTTTCAAACCATCACTAAGGCTACAAAATAGCTTTTATTTTATTTAAAAGTTCTAAGATTGTCAGGTATAATTCACATATTTTTTAGCTCTAAATATACTTTTAAAATAAACCAAGAAATTACTAATGACCACTAACAGTTTTAAAGTTAAATTCTGTAAGATTATACAAAATAGATAATTCACTGTAGTAGTGGTCGCTATACTATCTAAATTGAAGTAGTATTGACAATTGAAGTTATATTACGCTCCAATGTTATTACAAAAACCTAATTATCTTAACATATTACTAAAATGATAGGTGCAGCAGTATATTCATACTAAATTTCATTTTAACATTTTAATGACTTACTAAAAGATTTAGGATACTTGTGAATGAAATTCCAGTTAAATAAATATTTTTTGGATGTTAATACAAAAAGTATTGTAGTTATCCCCTATCCATTGTTTGACAAGTTATCAGTTGACTAACACTTGACTTTGCCCCTGTTAATCACATTAGGATGAAGATTTATTTTCTTGCATTATGATAACTTTGATTTGCAGGCATGAACTAATCACATTTGTGGTTAATATTTTTTTTCATATAGATCAGATATTTTTGTTGAGGTTAATATTTTAAATACCATCACACTTTGGTGGATATTGTTTTCATATCCTCAGACTGATGAAGTATTTCTGGAAGCCCAGATTCAGAATATTACAACCTCACCCATGTTTATGGAGAAAGTTTCGTTGGAGCCATCTATAATGTACAATGTAGCAGAATTAAATTCAGTCAACCAAGCTGGAGAATGGTAAATATGAATTATGAAGTATTTGTTCTTATTTTGAAACGTATGAACTTTTCTAACGTATGTTACTCTTGGATGGTTTGTAGTTGTTTTTTAATTAATGACTTTATTGTTTTAGAAAACTTTTATGTTCATAGAAAAACTGATGCAAAAGTAGTTTCCACATGACTCCCTCCCCACTCACAGTGTCCTATTATTTATGTCTTGTTTTATTGTGGCACATTTGTTACAATTGATGAACCAATATTAATACTTATTATTAACTAAAATCCATAGTTTAAATTAGGGTTCATTTTTCGTGTTGTACATTCTGTGGGTTTTGACAAATCTAATGACATGTGTCCACCATTACTGTATATTTCAAAATAATTTCACTGTCCTAAAAATCTGTACTCTCCCTATTCATAAAAATTAAAGATCCTAGTTGTTTGCATTTTATGTTTTACTGTTTAAATAACTGTTCTGTTAATTTTCATAATAATTCAGTGAAGTAAAAATGGAACCTTTCATCTTTTCCTGCAAATGATAAAACTGAGGCATGGGGAGGAATGATGGAGAAGTTAGAAAGGGTAAGGATGAGGGGGAATTTTAAGAAGAAATATTCTCCCAACATCAAAAGGAGTGGGCGTAGGAATGGAAGATTTAATGTTTTGTGAAAATGAAATACATATGTCTTTAGGTAATTTAGAATAAGAATACATAAATGTAGTATTGACATTAATATGGATAAGAAGGTAATAGCTGGAGAAAGTACCTGACTCTTAATCAAGAATGAACTGTTTACTTTTATGTTGTTACAGTGGTTAGATATAGAAAAGTTTATAGCCTCCCATACACCCATTGGGGAAAACAATTTACCATTCTCTTCCTGATCTTTTGGAAATGATTACTTAGTTTATAATGTTATGTTTCTTCTTATTCTTAACTATTTTCTTTGGTAATTGTAGAGAAAACAAAGGATACTTACAGTTCTACTTTCTATTGAATTTTTTCAGTTACTTGATACACATTCAATATTTTAGGTAATATATTCCATTCTATTACAAAGAACCTTGAGATTTTCCATATCAACTGAAAAAAATTAAAAATAAATCTTCTCAGTCCAAGTTCTTTTCACTTGTGTTGAAACCACTGAGCTGTGCTGTTCTAGATCTTTGGATGGTAAATTATTCACTTCCTGTCAAGAGGTACAATTACAGCCATGATTTTTCTTTTAAAAGATTCTAGAGAATTTTCTCCATCTCTATTTCCATCCCTCTCAGTGTAACTACGTTTGGGTCAAGAACATATTTACAGCCAATGGATACACGCCAGTACTTGTACTGCCTAAAACCCAAGAAGGAGTTTGCAGAAAAAGCAGGCATCATTAAGGGAGTAACAGTAATCGGGAAATTGGATATTGTGTGGAAAACCAATCTAGGTGAAAGGGGAAGATTACAGACCAGCCAACTTCAAAGAATGGTGAGTCTGGAACAAAACTTCGGTGGGAGTTTTGGTATGGGAGGTGGTAGGTAGTTCGAACAATTTAAATGTTCCTGGGGCCGGCCGAGTGGCGCGATGGTTGAGAGCTCGCTTGGGATGCCGGAGGGCCCCGGTTCGGATCCCGCATGTGAGGGCCAGTGACGCTGCCCTCTGCAGCTGGGATGCTGAACGGCAGCTCAGCCTGGAGCTGGGCTGCCGTGGGTCGCTGGCGACGGCGTAGGCTGCAGTCCCTGTGGCAGTGGGTTGCCATGGGCTGCCATATGTAGCCAGCAGCCAGCGTGAGCGGCCAGCAGCCGCAGTGAGCGGCCGTCCAGAAGCCGGCGACTGATCTGCCTCGCCGGGGAGGAGCGCAGTGATGGTGCCAACTTGGGCCGGTGGGGCGGTGTCCTCCGCAACTAGACTGAAGAACGGGGACGACGGCAGCTTGTCTGTTCCCCTTCCCCTGGTTCCCCAGTACTGTTCCCATCCCCCCAATTACCCAATTAAAAAAAAAAATCTTTAAAAAAATAAAAATAAATAAAAATAAATGTTCCTAGGTCTATCATTTAAAATCAGAGCACTATAAAGAGAATTAGAGATAAAAGACTAATAATTTCACTGATCTTCTAGGTAGAAAATTGGTATCAAGATTAATGAACAATATGCAAATATTAATTTTTACTTGATAGTTTTTTTACTTTCCCAAACAGAAATTAAAATAACTGCTATCAGTTGTTCCCTCCTATGGTAATTCACACTCACTGTACATCTGACTTTCATTATATTAAAGTTTTCTTTTTTGCAACATCCTAAACTCTTTGTACAGTCACCTACTCAGTTCATACCCTTTTTTTAAAAGATGTTTAATTCTGAGTCATCTGAAACCCAGAAGGTGAGTCCCACTAAAATTACCTTGTAAGCATTGGTTGGATATTTTAGTGGATTTCTGCTCTGAATGTAGGGGTAGCTACCAGTCTTCTTTTTGTTGTGCTAATTAGACTATGCTACAGAATCCCCCTTTTGTGATAAATACTACCTGTTCAGATATATTCTAAAATTTACTTTTCTTTAACGGTTTGCGGTAACAATTTGAAAAAAAAAATGATTACCACTGGGCCTTTTTATTTTTCAATTACAGTTGACATACAATATCATATTAGTTTCAGTTGTACAACATAGTGATTATAGACATTTATATAACTTACACAGTAATCACCCCAATAAGTCTAGTATCACGGGGCCTATTTTTAAATGTAGCAATTAGCTATCCTCTGCCATGGCAACGTTTCAAGCTTTGATGTTTCTGTGGTCCATTCCTGCCCATATGTCTGAAGAGACATGGTTTTCTTCCTGGATCATTTCTAAGTGATTATCTCCTTTCTGTTTAGGCAGTAAACTTACCTATTTAGAGTTATGGATGTATAAGCTACAGTATCTTTGGAAAACATCCCCTTAAGATTCAGACCTCCTAAAATTTCTTTACAGACTACCTATGAGACTCATTTTAACTCTAGTGAACAATGGAGTAATTATAGCAAAAACAGTCAGGGTCTATCATGCTATTCCACAGGTAATAGCAGCAAAGGAAGTTAGAATGAAGAACAGTAGAATGACTGAAAAATATTTTCTCAACATCAGCTTGGGGACCCAACAACTGTTGAGTGCATGTATTGGTGTGGTACTGTCATTAAAATGGAAAGATTTTGTAATAGATGTTAATCGTGTTGTTTTTTCTCTTAGGCTCCTGGCTATGGAGATGTTAGGTTATCTTTGGAGGCAATCCCAGATACCGTAAACCTAGAAGAACCTTTTCATATTACCTGTAAAATAACAAACTGCAGGTAATGCCAATATTTGTGGATGGATCTCCTTTCCTCTTCACTTACCTAAAAGAGAATTTTTAAATCTTTTAAATATGCTGTCTCATTTTAAGTTTCCTCTTGACATATAGCCTTCTCTGACACTGATGTTGAATACCATAAATTTCTTCATCTGGTAGCTGTATTTTACATATTTTTGAGGTCCTACTACAATACATTAAGCATTTTCTGTATTTAATTACATTCATCATACCTTGTGAGGTAACTATTATTCACATTCTATGCAAGAGAAAGTCAACTCAGAGGTTAAGTGACTCACTCAAGCTCAGAGAGCTAGAAAATTGGGGCCAGAATTTGAAACCAGATGTATTTGACTTTAAAGTCCATATTCTTTTCATTGTTTACACTTCCCTCATACTTGAGATTACTAAAGCATGGACTAGTAGATTCTTAGGGAATAATACGTTATAGTTTTAATGTAATAAGTTTTCCGAAACATACTATACCTGAGCTGTATCTTTAGTATTAAGAAAGTAAAAATTGGTTATAAATTTAAGAGATAATCATAGATTGGAAAACAGGACTTTGATAATAAAGGGAGAGTATAATCTAGCTATTGGGAAGCAAAGAGCACAGGGCTTTGAAGCCAAGGAACAACCAACAAAAAAACCTTAGGATTACATTTCAGTCCTACCACTTTTGCTACTCCTTCTATTGCTACTTGTATATACTGTTATTTGGGGCATTTTGATAATATTGCAGTGATGAATCCCAACCCTCATAGTCTGAATGTATAATCCTTTTTAATTCCATATCCATTCCAACCTTACAAAGAGTGGAATAGGAAATAGTTATCCTTCACAATTACAAAAGTTCCTGCTTCCCCTGTGAAGCTACCTGGACCTTCCCATAAACAGTTAATCATCCCTTTCTCTACCATAAAAAATTTTAATATAGTTTTAGTGACATTCATATATTGCTACAAGTATTAGTCTCTTCCTTACTAGACTGAATTATTCAAGAGAAGAGACCCTGTCTTACCCTGCACTGTCAATCCAGTGCCTGCCCCACCACAGGAGCTCAGCGAACACCACACACAGGGTAGAGATCCTGTGCATCTATGGTGTGCTTTTGGATTTTTTGTTTGCGTTTTTTGAGGTATAGCAAATCAGTTATTGACCAAAAGACAAAGTGCTATAAAAAATAAATTCCGTTTCTTTCAGTGTTCACTTTAACTTCTGGTGATTCAAATGGGTTTTTTCTAAAAAGCTCTTATTTCTTAGATCTTCAGTTTCCTTATCTATAGAAATGGGATTTATCTTGCCCCCAAAACACACACACACACACACACACACACACACACACACACACACACACATACAATATACTTACAGGATTTTTGTGAAATTTAATGAGGTAATTCATGTAATTCATCTAACCTGGTCTGTACCACTTAATGGACATTTCAAATGTTTGTTGAGGAGACAGAGATATATAAAAGCTAAATATCATTAAATCATGATGTCCAAAAATCAATATATTAAAATTAAAATATTTTAAAATATGAAGCCATCTATGAGGGGGGAAAGGCTAAGAGAGTTGAAAGTAGTCATGAATAGTGGTAGAGGAAGAAACTATTTTTTATCACGAGTCTTGTTTTTTTTAAAAAAATGCTTACTTTCATTAAGGTTTATTTTTTTAACTTAACATGTTTAAGCCGAACTGGTGATATTAATTATAAGCAAAAGCAGGCTTTTTGTGGTAAAGTGAACAAAATTGAATAGTATTTACTTCTTATAAATGTTGTCAGTTATTTTCTATGTTATCTGCATGGTAAAGAAACATAGATTAACTAGCAGAAACACTGCTACTTAGATCAGACTCGGTGTATGTCTTTCTTTCCTGTGGAGTACCTACAGAAATTGGAAGGATGCATAGCGACAAGATATAGACACAGGTGTCTGGACGTCTCCCAGGGAAGTGGCAGCACTGTTAACAGATCAGCAGCAGGGAGCCAGTATTCAGTAACAGAACCAGCAGGCCGACCTCCAGACAGGCAGATTAGTCTCAGTGCCACTATAACCCCTAGAAGGTGCTATCTCCTTTCATTTTCCTGACTCTATTTTAAGTGAAATAAAAATGATATATTTCCATTTCTTTTTCTGGCTTTTATTCTCCTGGACACCCAGAAAACAAATTCGCTGACAGTAGTGGAAGAATATCGCACACCTTTTTGTGAAAGGAACAAGATTTATTCCTGTTTTTCTGATTCCTCCAGCAGTGAAAGGACTATGGACCTGGTTTTGGAAATGTGCAATACCAATTCTATCCACTGGTGCGGCATTTCAGGAAGACAGCTTGGAAAATTAAATCCAAGTTCTTCTCTCTGCCTTGCCCTCACTCTACTGTCTTCAGTACAGGGACTGCAAGTATGCTCTCTTTTCAATAATTTCAATAGGTGGGGGCCATTAACCCATAGTCATATACTATATCCATATTTTCTCTGGTAATTACCAATGAATGAAAACTTAGACCTGTATCTTTCTCTTAATAGAGCATCTCCGGCTTAAGACTAACAGACACGTTTTTAAAGAGAACATATGAATATGACGACATCGCACAAGTCTGTGTGGTATCTTCGGCCGTTAAAGTGGAAAGCTGAAGAAAATTTCCAATGTTAAGCTTTTCATTGAGTTTCAACAGAACTTTCTGTATTTTTGTCACCTTTGTAAAATGATCAACAGCAAAAACAAGTATATATTATTTAAATTTCTTTGCTGTAAAACAGTTAAATATTAAATATTTGTTTTGAAAAGAACTACTGATTTTATCTTTTAAGTTATATGCTAAATTAACATTGGTACATTTTCTACACATACCCTATTTGATTTCATTTTAGATGACCATTGGACTTCGTTCTCCAAAAGCTCTGTATGTGAGGCCATGTGTCCCCAGCAAGTATGTAGAACAGGGATCAGAAAAATTTTTATGTAAAGAGCCAGCTACTAAATATTTTAAGCTTTGCAGGCCATGTGGTTTCTGTTGAAAATGCTTCACTTTGCTTGTGAGTATCCAGCAGGCAAAAAGCACAGCAGTGTTTACAAAAACAGGCAGGAGGCCTGCAGGCCATCGTTGCTGACCTCAAACTAGTTCTAGAAGATACAGTTATTTCTCAACACTTTAGAATCTGTGTAATAGTTTATTTAGGAATATTTCAGTTAACCCCCGTGTTTTTCTTAGCTCCACATTCAACAGAAAAAGTTTGTTAACAACTGGGTACTCCTCATGTAACCTTATATTTGCTAACACACTATGAATTTGTCTAGTTGTTTTCAAAATGATTGTATTGGTATGTAACTGTGTTTGTGTAGACATACAAACACACACATCTAAGTTTCAGTTATAGCAGATCAGAATTAGTTTTATTTCTTAGATTGTTGATTACTCTGTTCACTTTTAATTAAGAAGCCTGATAATTTTTAAGTCCAAAAGTCCTGGGGGTTTTTTCCCATAAAAAAATAAGCCACTTATTTTCATAGGCATATTTAAAGGATTTCCAGCTTCTAATATTTGATTTTGAATTCTAAATTATGTAATATTATTAAACTTTGTATTTTTGCATGTAATTACACTAATTTACTTATGCCAAGAACAAAACAGTGAAAAATTAAGATTCTAAACAGCTTTGCAACATGAATGTACTGAAAGTTGCAATATTCTGTCAGGAAAACAAAAGGTTATGCTGTTAACTAAAAACTTATTTTGGTAAAATGCAATTCAAGGAGGTATATATAATTGCTTAAATGTAAGAGTACATTAAGTCAAATACAAAAATTGGTTTTTCTTAAATGCATAATTATTGATTGCCATGACAAATTGGTCCAAAGTGAAAGCTATATTCAGAGTGAGATTTGCCCCTTAAATTAGAGTGATAATGAAACGTATGTACAAAATAAAGTACAAGAAGTGTAAAATGTCTGTCTTCTAAAATGAGTAAGATTGATAAAGTGATAAATAAGATTTTATAGCCACTGCACTGGGTGTTTTGATTGTTTTTTAAGCATCTTTTCATGACTGAGCCTTCTATTTTACTCTGTTTCAAATTTAAAAAGTAACATATCATGGTCACTTGAAATATGCTATATAATTTGACTTAATTCCAAAGTCTCTTTTTATATGCAATAATCTAGACACATATTTTTCATTCTTTAAGTAAAGGTTAGATAATGTTATCTTAGAAAGGACCTGTTTAAACCATATTATAAAAATTAGATAAACAGTTTGGTACATTAAATGAAAATGTCATTTGCATAAAAAAGACATTTTAAGTTTAACACCATTATAACAGCTACAGCTGCTACAATGAAATGTGGTTAATGGAAGTCAGCCATTCCTAAGTAGAATGTATATAAAGATTTACCTCAATGCTGTCTTGTTCTAGATAAGCATGAATAATATTGGGGGCATTCCTTATAATTTTGAGAGTAGCCAGGAAATCCAACTATACAACACTTTCTTAAAATGCAGTCATTCCAACGTGATGAAGGTACTTGAAGACCAACACTGGCTTCAGTCCAATGGAAATACAGGTAAGTGGACAGATATCATCTAGAATGAATTTGTTATAGGTGGTATATTAGCAAAGAAACTAACTGGAAAGGTAAAAAGGAAGAAACACAACAATTCCCATTACTTCTTATAAAAAGAATGTCTACCTTCACAACAGATATTAGCAAATCAAGACATGGTTTTAAAGTATTTTTTTCTTATAATGTCTTTGTCTGATTTTGGTATTAGAGTAATAGGTATATAAAATGAGTTGGGAAATTTTTCCTCCTCTTCTATTTCCTGGAAGAGATTATATAGAATTGATAGTATTTTTACCTTAAGTGTTTGGTAGAATTCCCTATTGAAATCATTTGGGATTATTGTAGTTTTCTTTTCTGATGGAAGATATCCATTTCTTCAGTGAGCTTTGTTTTGTCTTAAGTTGCTAAATATATGAACCTAGAGTTGGTTGTGTTATTTTCTAGTGATCCTTTTATGTCTATAGGATATCTGCAGTAATATCTCCTCTTTCACTTATGATACTGTTGCTTTGTATTTTCTCTATTTTCCTAGTCAGTAAAGTTGGAGGCTTACCAATTTTATCAATCTGAAAGCATTTTTAATGCACTCATGATAGTTATACTAGAAACTTTTTCTTAATACTGGGTAAGAGTGACTAATTTTTAATTAAGGATCAACTTTCCTTTCTTTTCATCAGTCTCACTTTCATTTAGTACTTCATTTTGTGTAACACTTGAACACTAGGAGCTGAATTTAACTTATGAAACATTAAGTTGGTTTAGATGGAATATAGGAGATTTAATTCAGAGGGCCTAAGACTTAGGTCCTGCTCTTCTCTGGCCAAAACTATATGTTTATATGTCTTCGTTGTAGCCTGAGCTCAGGGGGATTAGGTATTTGCTGGTCTAACTGAGGAGAAATCTCTAACCTAGTGCTGTTCTAATTTAAAGTCTTTGGATCTATATCAGAACCACCTGGTGTACTGTGTAAAATGGTGGTTCCTTATTACAGGACCTACTAAATAAAAATTGAAGGTGTGGTCCTGCATCTGCATTTTTAACAAATTCCCTGATGATTCTGACAGTGAAATATAGAATCACTGGTCTAATCTCACAAAGGGAAAGGAAACATTGGTTTTTAAACTTCAAGATAATAAGTAGCCTTTTGAGAATAGTTATAGTAAGGCCCTGATCATCAGCAGTATTACTAATTTAATATTCCTTTATTTTTGTTTTCTCTCAAGCACTTGTGAAATCATTACAAGTCTGCCCAACTTAACCAATTTCATAATTAACAAACAAAAGAAATTCCAGTTGGATTTAGAACAATCTCACCCATCACTGTAGTTAGAGCCATGTCATTAATACCGAACAATGCCATTTCTCTCCACAAACTAATATGTATTCTAATTTCAGTATAATATTTTAAGCCCCCTATTAAGTTTAAGTTGCATCAAATTAAGGTTAAGCATAAAAGCAACATGCCAAACCAAATTATAGCAGAGGGTTACATGAACAAGCATTGTTAGGGATAGATGCTTTTTGTTATTCATCAAATAATTACTGTTAAAAAAACAAAACAGTGTTTATGGGCACATAACTAAACACCACTTAGAAAATCCTTAAGGGCCAAGTCATTGGCTTATTTAAACATAGGTATATTTGAGAGTTTCCATGGTAAGGTCACCACTGAGGAAATTGTGCTAGTTAAACTGAATAGTTAGTTATACAACTGATCTACCCAGTACCATTAAGGATTCCTAAATGTATTTTATTATGTACTTAGCATAATTGACCATGCTGATGTTAACCAATACAAAACTGCAGGCGAGATTAGCTAAGAACTATGCAGAAAACCTGAGCATCCTACCTACCTACCTTCCCTTTTTATATATTCACAGCATCGATTTTTTTCTTTTCAAATCAACAGCCCTTCCAATAAATGCTGCTTTCCACCAGCTCCTAGCATTCCCTGTCACCCATCAGAACAAGCAGCAATAAAGATAGTCCTGGCCCCTCTGGTATGTATTCATTACTGACAGCATCATTAAAGCTAAACCCAGATGACAGATTTCTTCTCTCCGGACATGCTGATCAGTGGCAAGTACACTTCTAACCCAGCATAAGAAATCTTTCCTCTTAGTCATCTCCCCTTTCAAAAATGTTTGCTTAAGGGAATCTGGAGCTAGAGAACTCACCATAGAACAGCCTCACTGTTCAGTCGATACAGTCTGCTGTTAAGTCTAATGTACAAATGTGACGATGACCATTTGAAAATGGTACCCTGTCCAGTGCTGTACTGCCACTTAACAAGGGTACTGATGATTTGTTTACAAAGGAGTCATGTTATGTTCAAGTCTGTTTGTGATAAACCTACTGTCTAGACAGATTTATTCCTCAGGGTTTTTGTTTGTTTTTTGGCCACTATCTACAGCAACCACTTCAGAGCCATAACCATTTGCACTCTGGGCTGGAGTCCCTGGCCAGGTCAGGAATGGTCTTCGGTGCTGCTACTGAAGGATCTGCTCCGGATGTGATTTCTCAGCTGTTCTATTAGTTCAGGATTCTGTTGCTGTATCTGCTGAGCAAACTGCTGTCCCCTGTAAGTAAAGAGGCAAAGGGGTATGAATGAGGGGATTTCCAGTCACACAACACTGCTGCAGAAAGAACTGCAAAGGATGTGGGTACTCCCCAAAGAGAACTTTTTCTATAAAAACATTTTAGAATCACAGCTTTAGTATCTGCGAGTTTACCAGTGTCTCCAGATAGCATTATTATAGGGCATTACTTTTTATAAGAAACGAAACTACCCAAGCTAAAAAGCGAGTTCCTCAATTGGGTGAAATTCACCCCCTCTGGTGCTTAACCACAAATAAGCGAAGGGTTAAAATGTACATGCTTTTATTGGATATGCTCAAACATAAAGCAAGGTATTTGCTCTTGTCGTCAAGTCTTAGGTGTCATGTATGACAGATGTCACGCTCATTTTGGGATGTGTAGAGAAGTCACTGAATAGAACTGATTTTTAAAAGGCAAAGAAATTTAATACAAATTCTTGAAGTGTGAGCATCAATTGCAAGTGTTGGGCATCACTATAATCATGCCATGTAAAGATCACTCTAAAAATGCAATACTGCAAATGGAGTTACGTGGATCACAAACAGCAAATGGTACCCATGGCTTCGTACAAAATTTTTCAGTGACAGCATCACACACAGATTCAAAAAGCAGAGCATCTTAACGTGGATGGAAGTGAAGGTGACCATGAGAAGATGCAAGGAGTTCCTTTAGTTATAACACACACTGAAAAAGTTTGAATATAATAGTTTCCTAAAGTAAACAGTAATAGATGTACCATGTGATTTTTAAATATATAGGTGGACCTAAAAGAATGCATACTTTAAGTAGCTATTTGACTTTCATCTTTATCCTTGAGTATTCAAATCTGCTGGAAAACTTATTCTTGGATCCAGATCTATATTCCTGCCCTTCAGTCTGAAAATTCCAACTTATGAACTTTTTAGACTTAATAACTAGTAAGGCCACTGATACTAACAGTAAAAGATAAAAGTTAAAAAAGAAAGCCCTGGTCCCTTCACAGACAAACTGTAAAACATACAAGATGTTTTACTATTTCTATTTTAAGTAACACTTACGCTTGGATGAGGCTGGACAGGTCAGTTAGGCCCCCAACTCCAGCAGCAGGTCCCCCAATGGCATTTGTCATCATTCCTGACATTCTAGAGTAAGCAAGAGATACATCACTGGACTAGCATACGTTCTTTACAAGTAGGATACTGGCCAAGGACAAGTCACTTAAATATACCTACATTGTGTAGGTCAAATGTGTGTGGCTTTAAGTTCCAGTTGACTGGCATACAGGGCAGTTTTATCATTTTGGAGCAAATATGCTCAAATTAGGAGCCTGCCAAGTGGAAGGGGGAAAATATAATACATTCTTTCTATATACTTACAGCTGTTGAACTTGAGGGTTCTGCATTAAACTTGCCGCCTGGAATTGAAAAATGGCATCTATCATTAAAGGTTGTTAATATTTAGAGAACTTTAACAAAGATTTTAAAAAACAAACAGAAATGAAAGCTAAACCATGAATATTCTAAGATTTTGTAGAGTTTTAGTGTGCTATACAAAATGAATGGGAATGTAAAAAAGGTACTAGAAAAAAAATGGCATTCAAAATACATTGCAAGGATAGAGAGATTACAAACAACACTATAAGGATATTGACAGCAGGATACTTATTACTACTGATCAGATCACTAAAGTCAAAAGGAGAAAGGAACTGTAAAAAGTATCGGTAAAGAATCTCCTACACTTGAGAGGGTCCACTTCAAAAGAGTACTCTAAGAGATATGACCTTGTTCCCTGGGGCTTAATAGTTTCAATCCTTCCCATCCTTAAGTGGGAGGGGAACTGTATTTATACACATATACAATTTTGAAAATTTCCACTTCGAAAGCCTAAATAATTTTTCTTGCCTCAAATTGGTAGTTGACAATATTCATGTGATATTTAAATTTAGCCTTAAATCTTTGTAGACAGTAGTATTAATAACTCCCAACAGCTGTCTCCAAAACTCCTCCTTTAATCTCTATCAACCTGACCCATTTTAAGAGCCATACAATGTGTTTTAACCCCCACCTTTTGCACCTCCTACACAGTCGTCTCACACCTCACTTCAGTACATGGCATCTTGAGGGCTAAGCCAAATCGAAAACCAAAAGAAAGCCATTTTCACATCCTGCTGCAATACTAGAAATGAGCAACAACGTTCAAATGTCACAAACCTACAGAGAGACACATCTGTTGGTATTGAGGTAGTAAGGCCCACTTAAATTTGGCCTCAATCCTGAGACTCAGAGAGTTATTGAATTAACTTGCAAGTTAGTCAAACATTCTTTCTCTGGTAATAAAAGCCAGAGGTGGCTTTCTGAATATCTCATTTGGGGTTAGTGATTCAAAAATTAACTACTATCTACAAAGACTTAAACAATTTTAAACTACCAACTACTACAAACCTACCAATTGTTCAGAAGACTTTTTTTTATCTCACTAGGAATAAGCCATCTGTACAATTCATTTCAACTGAAGTGGATGCAAGACATTTTTTTAAGGAAACAAGGGTGAATCAGAAGTGGGGCTGCCTTCCAAGGGCACAGCATCTGGTATAATAGATCTCAGCCAGAGGTATACAGTCACTCAAGGAGCTTCACCTGCCCAGGTAACATCCTTGACTCCTAAATCAGAGTTCCCACCTACTGGATGAAAGCATGTGTGTTTTCAAAAAGATCTGTAAGTGATTTTGTTGGTTTGAAGGATGGGGTGCATATATATATATATGGAAATTACACTAAAAGTTAAAAAAAACTCAAGATAGAAAGGAAGCAGATAATGCTAACAGAAGAGTTTAGGGAACCACAGTAGCCAAGATCCTCAGGCCTCAATTATTAGATATTTTCCTAGAGCTATTTTCATGTAAGAGAGTGGTTTTTAACCTTTGGTAGATTTGCAGACCCCTATGCCAATCTGACAAAAAATAATGGTTCTCTCCCTAGAAAAATGCATGTATCCACAGGTACAAAAGTTTTTATATACAATTTCAGGAAATCCACGGGCTTCCTGAAGTCTATCCATGGCTTTCTCATAAACAGATACATGGGCAGGTGAAAAACTCAGCCATAGCATTACATCACCACTCTTACCACCACCATCACAAAGTCTCCCTTATTTGTTTCTAAAAAGAAACTTATATAAAAAGAATTATATAGCTTTATGGAAAACAGAGCCAGCAGAGCAGAAAAGGAAATATACTCACCATACTAATGAACGCTGGATTATTTATTAAACTCGCCATGTCAAAGCTCAATCCAGTTCCTGTCTGTAAAACAATGATAATATCTGAAAATTACACTAACCACTGCAACTTAATTACAATAAATTGTGAATGACAGAAAATATTTCACTCATTTGGCATTAATAACTTACAGGACTGGCTACCTCTCTCAACTTCTGTTCTGCTATTTTCAGATTTGACTTATAGGAATCATTTTCAGGGTCAAGATCTAGTGCCTTTTGATAACTTCTAACTGCTTCTTCAAATTTATTCATGGCAGTAAGGGCCAGCCTGAAAAGAATAGAATATGAGAATATAAGATACATGATTAAAGAACATCAGGACATCACAAACATAGTCAAACATCTGTCTTGGTATTCAATTTGAATCCAAATTATACTTAATTTATTCATTATACTATGGTTCACAGGAATATCCTAAAATTCCTTATAATTCCAAGATTCTGTAAGTCTGAACTCTCCATTCTGCTTGCTGACAACCTTGGCTGGCCTATATTAATCATGAACTTAATGCTTAGAAATGAACCTTACTTACCCTTTCATTTTTAAGCCTAATATGTGAAGTAATTTGCTTTATAAATGATTAAGCTCCACAAAGATATGAACTAACAATCCTGTGGTTACATACCTCCATGATGATAAAACCATTTTATGGACTCTAAACTAGATTTTTACTTCATAATGTCACACTTTCTTCCTACTTCCTAGCAGAGACACTGAGTCACAATAAATATCATTTCACCATAAAAAATAAAAATAGGCTGTGGGCTATCATCTGACTACTCCTGAACAAGACATGTTACTTGTTAAATAGATAGAATTAGCATCATTTACAAGTCAAATAACACTTTATTATCCTAGTCTAGAGTTAGTTGTTCCTAATTAGCTTTCTACCAGTCAACCATCAAAGATACTTCATCAACGTTCTCTTATCAGCAGTCAATAAATATTTATTGAAACCTTATTGTGCACAAGGCACTATTTTAGATTCCACAATGAAAAAGGTAAAGTTCTTGAATTTAAGAAAATTTCATTCTACTTAGGGAAGACAAGCAAAAAATATGCAAATAAAAAAGTAATATTAAAGATAATGAATAAGGGAGCTGCTCAAAGGCAGCCACATTGAAAAGACGAGAAGGAAGATGAGAAGGAAGCAGTCATATGAAAATCATGGCAGGAGCATCCTAAATAGAAGCAGCAGTAAACACAAAAGGCCTGAGAATGATGCACGGTTGGTACACTTAAGAAACGGGACAAAGGATGATGAGGAGGGAGCACAGAAAACCGCGTGGAAAGAAATGATGTCAGGGAGTAATCAGGTGCCAGATAATATAGAACCATGGTTTGGAGTCTGGCTTTTATTCTGGTTGCAGTGGAGTGACATGATCTGATTTATGGTTTAGAAAGCTCGCTCTGGCTTGTCTGCAGAGGATCAAAGAAGTAGGGAGGCGGGGCAGGGCATGGAGGCAGGGAAACCAGTTTAGGAAGCTACTGCAGTAGCCTAGGTAAGAGATGGTAATTTGGACTAGGGTTATAAACAAAATAGCAATCAGTGCTTGAATTCAAGATATATGTGGAAATTAGAATTAACAGGACTTGCTGATAATATATGTCAGATAAGAATGAAGGAAGACACCTAGGCTTTTGACGTGAACACTAGTAGGTGAATGATAGTAACATTTACTGAGATGGGAAAGATAGAGGAAGGGAACAAGAGTTCTGTTTGGAGCATGTTAAGTTTAAAATGCCTATTATAGGGCCAGCTGAGTGGCGCGTTGGTTAAGAGCTGGCTTGGGACGCCAGAGGGCCCTGGTTCGGATCCCACATATGAGGGCCAGTGACACTGCCCTCCACAGCTAAGATGCTGAACAACAGCTCAACCTGGAGCTGGGCTGCCCTGAGTCGCCGGCGACGGCGTAGGCTGCAGCCCCTGTGGCAGTGGGTTGCCATGGGCTACCGTGTGTAGCCAGCAGCGAATGTGAGTGGCCGTCCAGAAGCCAGTGACTGATCTGCCTCGCCCGGGAAGAGCGCAATGATGGTGCCAGCTTGGGCCAGTGAAGCAACGTCCTCCACAACTAGACTGAAGAACAAAACGACAGCAACTTGTCTGTTCCCCTTCCCCTGATTCCCCAGCACTGTTCCCCTCCCCCAATTCCCCAATTTAAAAAAATCTTTAAAAAAAATGCCTATTATAATACACATATAAATGGAGATGAAAAGAAGTTAAAGATGAATATGGCATTCAGACATATAACTTAAGACATGTAATAACTTGTCATACATCAACATACACAGTTGATTCTCATTATTCAGAGTAGTTATGTTTATAAAGCCACTGCAAACACTGATTTAGCAAATACTAAACAATTGCTCCTAAGGGAAATATAAGGTTAGGTTCCTGTGAGGCCCTGGTCACAACATTTTCATCAACCAATCAATACATAACCTTGTTTTATGTGTTTTTCTTCTTGAGGAAACCTTATTAAAAATATAGTATTGATTTATTAGCATTGAACTTACAGTCAACAGCACTAACTCATGCCTGAACAAAACTTATCTAATATGTATTTTTTCATAAGGTCCATTACAGCCTTCTTGCACTTAGGAACACTAGACAATACTTCAGCCTACATCTGGGTCCATTGTAAACAGGGAAATCAACAACAAAAGGCACAAAAATGCAAAATTTATATATATATATATGGCACTAAATAAACTGCAAAAAGGACACATTTACAGCTTGAGCACTGAAACAAAAAGGCAGGGCATTGCCTTACTCGACCTCAGCTCAGATCTTGCACGTCAGGTGAGTCATATTTTTCACCACACTGTGAATGAACACAAAAGCACAGTGAATATTGATTTGGGGTTACAAAAATATTTCAGCAAGTAGGTGAATTCATAAATACAGAATCCATGAATAATGAGTATCAACTATAGATGGAATTTAAAAGCACGGGACGGGCTGAAATCAGAAGAGAGAACAGACAGCAGCAGCAGAGGAGAGGACAGAGCCCTGAAGTACACTGTTATTTAGAGGTGGTAGAAAAAGGAAGAACCAATAAGGGAGACAGACTGGGAAAGAGCAGCCAGTGAAGTAAAAGGAACACCGGAAATTGTGGTGTCAAACAAGCCTGGAGAATGATTTCTGAAATAACACCTTTTGTATTTGATTTTCAGAAGAATAAAATAAGATGATCATGCCAAATATGAACAGATGGGTAGGGTGAGGAAACAAAACTAAACTTTGGCCTTGGTAAAATATAGACAACTGGTGACCTTGAGCAGAACTCTCAGTTGAGTGAAAGAGACAAGTGAGCTGAGAGAGAAGGAGAGGATGACGATCAGACATTAAGCACAGACAGCTATCAGGGGCTTCGAAGAGACAGAGGAACGGAGAAATGATGCAGCTTGGTGAAAGGAGGACTGCAGCAGCTGATTCTGCATGACCTTTTCACATGCGGTCATTATCACCGTTACAGACAGGAGAACTGGTGTTGCAGAAAAGAAAGGAGATGATTACAAGTATAAAGTCTAGGAGAAGGTACAAAGAGATGAGATCTAAAGGACGAATTAAGGCAATAGTCTTAGATAAGAACCCTTCCATTTTAACAGAAGAAAAGGCGGTCTGTGTGGACACAAGTGCAGGTAGATTGGTAGATTTGGAAGTAAGAAGATGAGCCACTTTTCTTCAAAATGCATCTTTGCTCAGATATAAAGCAATATCATCAACCAAGAGTCACCAGGGAGGATGTAGTAGAAATTTGAAGAGAGAAGAGTAGGTGTAAAGCAATCAACTAGAGAGCAGTAAGGTGAATTTAGAAGGAAGTATATAGTAGGACTGTTTGCCAGGATACTGAGTGCTCATGAGATTTGTGGCTTTCAACATGACATGAGTCTACTCATTGTGGCTACATGATTTTCTCTAAAAACCAACCATTCACCATACAAGTAATCATTTCTCTCCCAAATCACAGAAACTGCAGCCATTTTCTCCCCCACTATTATATTTCATCTTGTTAGTTGAAAGGATGCAATATTAAACAGGAAATTCAAAACCAAGCCATTAAGAACAGCATAACTGATACAACTTGGCATGACTTTGAACTTACCCCATTCTCCCATAGGCCTTGCTGTACTTTGAATCAATTGCTATTGCTTTTTCACAATCCTTTATTGCATCTGTGTAGTGACCTAATTTACTCTGAGCAGCAGCCCTAAGAGAAAGAAAAGAGATTGTTATGATACACAACCTTCAAAGCATTAATTTAGATTCTCAGGTTCTAATAAAACTACATTTTCCTTGTCCCAATTTGTATATCACTCCCAGTAAATATCTGAATCAAATTGTCTTAAGATAATTCTATAATCTAATGAAAAGAAAATTCAGAAACAAAATTCAGAGAAAATATGCAGGTGGCCTTTCACCGTTTACTCTGCTATAGAAAAGACAAACATGTGAGCCATACAACTGATCTACCTATTTAATGCCTTTTAATTTGCTCAAACAGAAAACTGAAAACATTAGTACATTGGGGATTACTAGGGAGGCACACAGAGTGAAGGATTGCTATGATTGGCTACTCAGATTGTGCTGTTAAAGGATCACGTCCCTCGTACAGTTAAGATCACCTGGCAAGTCTAAGTTAAAAACCCAATTTAACTGTGTGCCTAAATCTGGCTATAAATGAAAGACGGCAATGTATTCCATCTACTTAGCACAGAATCTCAGAGCAATGAAGGACTGGTTAATCCCTTCCAGCTTACTTCTAACAAAACTCTCCTGGATAACTGGGACCTGACAATATAAAGAAGGCACTCACTACCCCTCCAGACAATCTTGAGAGTCAATAGCTCTCTGTTTCCCTACAGTAGTGCTGACTTCAACCCTCAGGGCACTAGTAGACACATAGAATTTCTGTTCAACTGCAATTTCTGTTCAAATGCAAGTCCTTCAAACTGAAAAGTTCCAACGTGTCTCCTGCCCTGCCTCCCATTCCCACTCCATTCATCTCCAGATTACATATTTATACTTCATTCATTCAACTAATATGTCTATTGAGGGTTAGCTAATGCACACACACTCTTCTAGGCATAATAGATAGAGCAGTAATCAAAATAATATTCCTGCCTCAATATTGCTTAGATTCATGGGAGTGGGAGATGGAGGGAGCTGGCAGGCTGTAAAGAAAGGTGGTGGTCAGTCCATTTTTCTGTCAGCCTTTCTTTTTACAGCATGATTGAGACCCTTATTTCTCAAACTAAGATGATAAAATTTGAAAGAAATAAACAGTCTCCTCTGCTGCAGTTAAAAAAAATTATATTTGAAAGGACAGGAACCAACAAACCTATGGTGGTAATTTATGTGAAAAAGAGGTATGGGTTTATTTGATGGAATACTCAGTACAAACTAACAGCATGACAAGGATGACCATCTAAAGAAGAGGTATAGAATTATCACTTCCAAATAATTATGAAGAAAAAAATGATATAAAAATAACCCAGTTGATACAATAAAAGCTCCCCCCCCAAAAAAAAAAAAGAGAAGGGGAAGGAAAAAAAGCAAAAAATAAGATAGCAGAAAACAATTCAAATATATAGGTAATCACAAAGTTGCCTAAATAATCAAATTCTCAAAGTGTATACATAAGATATCACTTAAAACATAATCACACAGAGGCTGGAGTTTAAAGGGATAGAAAAACACTGGACACTGTGACACTGGAATGTGAATTGAACTTCATCTGTATAAATTTATGACTTTTCAAAAAATATTATTTCCTAGCTCTGAGAGGACCTGGAAGCAGTCACACTTGAATAGCAATGATTACCTCTTGCAGCCAGAGGTAATCTTGGTTTTTAAATACCATTATCCATGAAAAGGAACAGGGACTCCTAGTAGAAATAGCTGAGCCCACTTCTAGGGCAGAGAAAGTACAAGGCAAATCTGGAATACTTTATTGTCTCGGAAAGCAAGAAAGTATTCAAAAACAAATGAAGTTACATAAAAGGACACACAGCCAGTTTAAAGGGGCCCTCACTAGCCAAATGGGGATAATTTTAAATACAAAAATAATAAATATGGTAATGTATTGTAACACAATGAATAGTGAATATTTTAAAATCCCTGAGTCTATAATTATACTCAAAAAAGTTGGGGGAGGAGGAAAGCAGAAAAGGGGAAAAAAGGAAGAAAGCTCTCTACAGAAATGAGGAACTATATGTAAAGGATACGATAAAATTAGAAAAATCATCATTTTGTAACCATCAATATATTAATGATTTAGGGAAAGATCATGAACGGATGATAAACATTGAGGGAAAGATTGTTAGGAAACAGGATACTCACATGATCTCACCCCACAGATTATTTTAATTACAAAAAGAATAGAAATGGTGGTCACCACCCTAAGATATCAAACGTAGAAACACCATTAATGGGACAGGTTGAAATCATGTGCTTCCTAATAAAATTCAGTAAATGGTACACGTAATCATTTATGAAGGCTTCATACCAAATTTAACCTAAATTTAATCATGAGGGAGCAATCACACAATAGAATATGGCACATTCTATAATATCACTGGCCTGAACTCCAAAAAAAGTCTATGTCATGAAAAACAATAAAAAAAGACTAGGATATTGTCTAGATTAAAAGAGACTAAAGTGAAATATCAAAATGAAATTCATGAACCTTGATTGGGTTCTGGATCAAAGACATAGCTATAGAAGGTATTTGGGGGAACAGTTGGAGAGAGTTCAGTATTAGTGCTAATTTTCTTACATGTGAATGGTATGACACTTACGTGGAATATATCCTTAGGAGATATAATTTAAGTACTTAGGATCAGCAAGAAAATTATAATTTTATACACACACACACACACACACACACACACACACACTCACAACCCCCCCACAGAGAGAAAGACAGAGAGATAGAGAGAGAGAGAGGAAGTAAAAATGGCAGAGTGTTAGTTTTACTGACTCTAGGGTACATGTATATGGGTCTTAATCATAATACTTTTTCAGTAAGTTTAAATAGTTTTTAAATAAGCTATAAATTTTATACACACACACACATACATATACACGCACACACAATACATGCTGCTACGTGACTTCTTCACCATTGGAAGAAAGTCTTCAAGTTGAGGCAATTCTCCCTTCTAAAATTCACTGAATCAATTCGACTCAAACTTTTGTTGAACATCTATAACGTGCTAAATGCTGACCTCAAAACCAAATGTACAGAGATGAACAAAATAGATCTCTGCTCTCCAGTCTTCACTGTCTAATAGGGAAATATACATGTAAATAAATAAATAGTATGATAAATACAACAATGGAAGTATCAAAGGAAGAGACAATGGAGAAAGGGTGGTTAACCCTATGCAGAGCTGTCTAACAGAACTTTCTCTGATAAAAAAGTTCTTTATCTGTGCTATCCAATACAGTAGCCCCTAGCCACATGTAACAAAAGAGTGCTTGAAATCAGCTAGTGCAATTGAAGACCTGATTTTTAAATTTTATTAATTTTAATTAATTTGAACAACCACCTGTAGTTAGGAGGTACCATACTGGACAGCGCCACTTCACAGGACATGGCAGGGGAGGCATAGGGGCATGGTCAGGAGGTTGGGTAGAAAAGAAATTAAGAATGTCTTCCCAAAAGAAGCAACACCTAAAGGGCCTTGAAGGATGACTAGCAGTTTACCAATTATTGTAGATAAGGTAGGAAATATTCTCGGCAAAGGAAGGCGTACATAAAAGCATGGATAGATGTCCCACCATGGTATTTTTAAGAAGTCAGTAAATTTCACGTTACATGTGCATAGAGAGGAGAGAGAAGAGGAATGGAGTAGGAAGAAAAGAAAAGTCAATTAAGTGGAAAAAAAAGGAAGAGCCTAGATTATAAAAGATTTTATGTATCATACTGAGGAGCTTTAAATTCAATCATGTAGGTATCTGGAATTAGTGAACAGAAAGCCAAGAATTCGATGATTAATTTCACATTTTAGAAAGATCCTTTTGGCAGAAGAATGGAGTGCAGAGTGCATGTGGAGTGGGGAAGCCACTAGTTTAGAAAAGTTAAGAACCTGGACTAACGGAGTCGTGATGAAAAAGGAGGAGGGAACAAATGGGTTACTGGGGAAGTACAGGGACAGGGAAACAGAGGAAGACACCCTGATCTCTGGATTCAGATACTGATAATAAAACGAGGAATAAAGCAGGGAGAATCAGCTTCAGAAAGAAGAGTGGGCGGAGGGGAAGAGAAGGACTGTTTCAATCCCGATAACTTGCGCTTTAGATACAAACTGCAGGCTAGGATGGAAGCAGATTTGCGTTGCTCACAAAACAAAGAGGCGAGGGACTGAACCTCTGAGGCCAGGAACGGGAGGAGAAGTCAGGCTACATTTTAATCTCCTGTGAGAGGAGGCCAAACATGCCAGTGTCTGAGCTGAATAACAATGTGGTCTGCTCTCTCTGCCCCTGCTGTCTGGTTATCAGGGCATAACTAATGAAATTCCAGCAGAACAATACAGTTCAAGTCACCATGTTTCCAAACAACCTTGCTTTCTTTAGCTTGTTAGAGCAAGAGCATGAACATTACTTATGCTCTATTTTTATAGGAAATCAGGCAAAAAAGAAATGACAGGTATCTTACATTTCCCACACGATATGTATCATGCATGCTAAATAAATGACAGCAAAAACCTGTTCCTACAACTAGGAATTGCATTGTTTTTCAAAGAAACAGCTATTAAAGGCCTAGGACTATGCTAGGGACTTTATATACATATTATTACTCCTCACAACTACCCTGAGAACTGGTTAGTATTATCTCTATTTTACAAGTGAGTTAATTGAGGCTCAAAAAGGTTAAGTGGCTGCAAGGTCACACAGCTAGTAAGGGGCTGAACTGAGATTCAACTCCAAGTTCAACAAACCAAGTTCAAATCCCAGTGAACTAATGACTACATGGTGCTATGAAGGTGAAAGAAAACAAAATACAAAACAATGTGGTCTCTGTTCCCATCTTTCTCAGAGTTCACACACTCACTAGCATTCCAATGCTCTAATGATTCCTAATTTTGCCTTTTAAAGTACATTTTCCAACTTAAAATGGCTTCCCCTCTCCTCTGTCCTTCCAAATTTTAGCTGTCCATCAAATCCAGCTCCAACTCAAATTCCCCATCATGTGAGAAGCCTTCCAGACAAATTCTTTCCATCATACTCTCTTTCCTGTATATCTTCAGTTCTGTTTATTGCCTCAGTCATTCAACCGCCCATCCACCCCAGAAACATGAGACTGCTATGGGCAAATAATGTACTCAGCAGTGAGGTTGTACAAAAGAAATAAAAATATTATTTAGGGACAGAAGACATAGAAAACTAGCTAGTTTAATATGAAATATCATTTAATTTTATAAAGTACTTAGAAATGTTTTAGACCTGTACTTGATTATTTGTTGTTTTATATATAAAGTGTTAATGTGAGTGCTTGGTCACTTCAATATCAGTGGAAATTTCTTATATTTCTTCTATAGTCCTCCATGCACCCTATAACAATTGGCTGAACTCCTGTGAGGTACAGTGCTGTAGGTACTATAGGAGATACATATGGATACAAGATCCAATCTCTGCCCTTCACTTAACGAAATGAAACAAGTTTGCATATAACTGTAAGATAAGGCAGAGTATATGATCAACTTATATAAATGTTACATATTGTGGTAAGTGCTAGGAGTTTAGAAAAAAAGAAAAAATAATTAACAGGTTTTCAAGGAAGGACTCAGGTTTTTCTGGTATCTAACCTGAACCTAAAGCATCATTAGGATGCTGAAAGGCCAAAACAGAAGAAAAATGCTAGAAAAGAAAGACCCGTGCCTAAGAAATGTGCCAACTGATTGTTTTCTAACATATAAAAAGTCACTTTTATTTTAAAAAAATGGTTCACCCTTGTAAGTTTAATATGTGAATAATATTTTGATTAGTAATAAAACTATAAAAATTAATATCAAAAGGAAGATTTAGATCTGCTATTCTAAGCTTCCAACTCTTGGCAGCCAACTGGCTAAGAAAAATAGCAAGGGGTATTTGGCAAGATTACAGGCTATTGAGATATTTATAGCTACTAGAGTCTAAAAGGAAAGATCCTAAAGCTTTATTTAATATGTGTATCAAATATACAAATAAAATTTTCTAATTATTTAATATTAAACTGCATGCTCTATTAATGAACTCTTCAGGGAAAAAGATAAAATTTAAATGCAGAAAAGAAGTATAATTATTGATTTCAAGTTAACAATAATTAAATGAAAAGCAAGCATCATTATTGCCAAGAACATCTTCTAGTACAGTACTAGTGGACCTAAGACTACAAATGAACCTTAATTTCATTAAAAAGGAATGATTTATTTAGGCTCAGATTTACCATATTCATAGTTAAAAGTGTATGGCTTACTGTGCTTTATAAATAAGCAATTTTCTGGTAACATTTATATCTGGTCATAATATTTTGTGACACTATTAAATGTATTTCAAGATTTCACATGCTAAATTAAAACATTATGTAGATTCATCTAACTACAGAAGATGAAATTCAAACATAAAACCACAGCTTGGGGAATTCATTCTCCACAAATTATTTGGATTTTCTATTTTTCTGGGTTAAATTATTAGAACAGATAAATAAAGGGATTTTTGTGTGAAGAAAGAAAATGTAGGTTTCCAGTATGCTCAAGTAAATCCATATGGATCCAACTCTTAGACAAACAACAACTATAAATCACAAAAGAAAAAACTAACTGCAGCTCAGGTGACCATGAATAGGAAGGAAAATGCTAAGCAAACTGTGGTACATTCAGTGTACCACAGTGAATATATTACTGAGCAATTAAAAAAAATAAATAACCACTGATACATGGTTGAATCTCAAAACCTTTATGCTGAGCTAAAAATGTCCCCCTAAAAAAGTACACATTGTATGATTTCTTTTATGTGATATTCTAAATGAGAACAGATTTAATCTATGGTGGAAAAAAACAAAAACAGTGGTTGCCTCTGGTGAGTGTTTTCGACTGACTCTGAAAGGGCATATGGAACTTTCCGGGCTGATGGTAATTTTCAGTAGTTGTTAGGGGTTTTTGAGTTATATGGGTGTATGCATTCGTCAGAACTTAGTGAAAGTCCAGTTAAGATTTGTACATTTTATTGCATGTAAATTTTACCACAAAAGAAAGAAAAATGTAAAATTTTGAATTCTAGTTAATGATATACATGCTAATGTATTTAGGGGGAAAGTATACTGATGGCTGCAATTTACCTTGAAATTTACCTTGAAATGCATCAAAAATAAGATGAGTAATTAATAGAGAGCCACAGAAAAATGAATAAATGTGTGATATAGCAAATATACTAAAATATTAATGGCCAAAATCTATGTATGTATATGAGTATTCATTGTAAACTTTTTTAAATTTTGAAAAATTTCATTAAAAATATTATGAATAAAAGAGAAGGAAAATTACACTAGATTAATTCAGAAAAAGTCCTATCAAACTATGATCATTTCCTTTTTATTTTAATAGGGTTACCACCAGACTGGTACATCAGAGAAGGACAACTGACAACATATTTGGACCCAATAAGTTTGGATTCTCTTTATATTCTGATCAAGGTAAAAAAAAAAACCAGATTGCACAAATAATGGCAATAGCTATTATTGTGTACAACTCTCTTTACTAGATACTTTCCTAGCAACTTATATGTATTAACTATTTGATCTCTGCAACAATCCTATCAGGTAAATACTATTATCCACATTTTATCAATGAGGAAACCAAGGCATAGATATGTTGGCTAAGTTGTTCAAGGTTATGTAGGTAGTAAGTGGCAGAGCCAGTAAGTAGAATCCAAAGAGTCTGGCTCAGAACCCCAGCGGTTAACCACTTCCCTATGATTGCTCCCTTAGTTGACTTCATAATTGACATAATGTAGTCAACATAATGTAGACAGTAGTCTTCTCAAGTTTGTGGATGACATGAAACTAGGAGCAAAAGCAAATGCATTACTTTACAAATCATCCAAAAAAGATTAACGGGCACATAAATGAGAGACCATAGCAAGATAAAAATCTATAAGGATAAGATCTAAGATCCTGCACTTGAATCCAGACAACCAACTTGACCTCCAGTGAGAACACTGGTACATAGCAGGTGTTTGGCAAGAACCTGTCAAATGAATAAATGATTGAGTGATAGGCTAGAGAGAATGTGTGAAAAACAGAGAGGCTTTAATAAACTAAAAGCAAAATATAAATTTAGTAAATAATGCTACAAAATGCTATTTTTTTTGTAATTGTGTTATCTAGAAGTAGGTTAAGTGAAAGCCCTACAAGATTGTTCTGGTCAGACCAACGCCAGATAAACTGTGTTAACTTCTAGGAACTACACAGTAATTGATACAGGTAAACTGAAACAAGTTTACAGCAAAAGTACAAAGCTGTATAATCTGAAATGTAACTAAAGAAGCTGTGAACATTTAACATGGAGAAAAGAACATGGTAGAAAACTTCAAACTACCGGGTACTATGATGAAAAAGCAGAAACATACAGATTCTGTAAATGCCCTCAAGAATAAACATAAAGCCGACTAAGAGAAGTTACAGGAAAACAAATTCATATAATAATATGAATAAGGGAGACTTTTCTAACATATAAAACCACAAAAGAAAAAGACAGGGAGAGAAGGGACTATCTCAGAAGAGTACGAATACCCTAAATACAGTAAGAATAACTCAGTGAAAGATTAGACCAAATTGCCTTAAAGATCTCATTCAAATCTAAGATCTTACTATATAATAAAAGGTCATTTCTATAAGGCTCTGTTATAAAAAGTTTCAGATTGGTTAAAACATTCATACCAGTCACCAAAATCGAATTGAGGAGATAAAATTTAAATGTAAAGGAAAAATAAGAAAATAGAAGTGAAGTTATTTGTCAAGTCTGTAAATGGGGAGAGTTTTAAGCCTAAAAACATTAGAGTAAAATTCAAAACAAAAAAGAAAAACAAATTTTTCTATATAAATATTTAAAACTTTTACATATGAAGAACATCCTTGAAAAGACAAACAATAAGCTGTGAGCTTAGGACAAAGGGATTGTATCTTTAGTATAGAGCTGTGCTGTCCAGTACAGTGCCACAAACCACATGCAGCTACTGAAATTTAAATTAATTTAAATTGATCTTAAATTAAACATTAAAAATTTAGTTCCTCAGTTGCACTAGCCACATTTCGAGTGCTCAGTAGCCACTGTGGCTAGTGGCTACTGTATTAGACAATTCAGATATAGAACATTTTCATCATTGCAGAAAGTTCTATTGAAACTAATATTTAAAACAGTCATTTAGGGGGCCGGCCGAGTGGCGCGATGGTTAAGAACTCGCTTGGGATGCCAGAGGGCCCTGGTTCGGATCCCACATGTGAGGGCCAGTGACACTGCCCTCTGCAGCTAAGATGCTGAACAACAGCTCAACCTGGAGCTGGGCTGCCATGAGTCGCCGGCGACGGCATGGGCTGCAGTCCCTGTAGCAGTGGAGGATTGCAATGGGCTACCGTGTGTGGCCAGCAGCCGCAGTGAGCGGCCGTCCAGAAGCCGGCGACTGATCTGCCTCGCCAGAGAAGAGCGCAATGATGGTACCAACTTGGGCCAGTGAAGCAACATCCTCCACAACTAGACTGAAGAACAAAAGGACAGCAACTTGTCTGTTCCCCTTCCCCCAATTCCCCAGCACTGTTCCCATCCCCCCAATTCCCCAATAAAAAAAAAAATCTTAAAAAAAACAAACAGTCATTTAGGGCAAGGAAGTCATTACATAGCTCATAGAAGAGCTGAGGTGCCAAAGCGGGTGGAGGGCGCAGCAATTCCAGAGATTAGCAACAGTGGGAAGCCATTACTCCCTAAAACAGGACCAAGTCCAAAACCCAACATCACCTGGCAAGAGCTGGGACCATAGCAGGTATCTCGGGTGGGAACTGGAGACAAAGATGACCTGCTGGATAAACACCCTGATGTAAAAAGAGGGGAAGAAACAGCCCAACTTCTCCCTTCATTCTGCCCTCCAACCTCCTGCCAGCACCTCCCATGGCTGAATCCAGCAAAACTCAGGTGACAAATGAGCCAGCAAAATGCAGCCAGTAGGGGTCAGACGTGTTAAAACCGGCAGAACAGGGAAAAAATAAGTCTAATAAGGTCAAACAGGCTAAGGCCCGGCACAGGTACAAATAGATAAGTTAGAGAAGAAAAAATGGCCAACATTTAAAAGATATCCAACCTCACTAGTAATTAAGTATAAATTAGAACAATTTGTATTAAAATAACTATTAAATTAATAATGATTCAAGTACTTAATGCTGATAAAGGTATAAAACAGATAAAAACAGATACACGCATACACTTCTAGGGGAGGAAATTAATTTTCAAAATATTTTCAAAGAAACTGGAATAATTTTGCAATTTGCATCAACAATTTTTTAAACGTTTATACCGTTAGACCTCCTGAGTGCATTTCCAAGGATAAATCTAGTAAAAAAAATTAGAAAATAATTTTAGAAACAAAGATGTTCATTGCAGCTTTATAATATTAAAAAAAAAGGACAACCTCAGTGTCTTCCAGTAGGTCAATGGATAAGTAAATTAAGATACATCTAAAAAAAAAAGATACATCTATCCATTTATTAAAAGAACACTGAGTGTTTGTCAGCCAGACAATGATAGGTGCTGGAAATATTAAAAAGATTAAGAATTAGTAATAGACTAATTTATATCAATTTAAATAATGTTGATGGTTTCAATAGAAGAACATGTTTATGATATGCCTAGTGAATAAAGCTAACTCTAAAGTTGATTAAACTTACATGAAACAAAATATGCCAAAAGGTTAGTAACTGTAGGTGCCTCAAAGTGGTAAGTTTACAAGTTTACTGTTTTCCTTTTTTATAGTTTTCAGAACTGTCAAAATTTTCTAAATAAATACATTTTACAGTTCTCCTTCAGAGTTATTAATGCAAATGTTTTAGAACTATAAACATGCTACAATAGTGCCGTTTACCTGTTACAATAATAAACCGCATTATTTGGATCCATTTCTATCGCCTGTGTGTAACAATCTACTGCAGCAGCATAGTTTTCTTCTTTCATGTGGTTATTGCCTAAAATAATCAGTAGGTATAGTAAGTACAACATACAGAAAAAATATAAAGCCTGAAAGATAAGTTTTAATCATAGAAACTACACTAATACGGAGGTCAGCAATATGATTTTTCAGTCACAGGGGAAGTAATTTTATATTGTGTTTTTATATTAATGTTTGTATTTCTTATAAAATTCAGGCTTCAGTAAGTAAGGCAGCAACAATTGTGATTATCTCATGACAACATCTAATCTCTTCGCACCTTTATCTTCATGTCTCTCCGTTTTAGAGCTGCCCCACTCCATCCCAGTGCAACACCCTCCTCAGTTTGGACTTGGTCTTCCACTCCTTCCTTGTCAAAATATCCATCTGCTAAGTAACCAAACCCTCAGAACTCTGCTGTGTGTGGGTAAGCTGGTAAAGCTAATCATGCTAACATGTTACTGGCAGATAATATTTTCATGTGCTATCTCTTCCAGAACATAGATTCTTTTAAAAAGGAGATTATTACAGATTAATTTCTAGAAAGACAGAATTTCAGATACCATGGCTAGCCTACAGGATACCGATTTTCAGGAAGAGCACCTGCAAGAGCACTATAATTTAGCTAGGTTAAAAACTGCCCAGTGAAATAAGGAATTTCTCATAGCTATCTTTCATATTCCATTCAACAGAAAAGTGCCCTGCTCACTTTCAAGAGCCAGTGTTCAAAACTGAACATTTTAAAATACTAGGATTAGAAGGAAGGGTTATCCATCCCAAAAGCCTCTGTTATTCTTTCCAGCTGTCCCTAAACCACAAGCTCTCCTATTAGCCTTCTTTTTCAATAGATTAGCTACTCAATGGGAGACGGAGGGTGTAAATTTGCAGGAAACAGAAATAGGAAAATTAAATTAAATGCAGATAGATAAAAGCATCTAAAATCATAAAAAGTTACTGGAAATTAAGAATCAGAAGTCAATACAAAGAGTGACTGCTAATGAGCACACCACGGTTTCTTCTGGGGTGATAAAAATGTTCTATAATTATGGTGATAGCTGCACAGCTCTGAATATACTAGAAACCAATGAATTTGCATACTCTAATGGAGTACATTTCACGGTATGTGAATTATAACTCAATAAGGCTGTTTTTGAAAAGTTAAAAAAAATAGTTTTTCTCCCCATCCATTCCCCAAAAATGAATATAGCTTCTAAGACAGCTAAGAGAATTCCATAGCTTTTATTTATTTATTTGTTTTTGTTTTTGTTTAGCTGAGCCATCCTGCCATCTGTTGGCAGCTCAGTGGCAGCTCAGCTCGGGTGGGCATCGAACCGCTGTTGCTCAGAGCTCAAACCTTTGAGCGAGCTCTTAACCAACTGAGCCACTCAGCTGGCCCTCCATAGCTTTAATGATTGAGCACAAAGTTAACTACAGTAGCCTAAGTAGTTAAATAAATTTGCTTCTTCCATATGAAAAGATTTACATTTTCTGAGTTATAGGAATTTCCTTGTTGCTGTTGGGCCTTTTGGTCTTGGGGGTGGCATAATAAAATTAGTAGTAGTAGTAGTAGTAGTAGTAGTATTAAAACCCATTGTATGTCTTTTCCTGTAAACCACTTCAAATGTATGCATACTATATGTATAGATATGTTTATACATACTGATGAAAAGAGCTTCAATTCACAAACTATTTAATATGAAAAAATTCAGATAGATATAACTAACCACTGTACAGCACTTCATACTTACATGGTACTCTCCTATAAACCTGTCCCCTTTAATTATCAAAACAACCCTATGAGAGATGTCTATATTTCTGTGATTTGTCAGGGAATAACAACAATAAACTCTTCTTGGTTTAAACTGATCATTCTTGAGCTCTTCAGATACAAAGCACCCAAAAAATATTTGAAAGCAACCTTCCAGGAAGGCACTAGTTGGCTAGAAGCCTTAATTATAAGTGTAACATACAGCCCTGAGTAATCCTATGTTTGACAATCTACCATGGCCAATTGTTTTCACACAATAGTGACACATTTATTAAAACCAAGAATGCTTCAATATTCACTATTAGAAAATTTGATAATACAGTAATCAAATGTGCTAGCTAATAAACACGTCGAGTGCCTTATGCATGCATTAACAAACTTCAAAGAACTCAAAAACACTAAATATGTGAAACTTAAAATAATGTTGCAAATTATTGTCATTTTTTGATTAAGCATAAAGAATTGGGATCCTAGAGCATACACAGCAAATACAGTTACAAGTAATTACCCTTAAGTGGTTTTGCAAGTATTATGCAGGACAGATCCGCTTCTCTTGAAGCAAGCCATACCTATGTTGCCCACAGGCTGTTCTGTATTTTCAGGCCTCTTCCCTGTCACATTCATTTCTGTTTCACAAATACCATGTGGCGTTATGACAACCCAGTCTTGGCAGTGTAAACCAGAATTTTATCACTTGACAGAGTCACCTTCTTCAAAGTTACAGAAAGGTTTATTAACTAAAACATTTTTCTATGAAATATTCACCTTCATCTTTTAATTGGTCAGCTTTTCCCACATCTTCAGGCACTGAGTTTGAGATAGGCATAATGTCATTCTGAAATTATAAATGAATATATTTCCATTAAGCTACATTAGGAAGCATCCCAGAGAACTATAAGTAATAATTAATTACCCATATTATAGAAAACCATCTGTAATTCCATGTTATGAAATTTAACACCTAAATAATGGTGTTAGCAAGAAATTGGGGGAAACTCCTCTCACATACTTTTATTAGAAAAATGAATATGTGTTATTTTTCTAGAAGATAATGGGTAACTGTGATTCAAAAACATTTTTACGTGATTTTTCTTTATCCAGAAATCCTATGTCATGAACAAAAAAGGAATCAGTATACAAAGAATAGGAATAAAAATACGTTCAAGTGATTGGTTATATTAGTGAAAATTCTGATATGTGTTGTTTAATATCCTAAGAAATATTCCCCTAAGTCAAAATTCACAGTTTACAAAAAAAGCATTTGTTATAATGATCCTATTATTTAAATATGTGCACACACACAGGCTGAAACCAAAGACTGGGAAGGTATAAACGAAAGGTTAACAGTAGTAATATTTGGAAGTAAAATTTTCAGTCTCTTCTTTATATCTTTCCATATTATCCAAAATTTTTAAAACAATGTGCATATATTAATTTTACCAGAAGACAATAAACAGAATAAAATTCCTGTTTTTATCACCTACTATCATCCTCATACCTCTTTTGCATTAATAATGTTCAAACCAAAGGTGCTTGTGAACTAAATGAAAATTTCAGAAATATCCTGAGTGACAATGGGAACACAATGTATTTTTTTCCATTTTTGGAAGATGTTTTTTAAATTGTATTGCTTTTAACCTTGACTCTGACCTTCATAAATAAGTTTACAAGTTTCAGGAAAGCATGTATTGTAGCCAGTATACCTGTGTACTATATTTACAATATATCTATCCACCATTACCTTTGTCTTGACTAAAGTTTCCATAAACTTGATAACTGTAACATTGGAAATATACTTTGCTAATTACACACAAATATTCACAAAGACAAAAATCACTGATAAAGTATTTGAGTCATTCTTTTATTTTTTTTTAATCTTTCTCTACTGAACAGTTTTTCTAAATATAAAATATTGGGACAAAAAAGTAAAGAATCAACTTCAGAACCTTTATAAGTAGAGATCACTACTTAGAACCGACTACAGTGGCTCAGGGTGTAAATGTACTTCAAAGACACATCATGCCCCACAGTAACTTGCTTTTAGGGTTCCTTCTATTTCAAATCTTCTAACAAGCCTAGGCAGCTTATGCATGAAAAAGAGTAATTTTTTGGAGTCAGAAAAATGGCATATTGAAAAATGGATTATAATCCATGCTGTCTTCTAAATCCTCCGGAGTTATTTTAATAAAATTGCCAGTTTCACAACTTTGAAAACGAATTCTCATATTAACTGAATGCATTTGAGCAGCTCATGATGTAGGGACAAGTGGTATTTAGCTTACATAAAAGGAATGAATCCATTTAGTATATAAACTTAGTTAGGGGAAAAAAACAGAAAAGCAGGATCCTAAAAATAAAATGACCAATATAACAACCAAGTATACTTGGTAAGACAATTTCTTTAATTATAACAATCTTGATGCTGTTTCAGACAAGTTTTAGATTTTCTCTGCCATACTCTGCTAACAAACACATATGTAATGAAAGCCACAGCAGTTATACAGGACTACAAAAGGATTGCTACCACAAATAATACTATGCAAATATACTATGGAGCCAGTATCAAAAAACTACATTTTAATAACAGTAAGCAATAAACTTTTACAATTAAATACAATCAAAGAGAAATAGCAAAAAAAACATTTTTTTAAGGAGTTCTATTTAAACACAGTGTAAAAGTCAATTTGAGCTTTCTGGGAGATAAAAAAAATTAAAAAAACGTTCTGATCTCCTCAGTACTAGGTACAACACTGACAGGAGCTAACGACTGAGTAAATCCAAGTGCTGTGTCAAGCACAAGCCTGTCAGGAGTTTAGGCATAAAGAAAGTCGGCCTCAGCCATAGCCACATGCAGTCACTGAAACAGGATTCCCTAAGGAGGCCACAAGCCCAGACAACGAAAGAACCCCAGCAACCAAAGAGAACAAAAGGGCAATTCCTGATGAAGAACAGAGAGACCTGCCACTATCCCTTACATCTTGTCATATAATTAGAATTCATCTGTTCGACAAATTAATGTACAGCTGTATTATCCTTTCCCCAACTATAAAAAGAGGGAGCGGTTTACTGCCAAATCACCATCTTCAGTGCAACTCTAAGAACCTCTTCTCAACAAGCTCTAGAAACAGTCAGCTTGGTATTCTCAGCGGTGTCCCTGCCAGGAACATGCACACTCCATGTTCAGCTTCTCCCCTGACTTCCTCATTCTTTACTGAAGCTTAATACAGAGCCTAGAATAACAAAAGTGGTGCGTGAGGCACCCAAATGTAATGAAAAAACACATGGGGCCCTACACTCACTGACCTTAAACTTTATCAGACAACTTGTGGTCCATGTTTCCTAAAATGCCAGAGACCAGAGGCCGTGGAAACAGTGCTCGGGAGGAGGAATCAGAAACCTTGGGCTTTAGTCTTAGCTGGGCACATTCGCCCTGAACTTCTCCCTGTTGTAAAGAGCCCCATCGATGGCCACATTTGATTGAATCTGCTTCAAAATGGTGCTTCAATCCCTGATGAATCTATTTCTATATGGCTGCTTCCTAAACATTAAAACTTTAATTTTTAACTTGTATTCCATGTTGTAGGGGGATGTCAGTTCAGATGCCAGAAACCTAAAAATACTCAGATACTGTAAAGGACTTAAAAAGTCAACTAAGAAATACCCTTAAATATGAAAGAAGGTGAGAGGATGATAATAGCTACTAATATGAAAACCTAAAGTGCATTAAAAGACTTATAGTTTAAGTCCTAAATCATATGCATGTGGACTATCTATCTTATACAGGTACTGAGAAAGAAATTACTTATAGGCATGGCCCCGGAAATATTAACAATCCAACATAATATTGCTATCATATTTAAATAAGATGCTAATGAGAAAACAATGGCAGCTTACCTTACAGAAGGAATTTGTGAACATTTCTGTCAGAGGCTGTGAAACTGCTAGATGGGTATCTTCTGGGCTGATTTTAAAAACTGTCTCCAAGCACTGAATTGCAACTTGAAATAAATTTTAATAGTGAAAAAACATTAGCAACCTAAAAAAAGAAACAACCTTTTTTTTTTTTTCCTGGTGGAAATCTGCACTCTGTTGCAATCTGTGATAATTCAGCATTTATGATCACAGAACATAAGGAAAGCTAAATGGTTCAGCTGCATAAAGATTTCTGTTTATAGACCAGCTATTGAGGGAAGGCAACTTGATTTCTTATTCCTCACTTAGAGAAAAATGCTACCTAGAATATAATTTCTCAATATATATATTACATCATATTCTTGTTGAAGCAAGTCATTAAAAACAACTTATTCCCCACTCCCAATATTTGATTAACCACCAATGTCCTAATGCCTTGAATAAAACTAAAAAATATATATATTTCATTTTTAATGTGAGAAATAGAATTCTCAATAGAATTTTTAAATAGATTAAAAATAGTAAGAGAAACAGTCTCTGGCACATAGGAAGCACAAAATATTAATCCTGGTGTACTTACTTATGTGAAGATAGGTTGGCTTTTAAAAATTCAATCATGCATGCAAATTGACCAGGCACCTACTATGTGCAAGGCGCTGTTCTAAGATTGCAGAAATACACGCAGTTAACCTAACAGACAAAAATCACTATCCATTTAACAATGTAAGCTTACATTTAATAGGAGGCAGACAAATACAATAAGTAAAATACATAGCATGTTAAATGGTGATAGGTGCCTCATCTACATTGGGTACATGGCTAGGATACGGACTGGGTGCAAAGACGTGGGAGACTCTGCTAGAAAGGAAGATTGTAATTGGATGTAATTGGATGCCAAGGCACCTAAAATAACATTTTTAAAGGATGTGGACTTTATGCTATGGGCAAATGGAGAGCCATTAGAGAATTTAGACAGAGAATAACATAACTGGATTTGTATTCAGAACTAAAAGTCTGGTAGGAGTGTTGCAAATAGATTGGAGAAGGAAGAAAGCTGAGGGAGAACCTGGAAGCAGAAAATCAGTAGGTTCCTACTGAAATTATTTAAACAACCAAGGAGTCTGAACTGGGGTAATAACAGTGAAGAAAGCAGGTCCTGTCCTCTCTACAAGTACCCATTGAGGAGAATGGAGGCAGATTCTTATCCTCATATAGCTCTTGTTTGAAAAGAAATTCTCTCCTGGCTTGACAAGATGAGAATGTAGCCAAAATGTCCAGTGGAGCCAAACTTCCAGACAGTGTGGAAGAGATTCACTTACATTTATGTATGACTTTTAAAGTATAGATTACGTATTAATTGTAGTCTTGAGAAAATAATCTCATAAAAGAAACATTATTGCTTTTACTATCCACAGACCAATTCTCCTCAGAAAAAGGACTGAATAAGCAACTAAGTTGCCACCTACAAAAAGTCAAATTGTAGGGCTGGCCAAGTGGCGCGATGGTTAAGAACTGGCTTGGGACGCCAGAGGACCCAGTTCGGATCCCACATATGAGGGCCAGTGACACTGCCCCTCTACAGCTAAGATGCTGAACAACAGCTCAACCTGGAGCTGGGCTG
>NW_017731529.1:1477195-1484988 GCF_001890085.2 Hipposideros armiger
CAGTCACTGTGAAGAAAAAATTCTCTACTGTATGAATAGCATAGTTCTGACACATAATAGTGGCTCAATAAATGAACAATAGCCCTTTTATCTTGTTAATTAAAACAAACAAACAAGCCCCAGAGAATGAAAACATGATGACCTTATAGTTTGGTCTCTCTTCTTGAAAGATCAAAGTATTCTAATTTTAATAGAGCAAAATCAGACTTATAGCTATTTTGTCTTTATAATTATAACACAAATGGACATAAAGAACAGGTACCTACCTTCCAAACTTTCTTGTTCATCTGAAGTATAAGCATCCATCTGACTTTGTTCCCGTAAGAAACGAATAACTGCATAAACGAGGTGCTTGATAGATGACATTTTAAAAGCTTAACCACTTTTCCTTGATAAGAAAAAGAGAAGCACTGAACTAAGTTATTTTAAAGAATCGGTCAGAAAGGTTATAAATAACAAGGGTTACAAATTACATTAAAAATAAGCGTGGGGGGAGGTTGAAGAGGGTAAAGAGGGTCAAATTTATGGTGACAGAAGGAGACTAAGCTTTGGATGATGATCAGACACTACAATATACACGTGATGTATTATAACAGTGTACACTTGAAACTTACATAATCTTATTAACTAATGTCACCCCAATAAATTTAATTTTTAAAAAATTTAAGTATAAAGCAAAAACTGAAATCTGTATTACCTTCACTCCTTTCTCTTTTTAAAGAGTCAGGGGAGCACAAAGTGTTGTTATGGTAATGTATTACATATTTATTTATACCCCGTAGTATTCAATGATGTTAAAACTTGCAAAAGTAAAATCTTTCTCAGAACATGTACAACATAAGCTTAGACTCTTAACTGAATATCTCGCTATATCTTAACAGTATACACGGTACAGATACAGGTAAGGATGAGGGTATAGATACAGATATAAAAGTCCCCAAAAGGCCTCAGTACTCAGCCAAGGGAGAATTCATACTGCTGACTCAGAAGCTGATCCACGCTGAGCATCTTCCTCTAGCTCATGAGATTTTCAAAAATGTAGGCATAATTTGCACTCCACCTACTTTGGTAGGCTAAGACAGTTATTTGATGAGGGAATATATTAACGAAAGGTTGTTCGACTGAGTGTCATTCTTAATAAAAATGGCATTTCTATTCAATCACCAGACATGTCAGGAAATCATTGCCTAAGTCGATGGATACTATTGTATAAACCGACCAGTGCTCTCTGCAGTGGCTGTGCTCTCGTGGACGAGCTGGAAGCTCCTGGTCATGTTCATTCACATGGAATACTATCGCATCCAAACAGTGGCGCAGGGCCAGCCGGTAATAATGGCTTATTTCCACTAAATCGCATCATCCATCTGCTCCCCCGCTCCCTAATTCTAAGCCTGGGTGTGGTACCCACGGCTAGGATGTTTATTTACTATTTGTGTGCTTATTTTAAAGGCGAGTCCAGCCTCTAGGCCATGGGGTTGCAAGTACTAAATAAGGCCCCAGGGCAGAAGGTGAAAAAAAGAATGGGGGACGGGGATGGGGGTGCAGAGGGGTAATGGAGATGCCCAGCCTCCTCCAGGCTTCTCCCCGTTACTCTCCCCAGAGCACATCTACCTCCTTCCTCCCTTCGGTACCCGGGCCTCGCCTCCGCCCTGACGGGTATTGCTGAGGGTGCGCGGTGCAGGCCGGGTCTGGGGCGTCAGGGGATGCACCCTTCCCAGACAGAAGCCCCTTACCAGGCAGGAGGACGCAAGACGATGGCAGCGGGCCCGCGGGCGGCCGTCAGCGGATCCGCCCGNACCCTACAAAATATTTACAACATTATTAATTATATTCCTCGAACTGTCTTTCATGTCCCTGTGGCAATATTGTAGTTACCTATTTATGCTGTCTAACCCCTTCCCCTTCTCCCTCATCCCCACCCCACTCCCAACTAGCAGCCATCAGTTGTTCCTCTATATCTCTGGGACCGCTTCTGTTTACTTTCCTCGTTCATTCAGTTTTTTAGATTCCATGACACACTCTGTTTTAAAAGATCACTGGTGGCTGTGTTGAGAATGGTCAACAAAGTGGCAAAGATAGAAGCAGAGAGACCAGTTAGAGGCTATCACACTAAAACAGATGAGGAATACTTAGTTCTATCCCAGGGTGACATCAAGTGGTCAGACTTTACGCATATTATAGAGCCAACAGAATTTATTGAACAATTACAAGCAGAGTCTGAGGGAAAGAACTGAGTCCAGAATGATGCACGAGTTTTTGGCCTGAGCAATTGAAAATATAGAGTTGCCACCAACTGAGATAGGAAAGTTGTGGATAGAACAGATTTTGGGTGGGAGGATGAGGATTTTTGGTTTTGAAATGTTGAATATGCGACGCCTATTAGATATACAAATGGAGATATTCAGTAGGCAGTTGGCTATAGAAGTTTGGAGTTCAGACTTCTGGGCTGAGGGTATACTTTTGAGAGATATTGGCATATAAATAAAGAATAGTTAAGGCCAAGAAGATGAATGATATCAACAGAAAAGTGAGTGTACACATTGATGAAAAAACGACCAAGCACTAGACCCTGGGCACTACAGGTCAGGGAAAAGAGGAACTAGCAAAGGGGACAGAGAAAGAGCACACAGTGAGATAAGAAAAAACCAAGAGAGTATAAGGCATCCTGGAAGCCAAGTGAATAAACTGTACAAGGGGAAAGGGACCAGGGAGTGATCGGCAACTTTATAAATGGCAGCTAATCAGATGAAGACTGAGAAATGACCACTGACCTAAGTCACACAGAAACCACTGATGACCTTAATAAGAACAGCATGAGGGGAAAGATGGAGGCAAAAGCCCATCTGGAGTGGGTTTAAGAAAGAATGGGAGAGGAATTGGAGAAAGAAAGTATAGACAACTCTTTTCAAAGAATTTTCTTGCAAAGGGAGACAGAAAAAAAAAAGTAGTTTGGGGGCACAGAGGTAGTATGGCAAGAGTAATTATTTATTGTTTTTGCTTTTTTAAGAAGGGAGAAATAAAGGAAAGTTTATATTCTGATGGAAATGATCCAGTAGGGAGTGAAAATCTGATGATGTAAAACAAGGAGGGTAGAGTAGGGTGATATCCTGGGGCAGGTGACACAGGACGGGATCCAGTGTGCCAGCAGAGGGGTTCCATTTAGGAAGGATGATGACTAGTTCATCTGGGGTGTCTAAGTCTGTTTGAGCTGCTATAGCAGTATGTCGTAGACTGAGAACAAAAGTAATTACAAATAATGGCAAAAACCACGATTACTTTTGCACCAACCTAACAAACAACAGACATTTATTTCTCATTGTTCTGGAGACTGGGGAGTCCAAGATCAAGACCCCAGAAGACTTGATGTCTGGTAAGGACCCACTTTCTGGTTCATAGATAATACCTTCTCACTGTGTCCTCACACGGTAGCAGCGAGTGAGCTCCCTGATGTCTATTTTATAAGGGCACCAATCCCAATCATGAGGACCCTACTTCCTATTATCATCACAGTGGGCATTAGGTTTCAACATAGGAGTTTGGAGAAAAAACACATATTTAGTCCATAGCATGTGGTACCAGACAGGCAGGCAGATGGGGCAGAGAGAGTCTGTGGAGGTTGTTTTCTTATTACTTCAACTTCCTTGGTGCAACAGGCAGCAGGGTCCTCAACTAAAAATGAGTACAGGGAAGGAAGCAGGTTTGGAGGTTTGAGAAGACATGAGAAAGTGTTAAAGTGGCCATCTGGAGCGCAGAAGTGTGAACTTGGAACAGATAGTGTGATTGCTGGACAGCATTAAAAGTCCACTTGAGGCTTGTGGTCATGAATCTGAAGTGGGACCAGTCATCAAGTTGTATGTTTTGCTCCATCCATCTACATTCACATGGATAGGGGCCAAGAGGAAATGAAGAGCTGGATTTAAGCAGGGTTGGGTTTTGCAAGGAAGGGAGGGGTACACAAGGGTGTGGTTATAATGATCAACCATAAAATTTAAACTAGGTAAGAATGGGGTGTGAAAAGGTAAGGGGTTGAAAGATCGGAGGTATTGGTAAGGAGGAAGAATGGTTTGGGGAAGGATTCTAGAGGGCATGAGCTGAAGAAGACAGGCACTCGTGGTCAGGAAGTGAAATATCTAAGACAGAGATTATGGCAGGACTACAGTTTGTGTAAGGACAAGGCCTAGGGAAGAGTTTTTCAACTTCAGCACTACTGACATTTTGGACTAGATAATTCTTTGCTGTCGAGAGCCATCCTGAGCATTGCAGTGTGTTTAGCAGCATGTATGGCCTCAACCCACTACATGCCAGTAATACCAGCCCCACAGTCATGACAATCAAAAACATCTCTAGACATTGCAAAATCGCCCTGAGTTGAAAACCACTGGTCTAGCATCTGAGCAAGGGAGTGAGTGGTTGAGATCACTGGAGGAATGAAGTTCAAGGAACTGAGAGCCAAGGAACCTGGAAGAATCATCTCTGAGTTATATATATAGCAATTGCCAAGAATTAAGACAGGGGTAGCGCGAGAGAGAGTGACAGCAGGAGCCACAATAGTCAAAACAAGAAGTAGTTGTCAGTAGATGACAACCATTAAGAGGAGTGGATGACATAATCTAATGAGAAGGCTCAAAGCTGATAATACCCCAGCTCATCATAGTGGTAAAAAAGCTGGTACTAAACGTAGGCTCATTTTCTAAGCCTTTTGAAAATGTCTAGTAGGTCGGCAGATTTCGTATTCAATAAAATTAGACTCAGCAGAGTAAAAAATAGGGGTTGATAAAAAACAATTGGCACCATTTCTGGATGCCATGTATAACAAACAGCTGAAGGCACATATTTTTGGCTGAATACCATTCTAAAAATAGGACATAACATCTTGGTTTTTAGAAAATTCTGAATTTTCCTTCTTGCCCTTAAAAATGTTATACTGCCTTTGATTAGAAAAGAAACCTCTTTTATTAAATGACTGCATTTATCAGTTCGCTACAGAGCAGCCACAGCCAGCATCCTCCTTAGATAACNGGAAGAGCGCAATGACGGTGTCTACTTGGGCCAGTGAAGCAACGTCCTCCACAACTAGACTGAAGAACAAAAGGACAACAACTTGTCTGTTCCCCTTCCCCCAATTCCCCAGCGCTGTTCCCATCCCTCAAATTCCCCAATAAAATAAAAATCTTTAAAAAAAAAAAAGTCAAAGTGTCTTTTAGATAGAAAATAATCTGTTGACCTATCCCTCATTCTCTCCTTTCCACTTCACTTGTACTTGCACTAAAAACATTGGGACACAAGAAAAGAAGGTGTCATTGCCATTAAGATAGTTAATTACAACAACAACGATAATAATAAATAATGTATGTGTATCGGTATATATTTATTCTTGATTAACATCCTTCCTCCCAGATCAGATTAGTTATTTCCTTTACTGTGCCTTGTGGCTTGTACACGTTTCTATTATTGTATTTATCATACTATATTACATCTGTATATTACTATTAAATGTCTGTCTCCCATGTTAGACCATCTCCTTGAAGATAAAACCTACATCTTATTCATCTTTGACTTTAATAGAGTTTGGCAAATAATAGATGCTCAACACATTTAATCTACTTTGTTTACAGTTGAAGTAATAGTTTAATTTCAAAAGAAATAAAAACAGTAATATCTATGGAACAATTCCCCCCCAAACAAACATTAATTCAAAGCCACGGGAACGATCGATAGAACCCAGCCAAGCCCTTAACCAAAACCAAACATGACACTTCAGAGCTAAACACTGACTATACCCCAAACCAACTAACCGCCATAAGCTGAACACTTATGGAGAAAAGTCCATATGGTGACTGTGAGGGATTTTTATGCTCTCTCTTGTTGAGCAATCCAGTCCAGCTACAGTACCTCTGCTGCCGCTAATCTTAGAACCCAGACCAAGTACACACCAGGCACAATGAAGTCTTATTAAAGGAGATCACTGTTTTGTGTTAAACACAATTGTTTGGGTGTTGTTAAAAACCACTTTACTAAAGTATGAATGGCATATAAAAAGCTGTACATATTTAATGTATACAGTTCCATGAATTTGGAGATAGGCATACACCTGTGAAACTGTTGCCATAGACATATCCATCACCTCCCAGAGTTTCCTCTGACCCCTTTTTACTGTGTGTGTGAGGCAGTGGATAGGAACACGGTTAGCAAATTCTAACTATATAATACAGAATTGTTAGTTACAAGGCGCTGTGCTGAAAAGTAGGTCTCCAGAACTTACTCATCCTGCATAACTGAAGCTTTATACCCTTTGATCATCACCTCCCCATTCCCTCTTCTCCCCAGCCCCTGGCAACCACCATTCTACTCTCTGCCTCTATGAATTTGACTATTTTAGATTCTACATTTAACTAAACACTTTTTGATAAGTAAATCTAGTTGCCACAATGTTTAGTGTTCAACAGTAACACATTTTTTTAGAGCGACATAGGTTTAGTGAGTACAGCCTTGGAACTCAAGACTATCTCATTATCATTATTAATCCAGGCCAAAAAAAAAAATCAAATAACCTGAGTGTAATAATTTTTTATTTTTACCTTAAGATTCCCATTTATGAAACAAGGATTATTACATTTGATCCCCCTTTCATGAGGCTATACTCAGGAATAAGTCATAAAAATCTAAAGAAATACTGTATATAATTATTTTTCTACTTTAACACCAAATAAGTCTTTTTGGTATTGATGAGGAGAAGGACAAGGGAAGATCTATTCAATAATACCATTTCCCTTCTGTATAGTACTTTATTCAAAAGCGTTCACATGCTATGTACCTGCCATCGCTGATTCTGATTCTCTTAACAAATCTCTTAGATGGAGAGAGGGCAGATAGCTCCACCTAATAAACTTAGAAACTAAGATACAGACCAACTAAGTGATATGCCCAGGATCACTTGATTCAGTTCATCAATTCAACAAATATGTATTGGGCACCTACTATGCGTCAGACACTTTTCTAGATGCTTTGGGTATATCAGTGAATAAAACCAAAAAGAACGCTGAACTCTTGGGGCTGACATTCTAGGGGGTCATGGAGAAGTAGAAAAAACAATAAACAAGTGAAACAGGGCAAGGAGGTGGGTGCATGAGGAGCAGAGCAGGGAAGCAGGCTGCAGGTTTAACAGAGTGCTCAGGGTAGGCCTCATTCAGGAAAGAGATTTGACAAAGACTTGAAGGAGATGGGAATATTACCATTATCTAGGGGAAGAACATTCTAGGCTGAGAAAACAACTAGAGTAAAAACCCATAGGAAAGAGGATTTGGTGCATGCTGAGTGAGGAAGCAAATTTGGCTCAAGCCAAATGAGAAAAGGGAAGAGTCTGTGAACAATACATCACAGAAGACCCAATTATATAGAGCCTTCAGACAATGAATAAGCAACATGGGGAGTCACTGCAAGATTTTACGCAGAGGAATGATAGAATCTGACACACTCTGTTTTTTGTTTGTTTTTTTAATTACTATTTTTATTGTGAAATATACATTTTTTAGAATTAGTTTCAGCTCTACAACACAGTGCAATAGTTATACTTTTTACCCCTCTAGGTGACAACTCCCCTCCCACAATCCGCCGCCCCACTTCCCCCGCCAATATCATACATATCTATTACAATTCCCTTGACTCCACTCCCACACTATACTCCACATCCCATGACTATATATATATTCAATTATAGTTGACATACAATATTATACAACATCAGCTTCAGGTGTACAATGCAGTGATCAATCTTCTACCCCATCCATGATGCG
>NW_017731529.1:1487203-1488453 GCF_001890085.2 Hipposideros armiger
CGGGGGGCGGTGCGGGGGGCGGTGCCTGAAGTGGGCGCCGGCGTGGAGCTGCCGCACGTGGGAGGGCTCGCGTAGGACGAGCAGCTCCCTCGGTCGCTGCAGCCGCAGCCGCTGTTGCCTTCTCGGCTAGGCCACCTCTCGGCTCCCTGGCGCCCCGCCTCCCTCACCCCCAAACCGGAGGACAGCACGCTCGCCGTCGCCGCCTCTCGGCGCTCCCATGATCGCCCGGTGCCTTTCGGCTGTGCGAGACCTCCACAGGTACCTCCAGTGCGCGTGTTAACCTTGACAGTGGGCAGGGCGGGGTTTTTTACCCTGGTGGTGGCTTGCGCCTGGGCCCAGCGTCTCCCAGCCACACCCCTACGACGCTCGCGGGACCCTGCCTCCTCGTGACCCGCACGCTCTACCCTGAGGGCCACCTGGCGCGAGAACCGGAAGGCCACATTCCCTTGTCCTCTCCCTCTGGAGTGTATCTATTCCCCTTTGTTTGGAATTGCCTCAGCTGTAGTTAACGAGACTGGTCACGGCCTGGCCCGAAAGGAATGTAGAACGATGGTCTGGATAAGAAAATCATTTGTCTTTTCTCCCCCATCTAGAACTGCAGATCCGTCATTAAAAGTGCCGCAGCTGTAGACTCGAGAATAAGGGTTCTCATTTGCCCCTCACACACTTAGCATACAAATCGTTTAGCATTCACACAAGATGAAACCGCTGTGGTTTTGCTGATTTCTAATACCCTTTTTATTTACCTCCTCCCCAAAAGACATTCGACCTTTTGTCTGGGCAAATTGACTTGGCCCAAAATGGAGGAAATTATTGCATGGACACGGTTTGGGGCAGCTTCAGATGCTGTTTTGGATTGCTTCCCAGCTCCCTAACCCCACCCTCTGCAACAGACCAGTAGCAAAATGGTGAGAGAATTCTTTGCACGGATGCGCCAAATGGAGTGGTTTTTCAGAAACAATGCAGCTACCACCTCCATGCCCACATCTAGCCTTGAACTATAAATCTGAATGAAAATCCAACAGAAAAAAGGAAATGTGTGTTTCTTGCTAGATACTTGTAAAAACTACTTTGGAACATACCAGCATTTAAGCTTTTAAACAGTTTTCTATTGTGCATTGCCACTCATCTGTGTGGAGCTTTGTGCTGCTCCTTATAGTTAAGGTGAATCCAGAGGACAGTAGTATGATTTTGACCATATGTCAGGGTTTCCTTTTAGTCTGCATGCTGCAAGTGGAATAGCTATCAAA
>NW_017731529.1:1488743-1494684 GCF_001890085.2 Hipposideros armiger
CTCCAAAACTTCCAAAAAAAAAAATGAGAAGAGTGCCATTGACTTTTTTTTCAGCTTTTTAAAATTGTGGTTAAATGTACATACCATAAAATGGTTGTTTTTTTTAAAGATTTTATTGGGAAATTGGGAGAGGGGAACAGTGTTGGGGAGTTGGGGAAGGGGACCAGCCAAGTTGTTGTTCTTCAGTCTTCATTGTGGAGGGCGCCAGTCACCATCTGGCTTCCCGTTGGTAGCTCGTGGCCTCTAAGCTCAAGGTGCTGTGTTCAATCTTAGTTGCAGGTGGGCGTAGCCACCATCCCATGCTGGAGTCTAATCAGCAGCCTTGTTGTTAAGAGTGCCCGTTCTATCTACTGAGCCATCCAGGCGGCAGCTCAGCTCAAGGTGCCAGAGTTCAGTCTTAGTTGCGGGTGGGAGTAGCCCACCATCGAAAAGGCAATCTTGTTGTTACACCAGTTGAGGCATCCTGCCACCTGTTGGCAGCTCAGCGATAGCTCAGCTCTGGCGCAGCGTCACTGGCCCATGTGGGAATCGAATTGGAAGCCCTGTTGCTCAGAGCTTGTGCTCTTAAGCCAACTCTTAACCAACTGAGCTGCTCACTCTTAACCAACTGAGCTGCTCGGTAGGCCCAAATGTATCCTTTTTTAAGTGCACAATTCAGTGGTATTAAGTACATTCACCTTGTTGTGCAACCATTGCCACTATCTATCTCCAGAGCTTTTTCATCATCCTATACTGAAACTTTATATCCATTAAACAGTATCTTCTCATTGTCCCCCCTCCCAGTCCCTGGTATCCACTATTCTTTTCATCTCTATGAGTTTGAGTATTTTAGGTATCTCATACAATATTTGCTCTTTTGTGACTGACTTCTTTCACTTAACATAATGTTTTTAAAGGTCATTCATGTAATAGCATGTGTCATAATTTCCTTTTTAATGCAGAATAATATTTTACTGTATGGATATTACCATATTTTGTTTATCTGTCCATTCATCTGTTCATGGACATTTTGGTTATTTCCACCTTTTGGCTATTTTGAATAATGCTCCTGTGATCATTGGTGTGCACATATCTGTTTGAGTCTCTGTTTTTAATTCTTTGAGATATATACCTGGAGGTAGAATTAATGGATCATATGATAGTTGTATGTTTAAGTTTTTGAGGAACCACATTACTGTTCCACAGCAGCTATACCATTTTACATTCCCATTAGCAATGCACAAGGATTGCAATCTTCACCAACACTTGTTTTCTGGGATTTGTTTGTTTGTTTGTTTGTTTGTTTTTTTATAAGAACCACCCTAGGGGTGGTGTTGTTTTACACTTTGACAAAACAAATGTGTGACTTAATAGAAGATAGCTGGATTTTTACATCTGCTTCTATATTTCATCTATTGCACTGTTTTGTCTGAAGAAGAAGAAAATTCCACCTTTCATTCATATGTAGTTGGAAAAAGAGGAATATTTTAGCAGCTTTTCTTAGATAATTATGGATATTCTTTGATAGCCCATCAGAAGTTTGACAAGTGGTAATTTTTTAAAAGTTAGTTGCAGAGTGGAATATAAAACTATACATGTACTTTTCTTACTCTGTTACGTTGCAATCCATGAGTCTATCTTATACTGTGAAAGGACCTTTTACTCATGCATGATTTTGTAATATCAAACATTGTTACTTGGAAAATAGTGATTCACTCTGTTAAACAGTTCTTCCTAATTTTGACACATTTCATTATACATTATCAAACAATTGCACTCTTTAATGTCATCATCCATCATCATAAATGTCTTCAAGTATTAGGAAGCTGGCAAGTTCAGCGTGGCAGATACAATTTTTCAAAATTCTAATTTTCATTTGAAAGCTGAAATTTTATCATTGGTATCAAATACTATCAATTGTTTTCTTCAAAGTGACAGGTTCACTTTGTTACATTTTTTTGAGAAAATGTTTGCCAAATACTTAACCCTGAATAACTGCTTTGTCTGTCAGTCACTTTTTTTTTCAAGTACAAATGGGGTTCCATGAAAAATGCAGCTATTTCAGCTCACAAATCAGTCAGTTGCACAAAGCTTTTGATTTGGACAGCCAAATGCTCTGCAAAACCATTGTAATTAGAAAGCAGAAGTGCTTTATGCATGAGTTGCCGCCCATATATAGTCAATCATTGAGATTTAACAAAATTAACAATTTTTACTGTTTCATCAAGAACATTCTAAAGTGAAATCGACATTTTTAGCATGAGGGAGTGTCAGTAAAGAATAATAATGACTATTAGGGCAGTTTGGTGCTACTGCCTTGATTTGTTCTAAGGTGCCACCAATTTTATCAACCATTGCTTTTCATCATCATTGCAAATGTCAACCAAGTGAAAAATGTAAATACTGTCTTAATATTTTTATGAAATACTTTTAACCTCACGGACTCCTTGAAATGGTCTCAAGGACCCCTCCCATACCCCACCCCCAAGGATTGCAGACCTGACTGAATCACAGAATCTCTTTGTTGCCAAATCTGTGTCTTCCAAAAGGAGTCAATACTAGACAACATGGAAGGCCCTCTGGTTCTCTTGATCTATTTTTCCTGTTTCCTCTGATAGTTGGGAGATCATTCGTGTATCATAAGAGTTGACTAGGTTTTTGGTCAACTGACTTTGATTTATTTTGGGTTATCCTGTTGGCAGAGTTGCTATAACCCTTCCCAAAGCCAGCTTGGCATCCAGGATATTGATGGACACATTAACCCAATTTCTGAGGAATAAGCGGACGAGGAATCTAGAGATCGGACTGGGTTACTATCCAGGTAACCTCATGACCTTAAATAAATCCCCCAATCTCTTGGATCTCTCTCAGGTTTTTTATTTTATAAAATGAAAAGGACTAGATGATATCTAAGAGTTCTGTCAACTCTTGTTGCCATAGCAATTAAACTGCTACCTTAGCCAGAATGCACAGCGTATGAGCCAAGCAAAATCTAAAATATAGAGTGAGGGATGGATGGCATGGTTAAAAAACAACTGAGAAAGATGATCCAATAGTATTTAGTTCAGATTATAGCTATAATAGCCCTAGCTTCCTCTTTTCATTAAAAAAAGAAGCTTAGGTTTGTAAAATTATGATAGCAATGCATGTTCATTATCAAAAACTTAGAAAATATTGACAAGCAAAAGAAAATTCATACAGTCCGCCCATCCAGAAGGACCAATTGTTAATAGCTTCCAAAATCTTTTCTACATATATATTTTTTACAACTATGAGATTATACCATGTTTATTATAATTTTTATGTAATGTAAACATCCTTCCATAATGTAAACAGCTACAACATTCCATTTGGGGGTGTATGATAATTTAATTAATCCCTACTTTTGGACATGTCAACTATTTCCAACTTCATACTATGTGTTAAACAGTGCTTAAATAAATATTCTTGCTTATTAAGTCTCTTTCTAAATCCTCAAATATTTCCTTAGTGTTAATTATTAGCAATGGAATGTGTACATCAAAGGACATGCATATCTTTTAGGCCTCTGGTACTTAACTATCATATTCTCCAAAAAGTTACTACCAAATTATACTCTCACCAGCAGAGTATGTAAATGCTAGTTTCCTACACCTTTACCAACACTGAGCATTTTAATATTTATAATCCTTACCAATATGATAAGTGGAAATTTCTGTTAGTATAATTTGCATTTACTTACATTTTTTTGAGGATTTATTTGGTGAGTATAATTCCTTAACAAAAATTCAGGACTTGTCATCTAAGATCAGAAAATTTGCTTATCTTCTAATGTGAGAATTTATTCATATGGGAAGTCTTGGAAAGTCAGACAAATTGAAATCAGTTATTCATAAAGTTAACAGTATTTATGTATCTGAGTGTAATTAAATAAAATTAAGATTGTACCCCCAAATCCAATAAATATAAGCACCAAAATTTTAGGACAATGGTGCTAGAAAAAATATAAGACTAATAAAGAAAAGGATTTAAGTTATATGTATCGAAGGCTAGACTGAGACTATTTGTAAAAATGAATTTTAAAAGTTGTAGAGGAGGATTTTTTTTTTTTTTAGCCCCTGGTTTTGGACAGAAATATTCTGGTACTTTCTTAAACTTAAATATTATCACCTCTTTGGTTAAGACAAAACATAGAGCTTCTGTGGGGAGAAACACCTAGATTAAAATATAAACAAGCAAGGAAACTGATGTTTATAGGGTACATATGTATATGCCAAGCTCTACATTAGAAAGGTATGTAGCATAGTAGACTAGCCTAGACTAGGCTAGATCAGACTAGGCAAGGCAAGTCGAGGCTAGGCTATCATAATATGGAGCCAGCTTGCCCAAATTTGAATGCTGGCTCTGCCACAGACTGCCCTGTGATCCCAGGCAGAGTTAGTTAACTTCTCTATGTTTATTTCCTCATCAGTAAATTGGGAATTGATTGACTGATTTCTTCACTTGCCAGATATTTATTGAGTGTCTATTATGTGCCAAACAATATTATAGGTCTAGGCCTATAGTAATGAACAAAGCAGCCAAAAATTCATGGAACTTACATTCTAGTGGGAGAGACAACTAAGGAAAATACAGAGTATGTTCAATGGGGAAATGTACTAAAGAGCAAAAGTAAAGCAGGAAAGGGGAATACTTAGTATTGGGAATGAAATTATAGATAGAAATTATATCACGGAAAAGGTGATACTGTGCCAGGTGTGTTCGAGCAAGTGAAGCAGCCACTGTGACTAGAATGGAGTACATGTCAATACATGTCAGACTGGTGAGTAGGAGATGAGATATGAAAGGGGAAAATTGTACTCACCTGTATTAGAAAAACCTAGTTCTCCCTTCTCCTGAGTCTCCTTTACTGCCCACCAGAACACTTTGCTTCTGACACTTCTGGACACCAAATCTGTGGGAGTTTTCCCCACAACAAGCAATTCTCTGTGACATCAGCTGGGTGTCCTACAGTTTAATTTAGTTTGACACTGTCCACCTAGAGATAGCGTCCGATCCCACAGGTTAAGGGCTCTGTCCTGCAAGACTGCCCCCACCTCAGATGTCAATTGCAAGTCCATGTTATCACCTGTGCTTCTAACCGATCATCTCTAAATCTGAGGTTCCCACAACCCCCTCCTTGGGTTCAATGAATTTGCTAGAGCAGCTCATAGAACTTGGGGGAACACTTACATTTACCAGCTTGTTAAAGGATATTAACAGCCAGATAAAGAGATGCGTAGGTGAGGTCTGAGAGGGCCTGAGCACAGGAGCGTCTGTCCTCATGGACTGGGGTACATCACACTCCTGGTATATGGATGTATGTATTGACCCAGAAGCTCTTCAGACCCGAAACTTTTGGGATTTTTATGGAGGCTTCATCATATAGGCACGATCGATCATTAACACCATTTTCTAGCCCTTTTCTCAAGAGACTGGGGGGTGGGGTTGAACAGTCCAAGCTTCTAATTATGGGTTGGTCTTTCCAGTGACGAGTCCTCATCCAGGAGCCCACGCAGAGTCACCTCATTAAAGACACTCCTGTCACCCAGGAAATTACAAGGGTTTCAGAAGCCTTGTATCAGGAACCAAGGCCAAAGACCAAATATTAGAACAAAAGATGCTCCTAGTGCTCTTATCACTTTGGAAATTACAAGGATTTTAGGAGTTCTGTGCCAAGAACCAGGAGCAGAGACCAATATATATTTTTTTATTATCCCACCTTTTTAAGATTGGGAGATAATAAGTGTAGAGCACTTTGAACATTGCCTGAGAATATCCATTCTATTGCCACAATAATGTGTAACAAACTAAGATGCAGTGGAGTACAATGATAAATGTTTATGTTTGCTGACAAATCTACATGTTGGGTAGTTTTTCTGGTCATAACTGGGTTCATTCTGTATCTACAAATATATATATATATATATATATATATATATAT
>NW_017731529.1:1494868-1562162 GCF_001890085.2 Hipposideros armiger
CTCACGCTGGCTGCTGGCTACACACGGTAGCCCATGGCAACCTACTGCAGCAGGGGTTGCAGCCTACGCTGTCGCAGGCTACTCACGGCAGCCCAGCTCCAAGTTGAGCTGTTTGTTGTTCAGCATCTTAGCTGTGGAGAGCAGTGTCACTGGACCTCATATGTGGGATCCGAACCGGGGCCCTCTGGCGTCCCAAGCCAGCTCTTAACCAATGCGCCACTCGGCCGGCCCATAGATTCGGCATTTTGATATTGACAGTGACAGGTATAACTTTCAGTAGACAGTAAATACTTCAAACCCTATATGAAATAGTTACTTGCAAATTTCTTTATGCAAAAAAATAAATAAATAGTTGCCAGGGGAAATTACTATGTCTAAGTATTAATTTAGACCTCATTATGTAATAAAAAAAAATTACAGAGTAGAGTAATATGCAGTAAGAAGATAACTTAACCAACAGATACATAGGAATTTTGATTACTGGGTGGGTTTGAGGCAGAAGAAAAGCCTTATATTAAAAGACATGCTCTTTGTCATGTTCCCTTGTCATCACTGTGGGCACTCAGCAGTCACTCAGTACCTTACAGACCCAGTTGGTGGATTTGTAGAGCAATAGTCTAATTAATGAACACTCTGAGAGTAAAGCTTATTCTAAATATATCCTGGATATGGAAGAAATTGAAAGAGGTGCCAACCTCTGAAGTACTGGGTCAGAAGCAACCAAGCTGAGGAATACTCATGGATGGGCCTGGAGTCAGCCCAGGGCAGGCAGCCTGACTCTGGATTTGTGTGACTTGGGAGGTACATAGGATCGCAAAACATATGACATTGAGCAGAGCATAATCCTGAGAAAAGCAGAAATGCATGTTGGTCAGACCAAGAAGGTAATGACAAGCAGCCTGCTCCATCTGGTGGAAAAAGTACCCAGGAGACCCCAAAACCTTGATGGCGAATTCATATCCTGGAATACGTCTCATGCCTGCTCTGTTAGATCCAGACCCTGTGCTGTAAGCTCTGTATGCCCATAACTGCACAGAAGTAGCTGAAGGGAAGTAAAAACATGAAAAACTGTTTTTGGAATGGCAGGAAGGACCCAAGCCTCCTCAATAAGGTGCATAACAGCTCATCAAAAATGTTGTTAATGACATTGAAAAATTGTAAGATTACAGAAATGGTGGGTAATAGAATGTGGCTGATTGAAACCTACACATAACTTCCAAGTCTTCATTCATTAATGCCACAGATTTTAACTGAGTACAGTTACCGTATGCCAGGGACTGTGCAAAATAGCATGAGAATAGATTTTTAAAGAAACCTAGATCCTGTTTGCAACCTTGGGTTGATATTATGTTCTTGTTGAAATGTATTTTATCTTCCCTTCTTTACCAAAATTAATTTGTAATTGCTTACTTAAAATTAAAAATTAAGATTAAACAAATAAAGGGGAAAAATATTAGACAAAAAATTTAAAGGCAGATTTGGGTTAGCTTAGTTGTTTTAATTGGATCCAGAATTTTAACTGTGAGCTTTCCGGAAATAAGGGCAAAAGTAAAACATATTGTTAAGAATTACTAGGAAAATAGTTTTTCCTGGTACTGATTGTGAGTTAAATTTATCATGTAGATGCATTGTATAGGGGAAATTAAATAAATGCAATGAATAAAAGCCTCGAGAATACTTACATAATAAATACAGAAGTAGACTTTATTAGGGCTATTTCTTATTTTGACCTTTCTGAAAAGGCCAATGCAGTACAGCCTAGATGGGGTGATAAGGCACATCCATAAATAATTAGAAAACAAGGTAAAAGGTGACAAGTACCACAAAGAGTAATGGAGAAATTGATATGGGCATTCAGGAGAGAGAGAGATTACCAGGTTAAAAGGGAAGGACGTGATCATAATTGGTCCTTGAAGGATTTGAACATGTGAAAACCAAGGGAGGATGTTCTCTTCCCCTCAGACTATTTGTCAGAATTTGTAAATAGCCACACTGAGTTAGTTGACTGTCCAAGGCAAACATGCTAAAAACTAATGAAATGACTTCAAGCAATCGAATGTGCTGCACCTTAAACTTATACAATGTTATATGTGAATTATATCTCAGTACAGCTGGAAAAATACAGATGTTGGTATATGGAGATTTACAGGCACACAAACACAAAAACATAAAGAAAAGAAAGAGAATGTGCACACGGCTTTGGAGGCAGAACAGGTTTATGTAATCTCACTCAGCCTGTTTCTGCAACCCTAAAATAAAGATATAACATTAACCGCCTCTTATAATTTTTGTAAGGGTTGCAGGACCTAATGTATGTGAAAATATCCAGCACAGTGCTTGATAACCAAGTAGGTACATAGTAACTTATAGTGTTCAATCCTCCATTCAAGGTAGAGAAAAAGCAGTCCTAAGGACTTGGATAATTAAGAACTAACTGTATCTGGATATTGAAAGTCACAAATGCTTTATCAGTGACTTGGGGAAGGATATAGATGACCTATTGATAAAATACTCAGGTGACTCTAAGTGAAAGTGAAAAATTTAAGTTCCAGAGGACCTCAGCTCACTAGAACACCATTCTAACAAGCAAATTCTTAATAGTGTTAAATATGAAGTCAGGTATTGGAGCCAAACAGATCACCTATATGGGAGCAGGATGGCATAAGAATAGCACATAGGAGAAAACCTTAGAACCTTGAGTTGTTTCCATGTTTCCAAGGAATTAGCAGATTGATATGGCTGTCAAAAAACAAGAGAGGAAAGAGTCAACCAGTCAGATGACACTTTAAGTCGTAGGTGTTCATTGCCAAATCCAATAGATACTTTCCAGCCTCGACTTTACTTGGTCTCCATGTAACATTTACACTGTTGGCCGCACATTCTTTCTTGACTTCCAGAGAGATGAATTCCTCATTTTCTTCTGCTATGAGCATTCCTCAAGTTTCTCTCATGCTTCCTTTTCCTGACACCTGACCCACAAGTGCTGGTTTTTCTCAAGTTTCAATTCTCAGCTTCTGTAAATCTCTTCCTGGAGCCTGCATATGTGTTGAAGTTTCTTCCACACACACACCCTCCTGTCTGAAACCTTCCCTTCATCCAGCCAGTGTGCAGACTTTTCCTTTCTCCACTTTTCCAAACTCCCCCGCTGTTATCTATATACTCTTAGATGTCCCAATCCTTTCTAAGAGCTGTACGTTTGAAGATATCTGTATCTCTGACTCCTATCCAAAGCCCCCTCCTAGTCTTCAGGTTCATAGATCTGACTGCCAGATCACCGCACTTCACACCCTGGCATGTCTCACAGGCACTCACACATCAATGTCTGAAACTTACCTAGCACTGTTCCCCAAAGCTGACCTTGCTCTTGCATTTTCTGTTGTCCAATAGTAACTTCGCTGTGTTTCCACAGTAGTACTACCATCACCCTCTCACTGTGACAGCCTGGTTTTCACAAAGTCCTGCCAATTTTACCTCCAAATATTCCTGGAATCCATTGTTTCTCTCCTATTCTCACTTTTAATTCCCGTTTGTTCATCTGGATCACTGCAGCCTCCTCACTGGTCTCCTTTGCCTCCCAAATATCAACCATCCACACCCCCTGCAGCTACCAGAGTGCCCAGTTAAAACACAAATCTCACCCTCCTTCAGAACTTCACATTGCCTGCAATACAAAGTTGAAGCTCTTTAGCATGACCTAAACCTCTCCTGCCTATCAACCTCTCCAGCCTCATTGCTCTCTAATTCCTGTTTCTAACTTCCAAATTGGGTGTAATGACTGGAAGACACTATGACAGTGATTGAAACTGGGCCTTTCCTAGTCCTTTCCACTACGGCAGGCTTGCTCTGAGTCTTCTCCACACACCACCCACCCTTTCCTGGATAATTCCTATTCATGCCCCATCTCCAAGAAGCTTTCTCTGACTCCCCAGGCTGAGTTAAGTATTGTTCCTCTATCCTATAACCGCTTGTATGTAACTATATACCGTATTTGCCGGCGTATAAGACGATTTTTTGGCCCTGAAAAATATGCCTCCAAGTGGGGGGTCGTCTTATACGCCAGGTACACTTCAGATAGACTGCCCATAGTGCTTGCCCCGTGCCATAGTGGCCTCCCGATGCCCGCCCACTTCATTCCACATACCGTTCAGGCATCAGCAGCGCTGCTGGGTGTATGCTCGGCTGTTATGCGATTTTGCTGTTATGCGATTTTACCACACTCGCAAAATCGCACACAGCCGACCATACACCCAGTATGATAGCGCAAAATCACGAATCGCGATACCATACTGGGTGTATGGTCGGCTGTGTGCGATTTTGCGAGTGTGGTAAATTCGGGTTACCGTATATTTCTTTACATATGCATTGAAGATTCGCGATTTTGCGCTATCATGGTGCCTGTTAGAATGTTGAAGAGCTCGCACTTGCGCACTAGTGAGGTCCCAGGGAGATGCTGATGCAAGGGTGGACCAGACTGCTATAGTGACAGGGCAGGCAAACAGGGAGCAGGGACCAATCAAATCAGGCTTTGTATACAGCCAACAGCCAACCACAATACTGCACCATTGTACAGTACAGCATAGAAAATGTCGACCAGTCAAACCCCTATCATCCCTATCATGGCACCAGCCAAAAGAAAGAAGTATGATGCAAATTTTAAACTGAAAGTTATAAACTTTGCTAAGGAAAATAATAATTGTGCTGCTGCAAGACAATATGGAGTAACAGAAAAGATGGTTCGGGACTGGAAATCAAATGAGAAAGCATTAAAGAGTATGCCAAGGGGTAAGTGTGCATTAAGAAGAGGCACCCCACACTGGCCAGAACTCGAAAAACATGTAGCAGACATGGTGGCTCAACATCGCCAAAACGGTTATGTGGTGACACGAAATACAATACGCTTGTTTGCACTTCAGTGGGCCAAATCAAATCTGATATTGTTTTACCTTTTATTTGGTGTGTGGAAGGTGTGCGGAAGAGGGGGTAGTCTTATACGGCGAGTATATAACAAACTGTATTTTGAGTGGAAATGTTAGGGGGTCGTCTTATACGCCGCCCAGTCGTCTTATACGCCGGCAAATACGGTAGTTGCACGTAGGTAACACTATGTTGTCGTTTTTCTGAGTCTGATACACATAAAGTGACTGATAAGTATTTGCTAAATTAATGTGTTTCTCTGCCATAGTATCCAGTAAGTTCCTTGAGGCCTTATTCATCTTTTATCTTTAGCAACTAGCTCTGTGCTCACTTTCTCCTGCACTCCAAATGCCAACTGCACATCTCCATTTGGATATCTTTCTGGCATTAAAAACTCAATACGTCTAAAATCAAATGCATGTAAAGCTTCTGTTTCCCCAACTCTCTGATCCCTCCCACCCCCCAAAAAAAAGAAGCGTTCTGATTTGCTTCTCCTCCTGAATCCTCTAGCTCTCACTCATATCCATGAGAAACACAAATATGGTCACCATCTTAGATCCCCCCTCTCCTCCCACCCTCGCTTCACCAGGTCTTGTTGGGGCTGTTATAGAAAGTGGAGTCAGTCTAGATGACTCCCAGTTCTGAAATTCTATTCTGTTGATAACTAGCAGTTTGGCTTATACAAAATAACATAATATTTTTAGGTTGAAAGAGGCAGCTTTGTAAATAGTTAAGGTTTCAGGTTCTAGAATAAGATTGCCTGGTTCACATCCCAGATCTGTACTTATTTGGCTGTGTGACTTTTGAGTGATTAACTCAACCTTTCTCTCCCTCAGTTTCTTCATGTATATAGTGAAGATTAAATGAGAAATGCCTGGTAAACACTTAGCACAGTGCATGGACATAATAAGCACTTCATCAGTAGGTAAATGACCTTGTATCATATTCACGTAGGTGCTTTCCTTTGCTTTCAATGTGACTTCCAAATCTAAAGGATCTAAGATTGGTAAGTATTCATCTTTTATCTTTGTTAGGAGATTTTTTAAAAACCTGCCTTTTATCTTTTGTTGGTAAGGAAACTCGTCTCTGCCTTAAGAGTAGCCTTTTGATACATAGACGGTCAAAGAATTTGAAGTCCTTATCATCATCTTGAGGTAAAATTTGCTAAGTATGTACATATACTACAGAAATACTACAAGGTGTCATTGTTATTTTCCACCTTCTCATATTCTGTTGATTTACATATTTCTCACATACGTAAATGACAGTGGCTGCGAGGGGTTGCTGTGCCGGACCAACAGGAGAATCAGGACGTGGCGTGGATCAACACAGAGCCACATAGGCCACGCCCTCTGATTGTGTTTCCTGCCTCTCTCTCAACTAGGACAGGGGAGCATACAGAAAAGTATCAGACACTGATAAGGGGTTAGGCTAATAGTTGTGGGGAGCTTGAAGAGAATGGCAGAATTGCCAAAGTGATTGGCGTGACTGTTGGTATAATATGGTATTTGACAGTATTGACTCTGGAGCAAGACGGACGGCCTAAGTTACTAACCATTTCTAGCTGTATGGCCTTGGGTAAGTTAAATCTCTTTGCCTCCGTTTCATCCTCTCTAAAAATGGTGGTAATAATAGAGTCTATGTCACAGTGTTGTTGGAAGGGTTAAATGAGTTAGTATATGTAGAGCTCCTAGAACAGCGCCTGTAATATAAATGTTTGACATTGTTACTACTATGACCGTGGTGGTAGTCACGACGGGCAGTGGCCCAGTGCAGCTAGAGGCTGACTGGTAACTAGATGAAGTAGCACGCCAGCCACCTGGCAGCTGTGTTCAAAGTCGTCAGCCTCAAACTTTATATACACTAGGAAGCAGTATCACTTGAATATTCTCTAATAATCCATTTGTAACGCAACATTCACTATATCCACAATAAAGTCAAATGCTTAAGCATAGGCTTTAGCTCCTCATGGCAACATGACTGGGCTTCAACCTAAATTACAGGATTTGAACTAGCCAGTTTCTAAGTCCCCTTCCAACTGTGGATTTATGAATCTCCATTTACTGGCCAAATATAGTTATCCTTACCTGTGTTCTAGTTTCCTCTTGGGGTTTGTTTTGCTCCATTTATTTTTGCTTTTAATATGCTTGTCAGCATGAGTGTTGTTTTAATGTTGAGTTTATGGTTTTCAGACCGCATATCTGAATTTAGAATAGCTACTAGAGCTAGGCACATAAACACTGATTTTTTTAACTTTTTATTATGTAAATTTTTAATTATAAGCAAAAGTCAAGAAATTAGTCTAATGAACTTCCCCATCACCTAGCTTCAAAATTGTCAGCTCATGGCCAATCTTTTTTCATACACCTCTTCTTCCTCCAGTTACTTTGAAACATATGCCTGCATTATGTTACTTTAATCATAAGTATTTCAGTGTATAATACTAAAGCATAATTTCTCAAAAATACATAATCACAGTACCATTGTCACATGTAAAAACAATAAATACCTATTTGTGGTTGAACCAGTCTTTAAAAAACAAAAAAAGGAAACTGGTATTTACCCAGGCCTGGGATGAGGATTTAAGCATCATCATTCACTCAACAAAATATGTGTAGATTACTACCCCCGCCAAAAAAGGCCCAAGTGTTAAATAATGCACTGAGGAGACATGTCTCTTATGAGTAATTTACTAAGGATTTCAATTCCAAAAAGTACACCCCAAACACCAATTAAATGTGACAGAAGCAATTTATTAATCCTGCTAGAGAAAAATAAAAGTGGAATGTCTTTTTTGAGTTGTGGTTTTCCATGTATGTAGGTAGACCCTTTACTAATGAATTATTAAGGAAGTTTTGATTTCATTTGTCACATAGAACTTGATTTTACCAGCTCGGTGGTCTCAGGTGGTTTTACTTAAGCTAGTTAAAGGATTTAAGAAGAGACCTTTTTATGTTCATTTATAATAAATGTATTTAAAACCTGTAATTATTAAACCACTTGTCCTATGTACAAAATTAGGCAAAAATCAATTAAATTGTTTCCTTTTTGTTATTTTTCAGGACATGAGTTTTTTTTAATTTTACTCTTTATAACTTTGTAATATGAATTTTTTTCTAAAAACTTTTTTTTGTCAAGAGGAGAAATATTACAGCTATTTCTGTCATCCAGTTCTTCATATCACCTTAAGCAGTTTCTATCATTTTTTTTATTCATATTTCTTGGAAAAGATGACTGAAGAATCTCTTTTCATTTACTTACAATGACATTTGGAAACAAGAACTTATTTCTATTACATTACCAAAATCTAAAATAAAATTGCCTTTTTCTCTCTTTAAATAAATCACTAACATTTTAAGAAAGAGTTGAAAGTAAATCATCATTCAACTCCAGGGAGCCTTTGTGTAATATAATTAGTTCTCCTTGTAAGCCTTACTGATTGAGGAAGTTGTACACAACTGAGGTTATATGTGGCACTGTTTCCAAAATAAATAGTATATTTTTACTATATAAGACTAAGATTAGATCATTATAATTGCACTGGTCGTTTTAGTCATCAAATTTAAATGCTACTTTTGTGAATACAAAAAAGGGACTGTAGGGCCTGCCGAGTGGCGCGTTGGTTGAGCTGGCTTGGGACACCAGCTCTGAGCAGCAGGGCCCCGGTTTGGATCCCACATGAGGGCCAGTGATGCTGCTCCTTTTACAACTAAGATGGTGAACAACGGCTCGACCTGTAGCTGGGCTGCCGTGAGCGGCCGTCCAATGGCCTGCGAGCGACTCCCTCACCCGGGAAGAGCTCAATGATAATACCAACATGGGCCAGTGAAGTGACGTCCTTCACACTAGACTGAAGAACAAAAGGACAGCAACTTGTCTGTTCCCCTTTCCCGATTCCCCTACGCTGTTCCCCTCCCCAAATTCCCCCAATAAAATCTTTAAAGAAAAAAAGAAAAGGGACTGTACAATGAGAAAAAATGGATAATGCACTTGGCTCTGTTGGACATTGGAGGCTACTCAGAATAAAAGCCACTGGAATGTCCCTATGTTTGGGGTAGTTCTGTTCTGTACTCCAAATATTTGTAGTTGAGTTCATGGTGTACATTTTTGTGAGGGGCTGTTTATAGGAAGTGTACTATATTACCTTGACAAGAGCACTTTGAAAGTTCAACGTTCTCATAAAGTTTTTTTCTAGAGTTGCTCAGCATTTTCTGCCCAATCTAAAAAATTACTTTCCTGTACCAGCAGGTGGAAGCAAGAGCAGTTGAATTGTAGGACTTTGCTTTCCAAGTGCACTGGCATGTTCTGTAGATAATCTATCCATGACTCAAAGGATTTTATAACATATCACTCACTTAATTACTCTTCTTCAACCACTTTATTGTCTTAGCACCTTCTCTTAAATCACCTTATTTACTTGGTGTCTTGGGCGGAATTTAGTAGCCATTCTAGGGCAGAGTAATTTAGGTTTCTTATCACTTTTCTATACTCATTGATTCAGCAGTTACAACATATATGCTATTCACTGACACATTCTTCCACATTTGCCAACAAATACAAAGATGACTAAGACTTGGACTATGTTCTCAAAGAGCTTACATTCCAGTAGAATTAGAGGGAGAATGTTTTCATTTCTTCCCTGACCTGGGTGTGGCGCAGAACATTCAACCTTCCTAGTACATCTCCAACCAATCTATGGCTGGCGTTCAGTATTTACACAGATTTTAATTCGTTCAACAAATATTTACTGAGTACCAGGCACAATATAGGGGCTTAATTTTATAAATTTATGCTGTTTTCCTAACAGATTAAAAACAGATCAGTCTTCAGGAGATGTATCGTTTGTTTTTAAATTTTTTAATACAGAGTATATGGAGCAAGGAAGCAATTGACATGGACCCTAAAACATTGAACTTAAAGAATTTAGAAGCTAGAAGTAGCTAATGTGAGTAACATTTCCTGGAATACACTTAGAAGGCTTTCCACAAATGCTAGTTGACATAAAATAAAATTATGATACTCTAGATCAATTCTATTAGCTGTTTACTAACAGCTACTACTACTACTACTAATAATAATAATAATAATAAAATATTGTATACAAAGGATAGAAAAGAAGTGAATCAAGTTCTAAGGGTGTGTGTAGGTATGTATGTGTATGTCTAGACTGAGAAATGTAGAAAGACTTCCCCAAGGCAGAGTTACTTGCTCTTTCCTCTAAAGTCCTCATCACTTTATTCACGCAGGATTTGCTGTCTGGTATTCTAGTCTATCTCTATGTCTCTTCTTCACAAGTCTTTAAGCTCTTAGAGTGTAATAACTATGTTTTATTCATCTTTAAGCCTCAATAAATATTTGCTGAAGTAATGACTGAATCAACTAATTTATTTCATGTGAAGTCCCTTTAGAATGAGCCATTTTTTTGGTATGATAATCTGCAATGTAGACATAGTCACAGGTGATGGTAACAAGTAATTATTTCTTATCTGAGCAATCACCAGGGCTTAAAGAACTAGCATTTGTAGCATAGAAAATGCTCTTACAATGCCTCAGCTGAATCTTATCTATAAGAAATGTAGGTTGTTTGCCTTTAAGAAATACCTTTGCAACTTCCTAGGAATACATTTTTTCAGGTGGTTTACTGCTTGCCTAAGAACAGTTAATTAAAGGGCCCTGAAAAAGAATGAGACTTGGATGCAAAGGGTAGCCATCAGGTTGTCCCAGTTTCAGTTGTTTTACTCTTTGGAAATGGGTGACTAAAAGCTGCCCAGGCCTACATGGCCTGTTTTTCAAAACTGGTTGAAAGCTAAAGTGGGGCACTCCTTCTCAGCCCTTGTAGCAATCCTTCAGGGAGGGGTATAGATAACAAACCAGACAAGTGATGTCAATATGTATGCTTTACCTACTGTATTTACCTTAGTTTCTCCCCGTTTCAAGCAGACTGGAAAATCAGGGAGATGCAGTTGGTAAGAAATCTGATGGTGTCCTTTTTCAGTATGCAGTTGCAACATGAGAATAGTATAGTAGTTAAGAATATGGGCTCTGTAATCAGACCTGAGTTTCAATCCCAGCCCCACACAAGCTGGACCTTGAACAAGATGCTTTACTTCTCTGTGCCCAGTAAAATTGGGTTAATAATACATGTCTCTTGGCTTGTTAAATAAGAAACAAATTAAATAAGAAAATATATGTAAACTCTTGGTATAGTGTCTGGCACATTAATAGGCTAACAAATATTAGGGATGATGATAATGCGCATCACTCACATGTGTGACAGATTTCTAGCTTAGGATCCTAGATGAAGAGTGGTAAACTGAGACTGGAAATTCATGAGAAAGGTCAAGTTTGTTGTTGTTGTTGTTTTGTTTTTCTTTAAAGATTTTATTGGGGAATTGAGGGAGGGAACAGCATTGGGGAATCAGGGAAGGGGAACAGACAAGTTGCTGTCTTTTTGTTTTTCAGTCTAGTTGTTTAGAACATTGCTTCACTGGCCCATATTGGTGTTGTGATCATTGCACTCTTCCCTGCTGAGGCAGATCAGTCGCCAGCCATTGGACGGCTGCTCACAGTGGCTGCCGGCAGCTCACACCCCTGCCGGCCACTCATGCCAGCTGCCAGCCATTCACGGTAGCTTACAGCAGCCCACTGCAGCCCCACTGCAGCCTACACCATCTCTGGTGACTCACGGCAGCCCAGCTCCAGGTCGAGCTGTTGTTCACCATCTTAGCTGTAGAGGGTGCAGCATCAGTGGCCCATGTGGGATCTGAACCTGCGGCCCTGCTGCTCAGAACTCGCACTCCCAAGTCAACTCTTAACCAACGAGCCACTCGGCCAGCCCAAGAAAGGTCAAGTTTTGAACATGTTGCATTTAAGATGTCTATGGGTCTGGAGTGCCAGTTGGGATCTGAATGGAATCCTGGAGACACCAACTTTTTTGAATGAGTATAGGAAGAGAAGTCAGCAAAGGAAACTGAGAAGAAATAGTCAGAAAAGGACTGGGAAGGACTAGGAAAGAGAAAATGTGACCTTTGCCGGAGAACTTTTAGAGGAATAATGTGGAGGAATTAGTGATAGACAAGGAAGTGGAGGCAGCAGGTGGGAAATATGCAGGAAGCAAAAGCTGAAGACCACAGGTTGGGGGACACATCTTTCTTTAAAACTAAGAGAAATAGGTGGGAATGGGTAAAGGTATAAATACATTTATCATACTTAATTATATTTTCTGTAAACTCAGAAACTAACCTAGAAAGATGGTTCTGGGCATTAATTCTACTAAAGAACACAAAAGTAAGAATTTTGGCTAAGAATGTGTATCTCTGTTTACTGGTAAAAGTTGATTTACTGTAAGGCATTTAATTCTAGAACATGCTGTTCATAAAACAATTTGATCCTAAGCCAAGATGAAAGATCCTTAAATGAAAAAGCTGCTGTCTGGAACACTAGTAACTCAAATACCAGATGCCTACCTTTGTTAAGGGGATATAAATATCCAAACTAAAGGGCTTCAATTACTATTGAGTACTACTCCTGAATCTGATTTCCCAGTTGAGCAGTCCATTCAGAAGAAAAACTATTAGCAACATTAAGGGTGCTTGAGTATCCAGTATACTCGTATGCCATTATATTCAGTCTGCATCATCCTCCCTAATTGCAGATCAGGGCTTTGTATAATGCTCCATGGAAGCTAAGCACTCTCAGATGGAACTACTTGTATAATAGGACATGTATGTAATAGAAGAAAAGTATTAAACAAATAACCTACATGGGATTTTTGGATAAACTTGTCACAGTTAAAATATACATGTACCACTAACTATGTTAGGTTCAGGGTCTACAAATATCATTAAAACCCAACCTCTGTTCAAGGTCTGTTGGAGACACAGCTGAACAAATAGGTGACTACTCTTCAGTAGAAGTGCTTTGGTCAGTGTAGATGAAAGGGTACTGTAGTAGCATTCCAGTGGAAGAAATCCAAAAACAGCTGGAGATAGTTAAAGGGCACTTACTAAAGAAGGTGAAGTCTGAGCTGAGATATAATATATAAAATAAGTAGGAGATGAAAGAGATGTTGTTCCTCAGGTAACAGATGAAAGGTGTTTCAGGGAGAGGGAAAAACTGCAAAGGCCTGAAGAGAGCTTAATAATTTTAAGGAGATGTGAAAGTAGTTCATTATGCCTAGAGCATAGATTTGAGGGTACGGGTGGCATTGAGAAAGCCAGAGAAATAGTTAGGGGCAGATCCAGAAGTATCTTATATATTAAGTAGCTTGAACTTGATCCTGAAGTCAGTGTAGTCAGAACATGATTCTGAACCATGCTACTGAAGGGGAGTGCCATGACCAGATTTACATTTAAGGAAAATTACTCTGTAGGCATCTGAAGAATGGATTGGAAGACATCCAGAAAGTCTCCTGGTTTTGACTTGGGCAACTGAATGCACACTCTTTGTCTTCACTGAGATAAGGAATACAGGAGGAGGACAGGTTTGGTTCTGAGGGGTAAGGAAGATGGTCAGTTTAATTTTAGACCTTCTGGATTTGAGATGATGGTTGACATCCAAGTGGAACTATGCAATAGGCTTTTAGATATATGGGTCTAAAACTCAGGAGATTAGAGCTAGAGATACAGATTTGGAAGTCTTCAGCAATGGGTAGTGTATGTAGCCACTCAAGTAGACCAGAACACCCCAGGAGGAGTGTATAAAATGAAAACAGAAGAAAAGAGGGCACTTGGGCTGGCTGAGTGGCTCAGTTGGTTATGAGTTGGCTTCGAAGCTTAGCATTGAGCAACAGGGCTGCCAGTTCGATTCCCACATGGGCCAGTGACACTGTGCCCAAGCTGAGCTGTCGCTGAGCTGTTGGCAGGATGGCTCAGCTGGTGTAACAACAAGATTGCCTGTTCGATGGTGGGTTATGCCCACCTGCAACTAAGACTGAACGCAGCACCTTGAGCTGAGCTGCCGATCGGATGGCTCAGTGGATAGAGCATGCACTCTTAACAGCAAGGCTGCTGGTTTGACACCCACATGGGATGGTGACTACGCCCACCCACAACTAAGATTGAACACAGCACCTTGAGCTTAGAGGCCATGAGCTGCTGACAGGAAGCCAGATGGCATCTGGTGCCCTCCACAACGAAGGTTGGTCCCCTCCCCCAATTTTCCAATAAAATCTTTAAAAAAAAAAGAGGGCACAAAACTGAATCCCAAGTAACACCAAAGAATTCTAAAGAATAAAATAAAAAAGCAGATGATAGAAATTTTGAAGATATAGCTAGAGACATAGAATGAAAGGAGTAATCATTATCAGATGCTAAGGGAGGAAAAATTTCCAAAAAAGAACAAATAAAAAAAGGAAGGGGTGGCAACACTGTCAAATATCACAAAAGGTCAAGATAGGTAAGTACTGAAGAATGTCAGTTGGATTTAGTAGAAATCATTAGGACCCTGCTAAGAGCAGTTGTTAATAGCAATGATTACTGCAGGAAGGCAGCAGCCTCAGGAGTTGTAACACAGTGATAGTTTGGAAACTGCACTGGGCGTTGAGAAGAAAATTCACCCTGTCACAAGGCCCAGTAGCATGAGGAGCTTGAGAGAAATGAGCACACTTCATGGCACAGGTGATGGGTTCTGTGGGTCCAAAATGAGGAGGCAAAGAAACATGGCCCAAATGAAAAAACAGGACAAAACTCCAGAAAAAGAATTAAACAAACTGGAGGCAAGACATTTACCAGCTACAGAGTTCAAAACACTGGTATAAAGGATGCGCAATGAACTTAGGGGAAGAATAAATGAGCTCAGTGGCAACTTCAACAAAGAGTTAGAGAACATTAAAGAGAACATAGAAACCATAAAAAAGAACCAGTCAGAAATGAAGAATATAATCACTCAAATGAAGAACATACCAGGAGGAATCAACAGCAGATTAGACGAAGCAGAGGATCAAATCAGCGATTTGGAAGACAAGATAGCAGAAAACACCCAATCAGAACAGCAAAAACAAAAACGAACAAAAAAGAATTTAATAAATGAGGATAATTTAAGGACCTCTGGGACAACATCAAGTGTACCAGCATTTGCACCAGAAGAAGAGAGAGAGCAAGGGACTGGAAAACTATTTGAAAAAAATAATGACTGAAAACTTCCCTAACGTAGTGAAAGAAATAAGATTTACAAGCCTGGGAAGTGCAGAGTCCTAAACAAGATGAACCCAAAGAGGCCCACACCAAGACACATTATAACTAAAATGCCAAAGGTTAAAGATAAAGAGAGAATCTGAAAAGCAGCAAGAGAAAAGCAGTTAGTTACCTACAAGGGAGCTCCCATATGTCTGTCAACTGATTTCTCAACAGAAACTTTGCAGACCAGAAGGGATTGGCATGAAATATTCAAAGTGATGAGAAGCAAGGAACTACAAACAAGATTACCTAGCAAGGCTATCATTTAAAATTCAGTGAGAGATAAAGAGCTTCCCAATAAGGAAAAGCTAAAGGAGTTCACCATTAAACCAGTATTACAAGAAATGTTAAAGGGACTTCTTTAAGAAAAAGAAGGGGGGTGGTGGGGGAGGCTGGAATATCGTAAATATGAATAATATAATGGCAATAACTACATACCTATCTATAATCACTTTAAATGTAAATGAATTAAATGCAGTCAAAAGACAGAGGGTGGCTGAATGGATAAGAAAACAAGACCCACACACATGCACTCTACCCCCTCCAGTATGAAAGACACACACAGACTGAGAGGAATGGAAAAAGATATTTCATGGAAATGGAAATGAAAAAAAGAAGCTGTGGTAGCAATACTTATATCAGACAAAATAGGCTTTAAAACAAACCTATAAGACACAAAGAAGGACATTTCATAATTATAAAGGGATCAACCCAACATGAGGATATAACACTTGTAAACATTTACAGACCCAGTGTAGGAGCACCTAAATATATAAAGCAAATATTGATGGACATAAAGGGAGACATCGAGGGTAATACAGTAATTGTAGGAGACTTTAACAACCCATTGATAACCCATTGATGTCACCCAGACAAAAACTCAACAAGGAAACAGTGGTCTTAAATGACACTTTAGGCCAGATGGATTTAATTGCTATTTTTAGAGCACTTTACCCCCAAAGAAGCAGAATATGCATCCTTTCAAGTGCACATGGAACATTTCTAGTATAGACCACATGTTAGGTTACAAAACAAGTCTTAATAATTTAAGAAATTGAAATCATATCAAGCATATTCTCCAATCACAATGGTATGAAACTAAAAATCAATTACAAGAACAAAACTGAAAAGCACACAAACACATGGAGGCTAAATAACATGCTACTAAGTAATGAATAGGTCAACAATGAGATCAAGGAAGAAATCCAAAGATACCTTGAGACAAATGACAATGAAAACACAATGACCCAAAATCTGTGGGACAAAACACATCATTCTAATAGGGAAATTCATAGTAGTACAGTCCAACCTCAAGAAACAAGAAAATCTCAAACAATCTAACCTTACACCTAAAAGAGCTAGAAAACAAACAACAATCAAAGCCTAGAGAAAAGGAAGGAAATAAGAAAGATCTGAGCAAAAATAAAATAGAGTCTAAAAAACAATAAAAAAGATCAATGAAATGAAGAGCTGGCTATTTGAAAAGATAAATAAAATTGATAAACTTTTAACCAGACTCATCAAGAAAAAAAGAGAGAGGACCCAAGTAAATAATATCAGAAATGAGAAGTGACAACTGACACCACAGAAATACGAAGTATTATAAGAAAATACTATGAACAATTATATGCCAACAAATTAGACACCTGAAAGAGATGGATAAATTCTGAGAAACACACAATCTTCCAAAACTGAGTCATGAAGAAACAGAAATTCTGAACAGACCAATAATGTTAACAAAATCAAATCAGTAATCCGAAAACACTCAACAAAGTTCTGCACCAAGTGGCTTTACAGATGAATTTTACCATACATTGAGAGAAGTAACACCTATCCTTCTCAGACTATTCCAAAAAATTCAGGAGTAGGGAAGGCTCCCAAGCTTTTTTTACGAGGCAAGCATCACCCTGATTCTAAAACAAAAGACTTTACACACACACACACAAATTGTAGACTAATATGCCTGAAGAACACAGATGCAAAAATCCTCAATATATTAGCAAACTGAATTCAGCAATACATTGAAAAGATTATACATCATGATCAAGTGATATTTATTCCTCAGATGCAAGGTTGTCTCAGTATCCGCAAGTCAATTAATGTGATATATCACATAAACAAAATGAAGGATAAAAATTATATGATCATATAAATAGATGGGAAAAAAGCATTTGATAAAATTCAACATCAATTTATGACTAAAAAACTCAGCAAAGTGACAATAGAGGGAACATATTGGGTTGTTGGAAAAGTCATGACATATTTTGTCTATGTTTTTCAAAGGTCATTTTCTTATAAAAAGAACAAAGATCAATCAATGGTATATTGCCCATTTTGTTAAATAACTTTTTGCCATTTTTTAGTGAGCTTCATAATTCCTTATTCATAGAAGGACCTGTCTTTATTTGTAAAAAACTGAACAAGTTGCTGATTTACAGCCTCATCTGAATTGAACATTATACCACGCAAGGAGTTTTGAAGATAGTGAAACAAGTGGAAGTCTGATGGCACAAGGTCAGGCTAGTATGGTGGATGTGGCAACACATCCCATCTAAGCTCCAGTAGTTTTTGACGGGTGATCAAACTTGTGTGTGGTCTCATGTTGTTGCAATGGAACATGACTCCTTTACAATTAACAGCTGACATTTCTGGATGATGGATTCATTCAAACTGCCCAATTGCCAACAGTACACATTCGAATTGATTGTTTGGTTCCTTGGTAGGAGCTCGAAAAATACCACACCTTTAAAATCCCACCACACTGAGAGCATAACCTTCCTTTGATGAATGTCGGCCTTCAATGTCGTTTGAAGCAAATCATCACATCGGGACCAAGACAGTTTGTGCATCGCATTGTTGTAAACAATCCACTTTTCATCACCAGTTATCGATCACTTCAAAAAAGGATCATTTTCCTCACATTTAAAGAGCATATTGCAGATGTTTATATACGCCATCAATTGAACTTCTTTGAGTTCATGCGGAACTCAAATATCTAGCTTGCTTATGTATCCCAGCTTCTTCAGGTGGTCGTGAATGCTTGAATAATGGATAGTCAGTGTTTCTGCAATCTCTTGTGTCGTGTAACATGGGATTGACTCAATCAGTGCCTTTGTTTTGTCATCATCAACCTCGGTGGGCCTCCCTGACTGAGGAGCGTCGTTGAGATCAAAACCCCCAGCACAGTATTTCGCAAACCATCGTTGGCACTGATGTTCTTCTAGAGCATTGTCACCGTTAACTTTATGCAACTTTTCACCAGTGTGGCGCACATTCTTCCTTTTATGGAATTAAACAGTAAAATATGGCAAAAATGCAGTTTGGTCTTCCATCTTCAACTTGTTGTAATATCTCCAAAACTCAACCAAATCGCTCATTTTTTTTTAGAATGAAGCTAGAACTGTCAGCTGTCAAATGACATAGCAACAACATAGATGCAAATGACTCTAGTACTTCCAAAAATGAACTACTGCCATCTGTTGCAAACACGTGTCATGACTTTTCCAACAACCCAATAGTTCAATGTAATAAATGACATATATCACAAACCCACAACTAGGGAAAAGCTACAAACATTCTCTTTAAGATCAGGAACAAGACAAGGATATCCACTTTTAACACTTTTTTTCAACAAAGTGTTGGAAGTCCTAGCCACAGCAATTGGACAAGAAAAAGAAATAAAAGGTATCTGATTTGGAAAGGAAGAAGTAGAACTCATTATTTGCAGATGATATAATACTATATATAGAGAACTCTAATTCCACCAAATAATTATTAGAAAAGATCGAATTCAGTAAAATATCAGTATACAAAATAGTATTCAGAAATCGGTTGCATTTTTACACACCAGTAGTGAACTCTCAGAAAGAGAAATTTAAAAAACAACTCTATTTACAATTGTATCAAAACAAAACAAAAAAACATAGGTATAAACTTAACCAAGGAGACAAAAAACCTATACTCAGAAAACTGTAAGACACTGAAGAAAGAAATTGAAGAAGATACAAATAAATGGAAGCATATACTGTGCTCATGGATAGGAAGAATTAACAGCATTAAAATATCTGAACTACCCAAAGCAATCTATAGATTCAATGCAATGCCATCAAAATACCAATGGCATTTTTCACAGAGCTAGAACGAATAATCTTAAAATTCATATGGAACCACAAAAGACCCTGAAAGCCACAACAATCTTGAGAAAGAAGAACAAAGTTTAAGGTATCATGCCCCCTGAAATCAAACTATACTACAAGTCTAGTAATCAAAACAACATGGCACTAGCATAAAAATAGACACATAGATCAATGAAACAGAATAGAGAGCCCAGAAATAAACCCATGGCTATATGGTCAATTAATCTATGACAAAGGAGGCAAGAATATACAATGGGGTGAATACAGCCTCTTCAATAATGGTGTTGGGAAAACTGGACAGAGGCATGCAAAGGAAAAAAAAAAAGAAATTAGACTACTTTCTATACCATATATAAGAATAAACTCAAAATGGATTAAAGACTTAAATGTAAGACCCAAACCATAAAACTCCTAGAAGAAAACATAGGTAGGAAACTCTCTGACATTACTCATAGTAATATTTTTTTCTGATCTGTCTCCTTGGGCAAGGTAAACAAAAGAAAAAATAAACAAATGGGACTACATCTAAAAGTTTTTGCACAGCAAGGGAAACCACCAGTAAAACGAAAAGACAGCCTCCTGAATGGGAGAAGATATTCACCAATGATACTTCTGATAAAGGGTTACATCCAAAATTTATAAAGAACTTATACAACTCAACACCAAAAAAACAATCCAATTAAAAAATAGGCAGGGAGGGCCGGCCGAGTGGCGCAATGGTTAAGAACTGGCTTGGGACACCAGAGGGCCCCGGTTCGGATCCCACATATGAGGGCCAGTGACACTGCCCTCCACAGCTAAAATGCTGAACAACAGCTCAACCTGGAGCTGGGCTGCCTGTGAGTCGCCGGTGACGGCGTAGGCTACAGCCCCTGTGGCAGTGGGTTGCCATGGCCTACCGTGTGTAGCCAGCAGCCAGCGTGAGTGGCCAGCAGCCAGTGTGAGTGGCCAGCAGCCACTGTGAGTGGCTGCCCAGAAGCCAGCGACTGATCTGCCTCGCCTGGGAAGAGCGCAATGATGGTGCCAATTTGGGCCAGTGAAGCGACGTCCTCCACAACTAGATTGAAGACAAAACGACAGCAACTTTTCTGTTTCCCTTCCCCCAATTCCCCAGCACTGTTCCCATCCCCCCAATTCCCCAATAAAAATCTTTAAAAAAAAATAGGCAGGGACCTGAATAGACATTTCTCCAAAGAGGACATACCCATGACCAATAGACATGTGAAAAGATGCTCACATCACTAATCATCAGAGAAATGCAAATTCAACCCACAATGAGATATCATCTTACAGAATAGCTGTCATCAGTAAATCAACAAACAACAAGTGTTGGCGAAGATGGGGAGAAAAGGGAACCCTCGTGTACTGTTGGTGGGATTGCAAATTGGTGCAGTCACTACGGAAAATAGTATGTAGGGTCCTCAGAAAATTAACAATAGAATTACCATATAACCAACAATTCCATTTCTGGGTGTTTATCTGAAGAAATCCAAAACACTAATTAGAAAAGATATATACACCCCTATATTCACTACAGCATTATTTGCAATAGCCAAGATATGGAAACACCCTAAGTGTCCATCCATAGATGATTGGATAGAGAAGATTTGTTACATCTATACAATAGAATATTACTCAGCCATAAAAACGAATGAAATTTTACCATTTGCGACAACATGGATGAACCTAAAGAAATAAGGTTCATCTATGCTAAGTGAAATAAGTCAAAGAAAGACAAATACCATATAACTTCACTTACACGTGAAGTCTAAAAAACAAACAAAACAGAAACACACTCATAGATACAGAGAACAAGCTTATGGTTGCAGATTGGCGGGGGGTTTGGGAGGGAATGGGTGAAAAAGGTGAAGGAATTAAGAAGTAGAAATTGGCAGGTACAAAATAGTCATGGGGATATAAAGTACAGAATAGGGAATATAGTCAATAATACTGTAGTGTAGTAACTACGTATGATAAGTCTAGGTAGATACTAGACTTATCCAGGGTATCACTTTGTAGGTTATATAACCATTATGCAATACATCTGAATCTAATATAATATTGTATGTCAACTGTAATTGAAATAATTTATAACAAAAAATTTTTAAGACAAAGTGGAATAGACAATGTGCTCTGTAAAGAGGTTGAGGATGTAAGGAAGTTTGTTTATCAAGAGAGAAGCTGGTTGTATGGGAGAGGTTCACCAGTCCGAGATACTTTAACAGTTGGTGACTGGCAGAAATGAGAGCCATGAAAAGATACAGAGGAAAAACAGTAAGTTCACAAATGTTTGATGTGTTGAGGGTCTATTACATGTACCAGGAACCTTTAGGTACAATTTTGTAACTTGACCTCTATCTTGGTAAGCACAGCTAATAAGATTAACTCTTAGTTGTAAAAATAAATAATTTGTGAAATTTAATTTGTAGAAAGGCCGCTTTTATATTCTAATATTGTTAGTACCTTTGGCCCTATTCCTTGTAGAAAGAACCAAAATTCTTTTCTACTACATTGTTGCTGTTGTAAGTAGGGCTTACTCATACGTATTTCTCAGTGTTAGCATTAAACGAATGTTTCTGCACTGCCTGGCACATAGGAACCACTCAGAAAATGACTTCTCCCTTCCTCAATTTCTGTTCCTTCTTCACTCCAAAGACAATACCAAGGGAACTGCTTTGAGAGCGGAAAAGGGAAAGGATGCCCATAGGAGGATACAGATATACATCTCATTCCTGTAATGAGATTGTCTACTGCAGTGTTATCCATGAGAACCTTCTGCAGTGATGAAAATGTTCTCTTTATCTGTGCTGTCCAATAGGGTAGCCACTTGCCATGGTGGCTATTGAGTATTTGAAATGTGCCTAGTGTAACTGATGAGCTGAACTTTTTATTTTATTTACTCTTAATTAATTTACATTTAAATAGCTACATGTGACTACTGTATTGGACAGCACAGATATAGTGGATAAAGAGCTGCTTGGATGAAGGTTTTCAGGTAGAAGTAAGATACGTGCCTAAAGGAACAGGTAAGCATTGGGGAGGTGCATGGCTCGGCTTTGGCATTGGTGACATCCAAAATTAAGGAGCTCTATATGCTCTAATGAAATGAACCCGGACTTATGCTATGGCCTGATAAGTCATAATGAGAGTAGTGACTTGGTTAAACCAGTGACAGAAAAAAAACCCATCAACTTTGTGAACAATAGGAATCAAGATTAGAAGGGAGTGGTTCTGATGAAATGGAACTAGAGAAGCAATTAAAGTAAACATACAGGAATTCCATTTTGGAGGGATTAATGAAATGCAGCCCGCAATAGCAGTTTGTAGAGAAACATTAGTTCCAAAGTAAATACTCGGAACATTTGCCCAGTGTCTTGAAGAATCGGGGCAAATTTCAGGAAACGCCATGCAAACCATGTACCTCAACACAGTAACCCTATAGGATAAGAACATGGATAAAATGTAAATTGTGGGGAAACAGAAGTTATGACACTTTACGTAATGGAGTTTCTTAGCCTTGGCTCTAATAAAACACATTTCCCTACATGGATGTTTATTTCACAAATAGTGATGATGACGGAAGATAATGCTGCTGAAATGTTTTAGCCTTATCAGTCAGTCTCATCTCATTTCAAGCATACAGTGAGCATCTACTATGTACTCAGCAGTGTGCAATGCGTTCCAGTTGGGGGTATGAGAAAAGAAATTTAAATGATTATTGGGCTTGAGAAATTCCTAGTCTAATTAAGAATATAAGGCAAGCCGCTTGAACAGGTGGGTGATGGTAATGTAAATGTTTAAAATTAATGGCATACATAAAACATGATAGAAGCTCAGATCTGGATGAACTAGAATGGTGAAGGAAGCCTTGATGGGAAGAAACGTAGGCCTTTAAACTCTACTTCAAAAGAAAATGAATCCAGTAAGTCAGAGCATTTCTGAAAGTACATTCCATAAAGTGTTTTGCAGAAGTTTTAAGACAATAATTAACTAAAAATAACTATGGCATGCTCATTTGTCCAAATGAAATTCTGCAATCTGGTAATCTCTATCAAAATCTATGTTACTTGCTTTCTTTGCCTAAGTACTTCATTTTTTTGTTGGATACAGGAGACTGCAGCCTAACAAATGCACCTTCCTGTCAATTCCAGGATAGCATTCTATATTATGTCTTTGTTAGAAATTTCACAGTGTTGTGTGCTGAAAAGTGCTTTAAAGACAGAAGAAACAAAGAAGAAGGTGCAATTGGGACAGAAATAATAAAAAGCCTGGAAGTTTGTAGGGAAAAAAAATCACCTAGTGTTTAATTAGACAGTAGAAATATCTGATTTAATCTATATTTGAATTTTCAATTAATTGTATGTAATAACTCCTGTAGGGAAAGACAGGATCACACTGTATTGCCTGCTTTCAACTTTTGTAGCTTTCAGTTGTGGAAATTCAATAAAAAAAATCCTCACCAGATTATCAAGAGCACAAGCACAGTTGCTAGAGTTACTGCAGGTACACGTGTTTTCCACCCAGGTACAGTTCCCCAGGGCTGCAGAGGCACTGAAGTTTCAAGAAAGGTACCGACATCTGAAGTATTGAGTGAGCTTGAAAAGGTTACAAAGGGAAGGAGAAGGGGCAGCAAACTGACAATGGAAGAGGAAAACAGAGACAATGCAGACAGAAAAATGTTCTGTTTATCAGAATCTTTTAGTTAGAAGTATAAGGAGATCCTTCTGTCTTCATTCCTTTTCCTTGGTAACAAGAATGATTAATCCCAAAAGGAATTATTAATAAGACAAAAAAAACAGAAGGTGAGAAAAGAAGATATGAGAGAAAAAAATTAATGTGTTCTGTTGACCCACAAAAATCATTATTTCTAACTTCTCTGTACCTTTCTTCTTACCCCTCCCACATTCAGGGAATAATATTACTTTAAGAAAGGGGTAGTTTTTCATTTGTCACAACACAAGTTGTACAGGGGTGATTATGGGTATATCCATTTAGCCAAGGTGAAGGTGCTGACATTTTTATCAGTTTGACTGAGTTAAAAGCAGGTTATTCTGTCACCAAACACTCACTCTTTTGATAAATGTTAGTAAATAAATGAAAACCAGTCATGGTCATCTTAATGGTGAAATGTTTGGAGTGATTTTCTTTTAAAGTTGTTTAACAATAATTAAAATGTGTCCATAATAATTGGTTTGTACTAAGAGGAGTAAGTAAAAAGAACAGGGTATTAAGATGCTGAAGTCCTATGTTTAGTCATCAGTCTTCTACTTGCTATTCACTACCTCAGTAATCCAACCTCTTCACCTGTACTAGAACTTCCTTAGAAGCCCAGTTAATCATGGTCATGGCTGACTCCTTGAAGACCTCAGGTCTATGTATCCATGAAGAATTGTGGGAATAATTATTTTGGAAAATTTCAGCCAACTCCACACACTGAACTTCACATCCCTATTATTTTAGGCCATCACCAAGCTTGTAAGACCCTCTAGTCATACATGATTTCTTTACTCTGATTTTTATACTTTTTTTTTCCTATGCTCATTCCTTTATCACTTTTCATTCCTTTATCAATCAGGATCCTGTATGCGGGAAATAACAAAACCACATTCAAACTGGCTTAAACAATAGACTCACATAACTGGAAAGTCTAGCTCTGGGTCACACTTCAGAATTAGTTGATCTAGGGGCTTAGTGATGTCAGTAAGCATCTGGTTTCCTTCCTTTATTCTTCCATTTACAGTGTTCATTTCATAAGTGAGGTTCCACTCTTATAAGATGGATGCCAGCTTCAGTCAAGGACACAAACTTTTCTCAGTTACATTCACAGGAGCTCTGAGGGTAGGCACAGCCACCTTTAAAGATCATGGGCTGTGTGTGGAGAATGCATGGGTACTAGGAAGAAAATGTGTGTATAATTACATAAGGGAAGAGGTCAATGGCTGGACAGCCACACCTGTTTATTCACTATATGCTTAGATTTCTCCCTTGTTATTTCTGGAAACTTGTCCCATAGTTGGGGCGGGGGGTGTGGGGTGTGGAGAGGACCTCCACTGTTTCACACTCTCTGGATTGTTCCTTCTTCGTTTAACCTTTACTGAAATCCACTCAACCTTGCGGAAAATGTTTCTCCTACACCCCCCTTTCTTCCACATTCCATACCACAAAGTAAGGAGGAAAGAGTCACATCTTCTTTGTTCCCCAGCTCCTACCTGGGGAGTTATTCTCCCAGACCAGCACTTATGCACCAGTGTATGAAAACACCGTTGAGGCTCTCAATCTGGTTTTATCATTCTGTACCCTACCCGTGTTGTCCTCTCTCAACTATCTGGTTTGTCCTCTCCATTCTTTGAAGCCTTGGCTTCCTGATTCAGTCTTCTTTTCTACTCCCAGGCCTAACTGCTGCTGATGCCAGTGTTCAACGTAGACAATTTATCCAATAGGAGATTGTCAGCCCTTTGCGCTCTTCAACTTGTTTATATCAACCATCCACTTTCAGGAAGATATCCTGGATCTTGTCAGACTGCTTATTATTTTTATTTTTTAAAAGATTTTATTGGGGAATTGGGGGATGGGAACAGCGTTGGGGAATCAGGGAAGGGGAACAGACAAGTTGCCGTCCTTTTGTTCTTCAGTCTAGTTGTGGAAGATGTTACTTCACTGGCCCATGTTGGTATTGTGATCATTGTGCTTTTCCCAGCTGAGGCAGTTGCTTGCCGTCCATTGGACGGCCGCTCATGGCAGCTCACTCCCGCTGCAGGCCAGCCCCACTGCAGCCTAAACAGTCACCAGCGACTCACGGCAGCCCAGCTCCAGGTCGAGCTGTTGTTCATCATCTTAGCTGTAGAGGGCGCAGCGTCACTGGCCCTCATGTGGGATCCGAACCGGTGGCCCTGCTGCTCAGAGCTGGCATCCCAAGCCAACTCCTAACCAATGCGCCACTCGGCCAGCCCATCAGACTGCTTATTAACTTTTGAATTCTTAAATTCAGACATCTAACTTTTTTACTTTAACTACTCCCGTTTTACCTGTTTTATTGATATTACTAATACTGTAGTTTCTCTTCCTATCTGAAACATTACACTGCCCATGTTTTATATAAGGTCTGACAATTAAGTTCGCAAACTCATTCTAGAGAAAGTCCTACATACCTCATTGCTGAATATCACTATGGTCACCTTCGAAGTACTCCCCTTGGGAAGCTATGCACTGACACCAGCACCTAGTCCATTTTTGAAAGCAATTTTGGAACTCTCTCTGGAATGGCCATCAGAGCTGTTGTCGTATTACCCTTGATGTCCTGAATGTCATTAAATTGTCTTCCTTTCAATATTTCCTTTATCTTTGGGTAAAGAAAAGTCATCAGGGCAGCTGATTAGCTCAGTTGGTTAGAGCACAGTGCTCATAACACCAAGGTTGCTGGTTTGATCCCCACATGGGCCACTGAAATGTGCCCTCCACAACTAGATTGAAACAACTACTTGACTTGGAGCTGATGGGTCCTGGAAAAACACACTTCCCCACTTAAAAAAAAAAAAAAGTCATTGGGGGCCAGATCAGGTGAGTAGGGAGGGTGTTCAAATACAGATATTTGTTTACTGCCTAAAAACTCCCTCACAGACAGTACTGTGTGAGCTGGTGCATTGTTGTGATGCAAGAGCCATGAATTGTTGGCGAAAAGTTCAGTGCATCTAACTTTTTCACGCAGGCTTTTCAGCACTTCCAAATAGTAAACTTGGTTAGCTGTTTGTCCAATTGGTAGAAATTCATAATGAGTAATCCCTCTGGTATCAAAAAGGGTTAGCAACAGTGTTGCAATAATTTTGAACTTAATTGTCCAACCTTGTGTGCCATTTGTTCTCACCTCCATTAGGATGTTGCTCTATATGTCATTTAATAATTAATTGAAAAAATTGGTTTCAAGTAGAATTATAAAAAACGACAGATTGCTTGAACAATGTATTCAAACAAAACATAAATGTTTGTTTATTTCCAAATATTTTTATGTAAGGTGAAGGCCTTTTTGTCAAGTATGAATCATTTGAATGGCATTCCTCACTGTCCTTGCATAAACTACACCTAAAATGCATCATTTTTTATTTCCAATTTCAGTTCTTTAAAGTAGAACAAGAATACACATAAAGACAAGTAATCTGAATTCAGAGATCTTCTAAATCTTCACAATGTTTTCTCAAACTTCTATAATAGCAGGGGTTTTTTTTTAGGTTGGCTTTTTAGCAACTGTCTTTAAAAAAGTATTTACGAAACAGTTTACCTAAACAGCAAGTCATTCTTTTTTGCATACCATTTAATAATGATGAATTCCACTTATATGTGCCACAGCCACTTGGCATGTCCAAAACTGAATTTCTCTCCCCCACTCCCCAAAAGCGTCCTCCTCCCCCTGCTAACTCCATTCCCTACTTTATTGATGGCACCACCATCCATCCATCCATTTCTCAGACAGAAGCCTGGGCATCCTCCTCAACTCTCCTCCCCCACACATCCATTCAGTACCAACTCATATTGATTCTACTTCTGAATATCTTTGAAATCACTCAATTCGCCCTGTTTCCTAGTACAGTGTACTATAATCATGCCCCAATTACAGTAATAACTTCCCTCTAGAATGATCTCTCTCTTCCAAACATTTCAACTCACTATAATTTGAGTGATTCCTCTAAAATGCGTGTTTTATCTCATCGCTCACCTGAGTAAAACGCTTTCATGGCTGTCTCGTTGGCCTTCAGAATAATGTTGAACTTTAATGATTTCCAAGGCTGTGCATTCAGTACTTCCTACTTACCTGTCAGACTGCTCTCCCTTTACAGCCTTTGGCCTTTGGATAGTTTCTGCACATTGTCCAGATCTCGGCTTTCTCCTTGAGCCTCTGGAAAATCTTCCTAGAAAAGTTCCTTCCATGGTCTTTCAGAGTTCCCTCTATTTACCCTTATCATAGCCCTCATCCCAATACAGTATAATTGCCTGTTCATCACTTTGTCTTCTCCACCATATTATAATAACAGGGTCCTAGTTGATTTGCCTTTTTTCCTCGGTGCCTGTCACAGTGACCAGACACAGCACATGGTCATAAAGATTTGTGGAGCAAATGACCTTAAACAAGTCAGTCTCTCTGAACCTCAATTGCATCATGTTAAAAGGGAATAATGCCCTACTTACGTCATAAGGATGTTTGGGGCTCTTGTAAGATAATAGGAGTGAAGCTTAGCATAGAGCATGGAACCTAGATCTGTACTACCTGGTTTTTAATCCTAGCTTCCACCATATAACTAGCTATGTGACCTTGGGCAAGTTACTGAAGTTCTCTGTGTTTTAGTTTCCTCTGTGGTAGTATAAGAATAATCACAGTATCTGTCTGCCTCATAGGGCTGTTGTAAGAGCTGAGTTAATAAATGGAATGCATTTAGTACAGTGCCCAAACACAAAATCAATGTTGCCTATTATAGCATTTTTATTTGTAAGCTCAAAATTGGCTAGACACGCAAACATACATATGTGTAGATAGATATATACATGGCATGAATTATTAGTTTCAGTGTTGAAGGGAGTGAAGGATTGGTATCATTATTCATTTATTTTATTTTATTTTTTTTAAGATTTTTTATTGGGGAATTGGGGGAAAGGGAACAGACAAGTTGCTGTCGTTTTTTTGGTCTTCAGTCTAGTTGTGGAGGACGTTGCTTCACTGGCCCAAGTTGGCACCATCATTGTGCTCTTCCCGGGCGAGGCAGATCAGTCAACAGCTTCTAGACTGCCGCTCACTGCAGCTGCTGGCCACTGGCTATACACAGTAGCCCATGGCAACCCACTGCAGCAGTGGCGACTCACGGCAGCCCAGCTCCAGGTTGAGCTGTTGTTCAGCATCTTAGCTGTAGAGGGCAGTGTCACTGGCCCTCATATGTGGGATCTGAACCAGGGCCCTCAAGCATCCCAAGCCAGCTCTTAACCAACGTGCCATTCTGCCGGCCCTGGTATCATTATTCTTAATTTCTTTTTTCTTTTAGGATAATGTCATAGCTATACCAGATTTTATTTTCCAAGTCTTAAATTGAAATTCCCATTCTTGGGTTACATGAAATTTTGGTGGAAAAAAATGTTTAACTGGTGTTCAACATAAAAAGAGAATTTTTAAAATGTTTCCTTGCTGAATCCCAAAATGTTTTTGAGTCTATATACATAGTAGGTGAACATTAGCATAGGAAAGACATTTAAATAGGAAAGTTCACTGATTTAATTTATAAAGGACAGTTATTTCTTTGACACCTAACTTTTTTTTTCTGATGATTTAATTATATATAAACAATTCAGTGTTTAGGAAGTACATATTCTACTAAATCTATAAGTATTCAAGAAAAAAATGAAAATACAAGAGCAGTTAATTTTGTGCATATGTGTTCACCTGAAAGAAATGTGCTCAATTTTATTAAAAACTTCTTTTTAATTTCAGATCAAATTCGGTAATACACATTTGTGTATTAACTTTGGACCAACAAAAATGCCTAAATTTTGTTCTTTTTCTGATTCTTTTCAGAGTTGGTGGTTTCAGGGTTTTATTCAGAATGACGCTTGGAAGAGAAGTGATGTCTCCTCTTCAGGCAATGTCTTCCTATACTGCAGCTGGCAGAAATGTTTTAAGATGGGATCTTTCACCAGAGCAAATTAAAACAAGAACTGAGGAGCTCATTGTGCACACCAAACAGGTGTACGATGCTATTGGAATGCTTGACCTTGAGGAAGTAACTTACGAGAACTGTTTGCAGGCACTGGCTGATGTAGAAGTGAAATATATAGGTAAGTAGGATGCAAAAACACATCAATATTTCATTTTGTGGGCATCCTAACCATTTTACACTTTCTGTCTTGGCAATTCGTTTTCCAATTTTACAAGACATTGATTTTTACATAATGACTAATTAATTGCTTAGAATTGAATGACCTAATAATTTTTTGTATTATGTTGGCAAAGGTGCTATAAAATGTACACTCATTACACCCACTTTCTGGAGAGCATTTTAACAATATGTATCAAAACTTTTAAGAAGTTTGTACCCTAGCTCAATAATTCCCCATCTAGGCATTTAATCTAAGGCTATAATCAGATACAGAAATAAATCGTGTATACATTTATGTATAGACAGGTACTGCATTATAGCAAAAGCTTGGAAACAATCCTTAAGTGACAACCCATAGGATGGCTAAATAAATTATGATACATTCACCCCCTGTAACACTGTGTAGCCATTAAAACCATGTGTAGGAGTAGTATTTAATGACATAGAAAAAAATTTGGACATAGAAAACCAGAAGAAAATATGCAAATTTGAATAATGGTTAATATCTTGGGTGGTGGGTTTACGATTGATTTTTACTTTTCTCTTTATGCTATTCTCTACTTACATATATTCTACACTTAAAATACATTATTTTTATAATATAAGTGTAAATCCTTTGAGTTATAAGAAATAAAGATTCACACTGGTGACCTCTAAGGGTTGAATATATTTTGTAGGATAATTATGGCTAAACAACCTGGCTGTGTATCCAGGCTTCATAAGAATATAGCAGTACTATATCTGTAGAACTGTATGTCAAAAACATTTGTGTATGTCTTCTGGAATTTGGAAGGTTGTCCAGAATCCTCCACAGCCCTAGTAACCTGGTCATCCCTTTACCCTCATCAATCCCTGAACACCAAGAGTTCCCTACGCTACGTCCCACCATAATGGGGACTTGGCTACTTTCTCTGACCTCTGCAGTTATGTTTCAATTTCTGCCTCTACTACCTACCAACTGCTTCATTCTCATTAATGGCCACTAAATCTTGCTACAAACCTTGAGTTTAAACTCTGAAATAAAAAGGATCTGGTTGGTCTCATTAGGCAAAGTCAAAGGATTGGTCCCCATTAAGCAGAGCTTTTCCAGCAGGCAATTTCATGTGCATCTCCCACCCTGTATGTGGTTTGTCCTGGGTTCAGATACGTCTTCAGTCACTTATGGCCAGGATGGTGTGCCAGCCTGGTAACTTAATGCAGTTAACAAATATAAAAATTAACAGGAAAAAAAACAAAAACCAAAGTATTATATTTTTAAAGAATTATCTTAAATTCGGTTTTTTTCTCTAATAAGACAGCTTTTAAATATACTTTTGTGATATCTGTTCTTGCTCTCCCACACATTTGTCTTTGGGGGTTAATCATACTAGGAATACATGTTTAAAGACTGGCGTTCTCTTATCTGTGTGTGTTCACAGAATTCATTCTGCCTCTAGCCATAGCTGTTAAAACCCCACCGTCTCGTGTCAGGTCCTGGGCATCAGCGCTGTTTGTAGTTTGGCAATGAGAGCATGCGTCTGGTTCCAGGCCTTTGTGGCAAAGTAAGGAAGGAAATGGTTTTCATTATTATTGTTTGTTTAAGGATACGTTTCCAATTTTAGGCTCCTGCATTTTATTCTGCTCATTTAAGTTCTTGTGCAATTTTTATTGCTTCTTAATAATCTTTTAGAGTTCATTTTACAAAGTAAACAGAAGTTATTGCTATACAGTTAATTATATCACTTAGGTGCTGTCTATATTCAATTTTAAATCTGTTCCATTCTTTCTGTAATTACAGGACATGAAATTATATACTAAATCAAAACCTAAAAGAATAATTAATCTGATTTTTTAAAACACACGTTATGGATTTATTCAAATACTTGTGGCAATTTTTTATACCTTTATTTGTAACAGTAAAGAGGACTGATATGAGTGAGGCAGCTTGCTTTACTGTACAACTTCTCCGTATATAAAGTGTAGCTCTACTGTCTACATATACCACATGTGTAAATTTTAATAATTTTTATTATTTATAATAAATATTATAATTCTATTTATAATACCTTCAAAGTACTAAAGATAAAAAAATAAAAATGTACTCATTGTCACAGCATAACAACCATCACTATAAACCATATTTACTTTTTTCCTGTAGTATAGGTTTCACTGACATCAGATTTTTGCCCAGTTAAAGTCAATACAAATGTATGAAAAACCCAAGATTCAACTATAATATGGGAAAATTAGAGTAGACTATGCATTACCACCATCATTTAACAGGAAAGCCCCAGTGTTCAGATGCTTACTGGATGTGTCCTTTGAGATTTCTGGGAATCTTCTGAAATTGTATGGAACTTCTTATGTTTATATGAATGTTTGGAGGGTCTATAACTTCCATTAAATTCTCTAAGGAGCCTGTAATAAAGATTAAGAACTTCTAAATAGACCCCATCCCACTAAGTTCTTCTGCTCGTTTCTTAAACATTGTCTCTGCCAGTCCCCTGGCTTGCAATCTCTGCTTCTCCAAGCCCCTACTGAGCCCTTGGTCTTGCCCCACCATCCTCTAAGGTCCGACCTTCTCCATAAGGCATTACACGGTGCCCCAGCCCTGGGTATCGCTGCCTTTGAATTACTATCCCCTTTACCTGACAACTAACCTGCTCTGTCCTGTGTGGCTCTTTATCTGTTTATGTGCTCTTCCCTACTCCTTCCTCCCCAGATTATAAAATGCCTCAGTGTGAAAACTATGTCTCTACTTTTCTACAGTTCATAAATTACACCCTAACATACTTCGGTATGTGTTCAGTGCACACCCTTATTCCTAATGATGCCACTGGGACAGCCAAGTCCTACATTAGATGCTGTTCCTTGATAGCCTTCGGAACAGTTAAAGATAGTATGAAGTGAAAATCTTTTATCAGGGTAATCATTCTTCTAGATAGGAGGTATTGATCTTAATACTGATTTGATGAGCCTTACAGTTTTTTGCTCTGTTAACAGTGGAACGAACCATGCTAGACTTTCCCCAGCATGTCTCCCCTGACAAAGAAGTACGGGCAGCAAGCACAGACGCAGACAAAAGACTTTCTCGTTTCGATATCGAGATGAGCATGAGAGAAGACATATTTCTGAGAATTGTCCACTTACAGGTAAATGGTGTTATAAATCTCTTTGAAAGGAAAGAAATCTACAATAATAAAGTAGAAACCTTTGATCAAAAATAAAAAGCATTTGAATGCTCTTTGGTAGGCATTGTTTCTAATTATAATAATGATGGGCATAGCACAGTATTATATAATGTTTTATACTACTTAGGTTTATGTGTAGCTGCTAATTACACTCTCTTAAAATTAAAGACCAAGTGTAAAAGAACATCTATAAATCTAAGGCTTTTTAGCCATCATGAACTTGATGGTTCAATGTAAAAACCTCTTTGAATTTTCAATATATTTCCAGGTTTATATTAGATTGGATTAACTAGAAGCAAATGGAATTGAGCTGTTTATCCATACATATGATGTGGTTTTGGCCTTGATATTGATGATAGGTTGTTGATGGTAAACACCAGAGTCATTCCTCTTTGTCATCCTTACATTTTTCAGAACTCACAGAAATCATGGAAAATAAATGTTGTAAGTGGGTCTGCGCTGAGTGTTTTTGATCTTTTTATCACCAATGTTGACTTGCTTTCTAGCGTTATCATTATATCTTTGCTTTGAATTTTTATTTCCATGACACCTCAGCAGTTTGTTTGGAAAACAACCAGTGTTTTACAACCCTAGGCATTTTTGTTTCGCTTTGCATATTTCTTTATGCAAAATCTCAAAACTTTTGTTCCTTTTAGCAAATTTTGACAAGAGTTGAAATAAAAAGCAGTCTTATTTCACGTTTTTATTTGTAACTCACTATAGACTATGTAATCAAGACTTTATTTAGACATATAAGAATATATGCTGTCTATTTTCTCATGTCAGACAAGCATTTTTTTACCCTTTAATATGTAATCATCCATGTGATTCAGTATTGTTCATCTTTAGCACTATAAAAATAACATTAAAATAACTGTATGATTGATTATTCTTTATTAGTCAAATTGCTTCCTTTTTTCTTTTTGACCTCAGTTATTATTCTCCTTGATTCAAATCATGGCCTTTATACTCTCCTATTTTTACCTCATCCCAAAATAATCTAATTTCCGTTCTAGCTATGTATTATATATGTATTTTAGAACTTTCCTCAGAATTTCTAATTGTCTTTGATTACTCTGTTTTCATTCTGACTTCTGAGTTCTCATTTGGGATTTTTCTGTCCTCAAAAAGGTATTTCAATTTTCATGTTATTAATCAAGTCTAATGTTTTGTTACTGTTGTAACTTCTCTGATTTTTATCAATGTCATCAAGATATGGAAGCTTTGTCACTTTAGATTTCTTTGTTATACTTGTAAATTTTCTATATGTTGCAGACTGATCCCACTAAATTTGGGGACAAATTGTTGCCTGTACAGCTGACTAGACAGTAGATTAGCACAGCACAGTGACCTGAAAAAACCAGTGCGTTCATCAGATTCATAGATTTGTTTGGGCTAGTTAACTTCAGGATTTTATTGTAATAATTTATAGTAGTTTCAGGTTTGGTGCCCTAATTTTTCCACCTTCCAATGGATTAATTACCCTCATCCATGTGGGTTATTGTGGGGACATTTTTAGGGGCTTTTACGATGTCTGTTAAGGCTACATCAGAGTAATAAAAAATAACTGCTGTGTTGTTTATGTATTGGAGCTTATTTGTTGAACTTAAATACCTTCCTTGACAAATAATTATGTTTACTTAGGCAGTTTTTTTTAAAAAAACTTTTTCAGTTATAGTTGACATTCAATATTATATTAGTTTCTGGTGTACAGCATAGTGGTTAGACATTTATATAGCTTATGAAATGATCCCCCCCAGTAAGTCTAGAACAGGCAGTATTTTTTTAATCTATTACTATCAGTATTAGTTTTCTTCTAGATCGGATACTTTAATGGTAAATATCATTTCACAGTCCTGACAAAGGTTCCTCAATTATTACCTAAAAATCCAGTAAAGAATAAAAAAAGGTTTTATAGACACTCTTTCCAGACATTGGTGAGAAAAATATAGTGTCTTCATGTTAAAATGATCCAGGCATATAATATTTTATCCCAGTGGCCCGCTAAGTAATAAGTACAGAAGAGGGATTCTTTCGTGAAGTAGAGTCTGAATCATGCAAGCTAAATTGAGAAATACTGTTACCTGTTATTATATTTATATTTTTCCAGAGCTGTGGGCTTTGGTCTCACAAATTAATCTTAGCCAATTAGTGATTTAAACAGAAAAGTTTTAATGTTACTGTGTAAATGAATAGGTCATGGGATTAAGCATTATGATGTACTCTAGTAGCCATGCAGAGCTAGTACCAAAATAAAGTACAAGAATAAGTGCTTTAAAACTATGCCAAAAAATGGGGGAGGGGGAGGGAAAGAAGACAGGGAGGGAGGGGAAGAGGAAGGAAGGGAGTGAAACGAAGGAGGGGAAAGGAAGGAAACTAGGTCCAAAATTCAGCACGGTAATGGTAATTCCTTTTACTTAGCAAGCCTTTTCAATTTTGACATGTATTGAGTCTAGTCATGGGTCATAACCAATACTACTGAAACTTGCACGTTTGTCAAGCTTTTAAAAGCCGAGGGATCCCATATAAAGCATCAACTATCTTGCTTTAGTTTCCCCGCTAGACAGGCACTCCTCTTTTGTGCTTCCCAAGTACTTACCTCTCTATTCACCCACTACATGATATTGACATTATCTGCTAATGTGTCTTTTTTTTTTCCTTCATGTGACTTAAAGCGCCTCAAGGATATTCATCTTTGTTCCCCTGCTGCCTGGCGTGAATAGGAGCTCAGTACATGTATGTCGAATGGAACTAAACTAGTCCCAATTAAAATGTCTTCATGCAGTGTGGTTCCCACCCCTGTCCTCACGTTGCCTGTGGCCCACACAGAAGCAGTACATTTTATGATGGCATATTGAGTTCGTAGTTAGCAAGCAGGCCTTTTGGCAGCCTTTCTGTCCATAATGTCAGCAGCTGCCTAAGAATATCCTCTTTACAATAGTAGGATAGAAACCTAACAATAAATGTAACTGATTGGAAAAAAAAAAAAAGACAAAAAAAAGAAAAACTGCAAAGATAACATTTAATTAAACAAGTTATACTTCTATTTTAGCTTTTGCAATAGGGTCTGTGTTATCATACTCTGTCTTATATTTCTTTAGCATATTTGAAGTTTAAGAATCAGTTTTTCTAAATAATATTCAGAGTAACATACTAGCTTAATCCTGAGTTCTTTGAACAGCATTGCAGTTTCTACTTTGTATACACAATACAGAAAATCCCACTAAAATAATTTTTTATTTACATATTTTAGCAACTGGGAATGTGAAGGTCTTGTGGAGAAAAGGGCAAGGTCATGGAACAGACGGTGGAGAGGGTTTGGGGGAAATTGAGAAAATTTTTCATTTTTTTATTATGAAATTCTAAAGAATGATAATGAATTAAGGATGATGGCATATTGGGCAAAGAACAAAACTAAGAATTTGAAGAATTTATTTCTGCCCCCACTTTTACCACTAAATAGCTGTGTGATCTTAGGAAAATCATTTACCCTCAGCTTTCTTGTCTGTAAAATTAAAATGCAAAATACAAGCATATGTGTGTAAGAGTATGTGTGTGCTTTCACACATTTACATAAAAGCTTTTTGTTACAGGAGGAAGTTAGGGAGGAAACTAAATCTTGTCACCACAGAGATTTAAAAAGAGCTCTGCTGTCAGATTATATAAATTTGAAAATTACTTCAGAGACCTTTAGCCCTCCCCCCCACCCCCCCAGGTCCCATTCCTAAAGAGGAGAAACATCAGCCCAAAATGCCTGAGACCTGGTTCAGAGTCAAGGGGATTAAATTCTTGTTCAGAAAGGAAGATGCAACTACAGCAGAGCAGTCTAGAAGTGTTGGCTAATTCCCTCTTAGAAAATCCTTGGGCAGTAATTCTGACATTGGCTGGCGAGTATAAGGGAGAATATTATGATCAGCTCCGGGCCAGGAATGTGCTTTAGAAGCACATTTTAGAAGTACCTTACCCCTACCAGAGACCTCCGCAGGTTTCCCAAGACCTCAGAGTCTTCTGACTGGCAAAGGTTATAATCGAGTCAGATTTTTGTTAAGTGTGATTTTTGTGGTAAGTCACATATTTTGGTACAGATAATTAGTCATTTTAGTGAGACCTAATTCAGGGCTGATTGTTCTCAGAACATCCTTCTTTCTACCTGTTTACACTTGTATTAACTATCTGGGGAGTCTGTGGTTTTACCTAATCTAGACCATGAATTTGGAGTTTACTATGCTGAGTATACTTCCAGGCTTCCTGAAGTGGCAGCCTTGCTATTCCCAGGTAGGTAAGTCCAGGCCCACCTAGTACGAGAGCCAATCCTGATCAAGCAGAGTGTAGAGTAAGAATTCTGATTTCATCTGCTGGTGAGACTTGTGATGAGTCTCTGTCCTTAGGTCAGGGCTAAATGTGACCGGTGAACCCCGCCAAGTACCCACACTGCTGTCCAGCCGTGTGCCTGGCTTCTACCTCGGTCACTGCCCTGCTGGGAAGGCCCTCTGCTCTGTATCTCAACCTGCTAACTTGGTTCCTTCACCCAGCTCTTGCCAGGCCCTTTTCATCAGGGACTTTTTTTTTTCCTCTCCTCCTGCTGTACATAGCTACTGCCTACGTTATCCCCAGCCTTACAACTTCCTGTCTTACTGTCTAGAGACGCCTGTTGCTATTCCCCACAGCTCAGGACAGACTTCCTGGCGCTGGTAAAGCCAGGTTAATCACATCCGCATGAGCACTGTGATTTGAACTGCTGGCCATCCCTGAGGGAACCAGCCCACAGCCATTACCTTCCTGGCCATTCTGAGCTTCTACCCATTGCAGACACCTGCTGCTGGGATGCCCGTGTGTGCCAATACCAGCTAGCGAGTATTACAACTCCAGTCATGCCAGCATGCTCAGAAATTCTCCAGGGACATAAAAGGAGTTTATTATGGAAAAAAGAGTGACGGTTCTCTGCCTCCACTGAGCATAAACTCAGGGGAAAGTGTGAGTAATGTATGCACAACGAGTGTCTTAATACTATGACATAAAATGTTTTACTGCTAGGCAAAGTGAGATACAGGTTGTTGTATTAAGTAGTACCCTCAGTTAGAATACAACTCTATTTACCTGCTGCAACAAAATGTAAAAAAATTACAGAATTGTTGCAGCAAGAGCCTTGTGCCAACAATCAAATGCAGGCTCTAAAGCTAAGCAGAGTTCTTTTAAAGATATAATTAGTTGGGAAAATATAAAGCTCAGGGATGGACAGCCCAGTTCTTTCATGGAGAGAGAGAGAGTGCAGCCAATGGTAGATCTCTACAGCTGAGAGACCTCTAAGGCTCTAGAGACAAAAGGCCCTCAAACCAAACTAAATGTATTACACCTGCCGAGTCTGTCTGGAGTCCATTTCCTCCCCAGCACCCCAAGCTGACCAGCCATCCAGATGTGCCATGTATATATACTCTGCCACCTGTTTTGAAGAAACAGCTGGTGTTTTTTACCTTGCTGTGGCCAGGGGAATTTTCCATTTCCCCCCAGGGCCCTGCATTCTTTTGAGTGAGTGCTGTTTGAGTTGCCGCTTGCAGGTTCAGCTGTACTGTCCAGCTTTCCTTCTCTGTGTACAGTGCTGACTCATTTTCCCTAGATACCTGTTCGGACGCAGCGTGCTGTAGTCCCTTGATCTCTCTTGCCAAATAACAATAAGGCATTTTTTAAGTGTTGGAAGTCTTTTGCTGAGTTTTATCCAGCTGTCCTTTTTTGGTATGTTGGCAAAAGAATCCCACTGTCCTCCATTTGTGTAGAATTTGCCCCTTATTTTTATTCCTGTCTTTCAAGTGGAACCAGGTTAGCCAATGATAGAAAATTAAATCCAGGTGATTGGAAATAAGGAATTTGTTTTGTGAAAAAGACCACTTGGTTATAGAGAATGCTCAGAATGAGATTTTGCAAATGTTCCTATTATCACCATTGCGAATGGAACAGGCACTCTTGATTCTGAGGCAAGGCAAGTCTGGTTAGCTTTTTATTTATTTAATTTTTCTGTTTTAAATGAGCAGAAGCTCATTAAAGCATAAGAGAAATGAGGTCTTCAAAAGGGCCTGCTTCATAATCACCTATGTGCTTCATGGCCCAACAAAGGTGATAAATAGATTTGCTCTGACCTCATAGTTCATCATCTCCCCAGGCACTGTTGTAACAGAAATGGTTGTCATCCTCTTTAATTTCAGGAAACCTGTGACCTGGGGAAGATAAAGCCTGAAGCCAGACGATACTTGGAAAAGTCAGTTAAAATGGGGAAAAGGAATGGGCTCCATCTTCCAGAGCAAGTACAAAATGTGAGTTTATGTTTCTTTTTGTTACTGGGGGAAAAATAATAAATAAAACAAAATACATCAAAAACAGGAAATGGGGAAACATATGGAATACGGGAAATAACGCATAATACAAATCCATTTACAATGTATTTGATAGTCAGTGATTTTAAATTCTACATCTCTTATTAGTCTCATGGTGACTGACAACCGATAACTGAATTGTTCTGTAATCCTTTCCAACTTTTGTCTCATGTGTTCTGGGCTTGTTTTCTCTGCTCTCTCTTTTGTTGTCTGATAGCTAGCCCCAGGTCTTAATAGTTGATTTGTAGTCTCATTTCCGTGGTCTTACAGAGATAGGGCGCTAGTAATAAAATACTTATGATGGAGACTTTTAAAACCAGCACTTTGGAATGGCGTGCCCTATGATTAATACATGCCCCTTACAGGCAGAGAGACTAGCTGCTTCAAAGCGCTTCTCAAACTTTTTCTTTTGTGTAATGCCAGTCAGATCTTCTCGTTTCAGGAATAAACTCGGCTGCAGAATTAACTTCATTCTTTTGGAAAGGAAAAAAATAACCCATGACTTATTTCCAGGTGATTCTTCTAGGCAGTAGAACTAGAAACAAGTTTGAAAGAAATATACAAACCAAGTGATGTCAGCATGGCAGATATACCCGAAGGCACCACTGAGATACGGCACCTTTCTCCCTCCTAAATGCCTTTTGAACATCTTCCGTCCTCTTCATTCTAGTTACAACTGCTCTCTGGTCAATCAGTTCTGTTTGGGGCACAAACACTGCGTTCGTTAGAATGTGTTTGGTTGCGGCTAACAAAACTGTTGAAACAATAAAAGGGATTTTTATCTGGGAGGACCAGAGGTAGTTGGGCTTCATGGGTTAGTTTGATCCAGATGCTCAGTGGCGATTTTTCTATTTCTCTACTCTGCCTTCTTCCGTGTTAGTGCTCTCCAAAGGGGCTTCCTTTTGTTTCTAAAATGGCTGCAAATCTAAAAACCCCACCATCCAGAAGGACATAGAGAAGCCCTCATCAAACCTTCCCTCTTGTCTTAATAGCCCAGATTGAATCATATGCCTAAGCCTAAATCCGACTTCAGTCAGGGGAATGCCAGTCCTGGGTTACCTGAACCAGTTGCCACTGCAGTGAGGATGGGATTACCCAACTGGTGCAGAGGTCACACCCCTGGAACTTCAGATAGGATCAGGTCTCACTCAAACCACATGACTGCTGTAGAATGTGGAGGAAGTGAAAGAGAACTTGGGGAGACGACCAGAACGTTTGCAAACAACACTGTAGGTGTTAAGTCAGCAGTCTCGAATTTAGTGGGCCTCAGAATTACCTGGAGGGTTTGTTAAAACTCTGATTGCAGGGACCTACTTCTGAGAATCTGTGTTTCCATAAGTTTGGTGTGGGTCTCAAGAGTTTGCATTTCTAACAAATTCCCAGGTGGTGATGATGCTTCTGCTCAGGGCCACACTTTGAGAACCACTGTGGTTTATATAAATTTCATTATCTTGCATTTTTAGAAGAGTGAGACAGATTAATAAAGTGATTTCCTGTTTTTTTTCTTTTGGTTTCCCTCTTACTGCTTCCTTTGATGTCCCACCTAATGCTTTTTATACAAATGTTAAACTTGTAAAACACCTTTGTTTGCAAACGTTCTACAAAACTAAGACATAACTTTTTCCCCAAAGTAGCCATAGAATTAACTACTCAGTTCTTATCTCTTGGCTTACTGCAGCAACAAGTACTGATTTACTAAATTAAAATTTTAAATTGGAAAAGGTTAGAAATATGCTCATTATTAATGGGCTACTAGATTCATTCATCCACTCGGCAACTATTTATTGTGTGTGTGCTATGTACCAGACCCTGCTTTGACTATACCTTGTAAATTTACTTAGTTCTTGCACATTTACGACAGTTTCTAACACATCTCCAGGACTGCTTTTTTGTACAAGTTGCAAACAGATGCTCATGGACACAACACAGGAGACTGCAGAGAAGTATTTTATCAAGCACATCTCTAAGAAAGTATTCCTGAGGGTTGGGTTCAGAAGCCAATCTTCACAGAAAAGTGAAACATATTTGACTGATGGCAGTAAATATGGATGTTTCGTTTTATTGTTAATGTCTTGTATTTCAATCTTTGTTTCAGGAAATCAAAGCAATGAAGAAAAGAATGAGTGAGCTATGTATTGACTTTAACAAAAACCTCAATGAGGACGATACCTTCCTTGTATTTTCCAAGGCTGAACTTGGTAAAATTTTGTTATCTTTTCTAGATTAAATCATATAATTTAGGCAAATAATGTCATCTTACAGTTTGTCAAACCAAAGTTAAATGAATTTCTTAAAAAAATGATCCTGTCCTTCTACATAACCCACCATCTCTTCCACAGAAAAGATAACCAAACCATGCCTAGATTTTAGAATAATAAGAGTGTGTACTATTTCTAGAGACGGTCCTGAGGACATTTCATAATCTTTCTTGATAACTTATGCTGTTTAACAGCCTTTAGTGCATTGAAACATTTTTTGCTTCACAAGGTCCCGTGTATTGTAACTTAAACCAGTCCCTTCTTAATCTGTTCTGGATCTTGCTTGGTTTACTTTTGCCTGTTCTTCATCCACACACCATCTGCCCAAGTGCACTGAAGCTTATTCGTATTTTGAATCACCATCTTCTAAGCCACCTGTTCTCTAACCACTACCCCATTTCAATAACATCAAAATGATATTATAAGATTGTTATTATTTTACTTTAATTTTAATTACTCCACAAAATTCCTAGAGTTCTTAAAGGCACCATGCCAATGCTAAATTAACCTATATGAGTGGAAAAAATTGATGTATAAGAAAATGATTTTTTGCAGGTGCTCTTCCTGATGACTTCATTGACAGTTTAGAAAAGATGGATGATGACAAGTATAAAATTACCTTAAAATATCCACACTATTTTCCTGTCATGAAAAAATGTTGTGTCCCTGAAACCAGAAGGAAGATGGAAATGGCTTTTAATACAAGGTGTAAAGAGGTACATAAGTGTTTGCCTTTTTTGTTGTTTTTATGGAAGGTTTTAAGAAAAGGGTTTGCTCTGTTTACCAATGTTGAAGTCAGCTCAGAGACTCATATTCCTATTTGTGTGAGCAATATGCTTCCTAATTCCTCAGACCTACAAGTGACTTAGCTTTTTGCTTGCTCATTGGCAACCTGCTTGGTATGGCCACAGGCTAAGCTATTCTTTCTTTCTTTCTTTTTTAAGATTTTATTGGGGAATTTGGGGGAGGGAACAGCATTGGGGAATTGGGGAAGGGGAACAGACAAGTTGCTGTCCTTTTGGGCCGGCCAAGTGGCTCAGTTGGTTAAGAGCTTACTCGAGAGTGCGAGCTCTAAGCAACAGCGGTTCGACTCCTGGCCTGAGCTGAGCTGCCAACAAGTGGCAGGATGGCTCAGCTAAAAAAAAAAAAGACAAGTTGCTGTCCTTTTGTTCTTCAGTCTAGTTGTGGAGGACAGCCCATGTTGGTATTATGATCATTGCATTCTTCCCAGCTGAGGCAGATTGGTCGCTGGCCATTGGACGGCTGTTCACTGCAGCTCATGCTGGCTGCCGGCCGCTCACGGTAGCTCATGGTAGCCCGCTGCAGCCCCACTGCAGTCTACGCCATCTCTAGCGACTCACAACAGCCTGGAGGTCAAGCTATTGTTCACATCTTAGCTGTAGAGGTCGCAGTGTCACTGGCCCATGTGGGATCCAAACCGGTAGCCCTACTGCTCAGAGCTCGCACTCCCAAGCCAACTCTTAACTAACGAGCCACTCGGCCAGCCCAGGCTAAGCTATTCTAATAAAAGTAGAATGGATTAAATAAACTAAAAATTGCATTCTTCTCCCAAGTCAATAGTCCAGGCTTGTGGGGCATCTCTCTTTCCTCAGCAAGTAACTTGCAAGGGCATTTTAGTTGTCACCATTTCTCAGCCTGTTGGGAAGAGGGAGAATAAAATACAGAGCAAGTATTTTAAGACCTAGAAATAACATACATCAACTCCACTCACATCCCATTGACCCAAATTCCATCATATAGCCACATCTAACCACTGTGGGAGGCTGGGAAATGTAATCTTTAATTGACAACCATTTGCTCAGCTGAGTGAATTCTATTATTAAAAGGAAAAATTCCATTTAGAAATGGATTCTAAAAGTCACCTACCCAGCTGCACCACAGTCTAGCTCTCTGGCTATCCAAGTAACCATGAGCACGTTGGTCAAATGCATGCACCGTGAGTCAGATCCCAACCAGTTACTGCCTTGAGCTCCAAGACTAGGCCCTCTGAGTGATACAAAGTCCTCCCCAGTTGTAGCTTCTCATAATCTGGCAACCTATGAAAAGTTGTCTGGCCCACTCACCCCCAACACACACAGCCAGTGGTAGAATAGCATCAGAGTAACCACACTAGAAACTCCCCTTTGGAAAAAGAAAGAATGGGAAACATAGCAAGCCTATACCAATTTTCAGAAACAGTTTGGTAGGAATTGTGAGGATTCCGCTCTGGTGAAGTTCCTTGGATAGCCCATTGTACTGATTAGATCTCCTTTCTGGCAGGAATTTCTTTAACAATTGTACTCCGTGGCCCCTGGTTTTGCCTACAGGAAATTCTTTCTTGTCCATTACCCTCCATGACCATATCCTGGGCAGCTGTTCATATAGATTCTTTTCCTTTTTTAGCTGAGCCATCCTGCTACCTGTTGGCAGCTCAGCAGCTGTTCAGCTCGGGCCAGGACTTGAACCGCTGTTGCTCAGAGCTCACACTCTTGAGCGAGCTCTTAACCAACTGAGCCACTCAGCCAGCCCTTCATATAGATTCTTAATGATGCCATTTTGAAGCCTGAGGGTTGCTTTAGGAATCAAATAATTATAAGGTTTTGTAGGCCAAGCTTATATCTTTGGTAACAAAATCCCATCAAAACTTTACTTTTGCTTCCATCAGATTCATGTTAAAATAAGTGTACCCAAAGATTCCTTTTGGTCATAGTTCTTAAACCTACAAAATCTTTTCTTATATACCAGCTGGAGTCCACTTTGGTGCCCTCTAAAACAGAAGGCTTGAGGAGAAAGGCAGCATTCTCGAACAAATTTCTGCAGTTCAATAACTGAGTGACAGTCCTTTCTCCTGGTGTTAGGATTACAGGGCAGTTGGCTTTTCCAGCCATCTGAAGCCCCAGATTGTGGGCCACAGGCAGAAACTCTCTTAGCAGAACTCTTTTTCCTTCCATCTTTGCAAACTGATCAATTCTCACTTGAGCTCATCTCTCTTATGTAATCTTTCTAAAAGCAACAAATACCAACAAACATACACCAAACATTATTAGTTTTCCCAAAGAATTCCCCTACATCTAACACTCAGTAGGTAATTGGCCTGCTTTCCAAGTTGTGGCAAGCAACAGTTTTAACTGTTATCCATGATATACTGAGGATTACCAGCTTCGCTGCCTGCAGTGTCTGTGTCCTCACCTTCCATTTCTTTATATTTTTCATTTTTGTTATAGCAGCACTCCATTGCTAATATCAGTCTCTGTGGGTATCAGGGTATAGGTTATGCAACTGTACAAAAGTTACTGTACTAACCAAAAGCGCAGTGACTCAAGTAAGATAAAAATGTCTCTTCAGAGAGGATTAATGGTTGCCAGGGGCTGGGAAGACTGGAGAATGATTGCTTAATGGCTACCAAGTTTCTGTTTGGGGTGTTGGAAAAGTTTTGGAAACAGTGATAATGGTTGCATAACTGTTTGAATATAATTAGTGCCACTGAATTGTACACTTAAAAATGGTGGAAATGGCATGTTTTATGTTATGTATATTTAACCACAATTTTTTTAAAGACGTTTTATTTCTCTTGGAACTAGCAATACAAAGGTGAGTGGTCCAGAGCTGGAGGACAGCTCTGCATTCCTTAGTTATGTGGCTTCCAGGTTCATTGTTGTCACCTTCAGTACAGCTAACAAGACAAGCACCTATAAAGAGATGACCCAGAAATTTCACTCATCACCTCATTACCATCCCACTGTCCCAGTGTGCATCAGTTGGCCACAGCTAGCTCCAAGGAAGTCTGGGAAAAGTAGTCAGGTGACCACGTGTCCAAGAGAAACTCAGAGAATTCTAGTACTAGAAGGAAGAATAGAGGAATAGATATTGGGAGAAAATTGACAGCCTGGAGAGAAGGTCTAGGGAAACAGAAAAAGGTAAAAGAGAAACTCAAACTAGTTAATTTTAGACCTTGGAGAATTATACTATGTGTTTTCTCTTATCCATGTTTCCATTCTAATGTTAATTATAACAGGTAGTGTGTTTGTTCTTGTAACAAGCACTTTTCTGTGCTCTTTACATATATTTTCATTTTTTTCTTCATTATCGCCCTATGACTTAGCTACTATTATTGTCCATATCTTACAAATGAGAAAACTGAGGTTTAGAAAGGTTGAGGGACTTGCCAACCATCAGACAACTAGTAAATAAATGGTTATTTATTTACTATAGATAAATAAGTAAATTTTGAACCCAGGTAGTCTGACCTTGATGTATGATGTTTCTTAGAAACAGGTCTATAAATAATTTGCTGATTTAATCATTGGGAGAAGTTTTTCTTTGACATTTATTTACCTTTCCTTTTATTGTTTAAAAGAAAACAATAAAGCAATATCATTATTTGTATTTTGAATACAAATAAAATACAGAAAATGTTTGTAATAATTTAAGAAAAATCCCTGAAACATTTTTAAGTGTAGACTTTTGTGGCATTAAGTACATTTCACATTGTTGTACAAACATTACCACCATGTATCTCTAGATTTTTTTCATCTTTCCCAACTGAAACTCCATACCCATTAAACACTAAGTCCTCATTCTCCCATTTTGTTTATCCAATGATGACTACTTGGGTGGCTTCCAACATTTGGCTGTTATTCACATAATGCTGCAGTGAACATGAGTGTACAAATATCTGTTGGAGTCCCTGCTTCTTCTTTTTGGGGATTATATACTCAGAAGTGGAATTGCTGAATCATTTAGTAATTTTCTGTTAAGCTTTTTTTTGAGGACTGTTTCCACAGCAGCTGCACCAATTTGCATTCCTATTCATAATTCACAAAGATTCCAAATTCTCCACATCCTCGTCAACACTTATTATTTTCTGGGGTTTTTTGAAGTGGCAAATTTTGTGTTATGGATATTTTACCACAAAATTAATTAACTGAACAAAGAAAAAGATGTTACCACAATGTAAAAAATATTTAGGTACCAATATTTGATGTAGTCCTGTTAATGAAACTAATATGGAATCACTATAGTTTTTAAGAATACATTTTCACTCTGAGTTTACAGTACCTAAAATTTTATTAAGACCACACAGCTATCTCCTGAGGTTTAAAAAGTCACTTATTTCAGAAATACAGTTGGATCATGAATCAAAAAAAAAAATTCTGTAACATTAAAATGAAATACTTTACTAGAAATTGAGATAGTCTAAAAATATTTGACAGTCTCACTAACCTAAAAATACATGTAATAACTATCTTAGTGCTTTGGAGCCAACTAATTATTAATTTTTGTTGTTTGTTTTTTACTAGGAAAACACCACAATTCTGCAGCAGCTACTCCCACTTCGGGCCAAAGTAGCCAAACTGCTCGGCTACAGCACACATGCTGACTTTGTCCTTGAAATGAACACTGCGAAGAGCACAAGCCATGTAACAGCTTTTCTAGGTTAGGTTCTTCTTTTTTTAGTCAGTTGTATATTTCCATTTCTCTTTTCCTATGACTGTTTTGCTGCATGGTGCCAACTTGACAGAGGGCCTCCAAACCTCATATGCTTTTGAGGACACCCTGTTTTTCATTCATTTCAGAGAAAGTTATTGATCACTTTGTGTTAAGTAATGGTTGGTTCTAAGGTTTGCTCACTGTTTGTATTACTATTATAGTCCCTGTTTCATTCTATCTTGTATCTTTGGGATTTTTAGACTAATGCCTAACAAGACATGTAGGGTCCTAACAGACAGTCTTAGCCCACTGCCAATAGGTGATTGGTAGTTATAGCATGGCTACTTATGAATTCATATGAAATAAGCTAACAAATATGACATAAATGAAAATAAAATATATAAACAAAAAAATAGTTTGTATTCCAGAAGCCACTTATTATGTACAAAACTAATATAAAATCATATGCATGAAAACTGTTAGCTAGAAACTATATTCACATTCATTGTAAAGCACTTTTTCACTCATCTTTTTAAAACCAGGGTCCTTATGTCTATGACATTTAGTCATTGGTACTCTATCACTCTTCCCCATCCCCATCTCAATCTAGGTATCACTATTCCAATAGTCACTCTTGTTTTCCTCTTTCACCTTAGTGAAAATGGTTGACTAACATAGCCATGGTAACGATACTGATTTTCTTTGTAGTCTTCTCTAATCAGAGTTGACCAAAGTATGATTTTTTTTAACTTTCCTTATTGACCCCTTTCGAACTTTATTCACCTTTAACAACTAATCAAAGTTTGTAGTCTATTTACTTTGGTGTCTTTTTATTAGCTTAAGTTGGGTATGCTTAATAATGGGTTAAAAATAAGCCTTCAGCCCAAGATTATTCCACCATGTCCTTAATGGCCATCCCTTGAGCTATTAATATATATGCTGGCATCAGTTATGACATGGAGCAGGTGTTCCATAAAGGGTAACTATTTGTTATTATGTGATTCATTTATTCATTCTTGAGACATTTATGAAATAACTACTCTGTATTAGGCAGTATGCTAAATGGTAAGACCATGGAAAGGAATAAAACGAGGTCTTTTCCTCAGTGAATTTCCCACTGAGTGGTAACAATGGAGATTTGAAGAGGTGATGGCCATATATTCTGATGCATGTTATACAAGAGAATGGCTCAGGGAGCTAACAGATTTGGTGAGAATGTTTCCTTTCGTGGTGATGTCAGCTACTGAAATTTTTCCTTAACAACTTGACTAACTTAATTTTTTAAAAAGCAGTTTTCCCTCTAATTTAAAATGGGCATATTTGCATCTGAGTTGTCCTCTTGTCACTCGTATTCACTTATTTTCTGACAGGCCTAATCAGAATATCTCTTTGAATCTTCTGTGAGTTTCCTCCTTTCTCTTCACAACACCCCTCCAGCCCACACACAGTGGGGTTGCCTCCCTAACTGCCATGTCCCTTCCAGAGCCAAACACATGTTTATCTTACATATGAACAAATTGTGTAGAATAAGTAATGAGAGCATATTTATTTCACCAAATACAGTGAAATAATCAAATTAATTAAACACAGTATATAAATTGTTGTATCCATCTAAAAAGTGGAATTGCTGTGTCAAAATAGATTTTCTTTCTAGGAAGGGAGTAGTGATAACTAAACTCATGGCCATCAAAGGCAAGTTTTAGTCATACTGATCACAGATCGCATTCGATTAATTTTCTCTGCCTTCCTGAGGAACCTAACCTCTTTGAAGAAGAATCATGCACATGAGTTTAGTTTCAATTGCTTTGTTCCCTGAATTATAACACTCTTGGGTCAGAGTCCTCTGAGATAAACTTCAGCTTTGTTGATGCTGTGAGGAAGTTACCTGGTTTGGGTGGTGCTAAAAGAAAAAGGAGCGAGGAGCCATAAAATAAATTACTTTGAGGAGAACAGCAGTGCTGTCATAACAGAGCCTGCTTCCCTCCCCCCTCCATCCCTCCCTCCCTGCTTCTCTCCCTCTTTCTCAGTTTACCCATATCAAGTCCTGCGGAGGAAAAAGCACCATGCCAAACACGAGTGGTATGTGTGAACATGCTTGCCCCCAAGAGCAATAGATTGTTGACTTTTTCCCACTTCCCTTACAGATGATTTAAGCCAGAAATTAAAACCCTTGGGTGAGGCAGAACGAGAGTTTATTTTGAATCTGAAGAAAAAGGAATGTGAAGAGAGAGGTTTCGAATATGATGGGAAAATCCATGCCTGGGATCTCCATTACTATATGACTCAGACGGAAGCACTCAAGTACTCCATAGACCAAGAGATCCTCAAGGAATACTTCCCAATTGAAGTGGTCACGGAAGGCTTGCTGAACATCTACCAGGAGTTGTTGGGACTTTCATTTGAGCAAGTGACAGATGCTCACGTGTGGAATAAAAGTGTTACGCTTTACACGGTGAAGGATAAAGCCACAGGAGAAGTATTGGGACAGTTCTACTTGGACCTCTATCCAAGGTACTGACCGTCACTTTGTTTGAAGGGACTGTATAGGGATTCGACTCCTACCCACTCTTGCCTTCCATAGTTCTCTTCTCTGGTTCTTAGTACAGGGATTAAAGATGTGGGCTGTGAAGCCAGAATGTCTGTCTCCATCACTTACTAGGCAAGTTCTTCATGTTCCTGTGCCTCAGTTTCTTTACAGGCCTATAAAATGGGAGTGCTAATCCTACCTGCTTTGTAGGATTGTTGTAAAGATAAATGGTTAATTGCATGCAAAGCGTTCACCAGAGACTACCCAGAATATAGCAAGTGCTTAATGTTAGCAGCTATCACCACCACCACCATCATCACCATCATCATCATCATCATCTAGTTTGTGTACTGCATTTACTTAATTTAAAATTGACCCCCAAAATGTTTGTTATTCAGGTAATCTGTCTGCCAGTACTCTTACATCTGTAGCCACTCCCCCTGAATCTGGCTGAGAGGCAGCACTATGTAATAGGAATAGAAAAATCTTTGCAGTAAGTCAAACTTGAGCTGGAATGTTTGAGTAACATAACCTCTTTGAGACTCTGTTTTCTCCTCTGTAATATGGGACTGATAATCCCTTTGCAGGATTGTTTTGTACATTAAAATATATATGCAAATCACCAGGCTAGGTATTCAATCAGTGGTAAGAATGAAAAATATTCTATCTGTAGCATGTGGTAACTTGGGACTCCACAGTGTTTCATCAGACAGGAAAAGATCATTTTCTCTCTAGCCTGCTTTCTAAAACACAGCCAGCATGTTACAGTTGCTAATCCTTTTTGCTATAAATAGGCCAAAGGATATTTCAGTATTTCTCTAGTTCAGTAGCAATAACAAGTTTGAAATCCAGACTTCGGGTGACATCAGGTAGCTGCTCGCAAAAAGGCTAGAGAACTGTTGTTCAGACAGTGGGCAGAGATATCTTATCCCAATGCTTTATGGACTTACTAGCACTTCTGAGATGAGCTAAAAATAAACCCATGTCAAATGTAGATGGGTCTATTTTTAATTGAAAAGTGTCAGCATACAGTTTTAAGCCAAGAATTCTTTCAGGGGAAATCCTTCAACATTGGAGCTTCTTATAACCGTCTCCAAATTCTCCTCCCCATGTCAAAGATAGTTCTTGCCACCCCATCCTGTTGTCTCTCTGCCAAGATCTAATTGGTTTCTTTAAGATATGGCCATTGCTACCAGCAGTCTGGTATGGGGACCAGATGATGATCTTTTGTGAGAGTGGTGACAAGTGGCCTGCTTAATATTCACTTCCTGTCACCTTACATGCTTGCTTCATAAAGGATTAAGTTGGGTTTGGGGGCTTTTGTTTGTTTGTTTGTTTGTTTAAAATAGACTTTATTTCTTAGAGCAGTTTTGGGTTTACAGCAAAACTGAGCATAAAGTACAGAGATTTCCCATATATTCTGGACCCACACATGCATGGCTTCCCCTATTATCAACATCCCCTACCAAAGTGGTACATTTGTTGTAATTGAAGAACGTACATTGACACATTATTATTACCAAAAGTTCATAGTTTACATACGGTTCATTCTAGATGTTGTACATTCTGTGAGTTTGGACAAATTATAATGATATGTATCTACCATGATAGTATCATGCAGAGTAGTTTCACTGCCCTAAAAATCATCTGTGGTCCACCTCCCTTCCCACCCCACCCCCACCTCACCCCGCATTCCAGGAAACTACTGATCTTTTTACTTTGTCCATAGTTTTACCTTTTCTGGAACGTCAGATAGTTGTAATCATACAGTATCTAGTCTTTTCAGATTGGCTTCTTTCACTTAGTGATAATGCAGGTAAGGTTCCTCCGTGTCTTTTTATGGCTTGATAGCTTATTTCTTTTTAGCACTGAGTAAATTCCATTTCCTGGATGTACCACAGTTTATTCCACTCATCTACTGAAGGACATCTTGCTTACTTCCGAGTTTTTGCAATTATTAATAAAACTGCTATAAACATCTGTGTGCAAATTTTTGTTTGGACATAAATTTCCAACTCCTTTGGGTAAATACCAAGGAGCACAGTTGCTGGTTCGTATGGTGAGAGTATGTTTAATTTTGTAAGAAACTACCAAACTGTCTTCCAGAGTGGCACTACCATTTTGCATTCCTTCCAGCACTGAATGAGAGTTCCTATTGCTCCACATCCTCAACAGTATTTGGTGTTGTCAGTGTTGTATAAGTATGGAGTGGTATCACATTGTATTTTAATTTGCATGTTCCTGATGATATATGATGTGGAGCATCTTTTCATATATTTGTTTTTTTCAATTGAATTTTTTTCTTGTGGAGTTTTAAGAGTTCTTTGTATATTTCGTTTATCTGATACATCTTTTGCAAATATTTTCTCCCAGTCTGTGGCTTATCTTCTCTTTCTCTTGATAGTGTCTGTCTCAGAGCAGAAGATTTTCATTTTAATAAAGCTCAGCTTTTGAGGCTTTCATAGGTCATCCCTTTGGTGTTGCATCAAAAAGTCATCACAAAGCCATTTAGATTTAGAAAGTCATTTAGATTTTCTCATATATATGTTAATATATATATATGAAATTTTATAGTATTGTATTTTACATATAGGTTATTTTGAGTTAATTTTTGTGAAGAATGTAAAAAGTCTGTGTCTAGACACATTTTTTTATTTTTGCATTCAGATATCTAGTTGTTCCAGCACCATTTGTTTAAAAAACTATCTGTGCTTCATTGTATTGCCTTTGCTCCTTTGTAAAAGAGCATTTGACTATGTGGATCTGTTTCTGAGACCTCTATTCTGTTTCATTGATCTATTGTCTATTCTTTTGCCACTACCACATTGTCTTGATTACTGTAGCTTTATAGTTAGTCTCAAAGTCTGGTAGTGTCAGTTCTCTGATTTTGTTCTTCTTCAATATTGAGTTGTCTGTTTTGAGTCTTTTGCCTCTCCTGAGACACTTTAGATGCAATTTGTCAATATCTGCAAAATAATATGCTGGGATTTTCATTGGGACTGCACTGAATTTATAGATGAAGTTGGGAAGAACTGACATGTTGCTAATATTGAGTCTTCCTATCCATAAACGTGGAATATACATTTATTTAGTTATTCTTTGATGTCATTCATCAGAGTTTTGTAGTTTTCCTCACATAGATCTTGTACATATTTTGTTAGATTTATATGTAAGTGTATCACTTTGGGGGTGCTAATGTAAATAGTAATCTGTTTCCAATTCCACTTGTTCATTGCCAGTATATAGGAAAGTGATTGACTTTTGTGTATTAACCTTGTATCCTACAGCCTTGCTATAATCACTTATTAATTCCAGGGATTTTTTTGTTGATTCTTCTGGATTTTATACAGACAGCCATGTCATCTCCAAACAATGACAGTTTTACTTCTTCTTTCCCAATCTGTATACCTTTTATTTTAGTTTCTTGTCTTACTAGCTACAACTTCCAGTATGATTTTGAAAATGGTTGGTGAGAGGAGGACATCCTCCATAACTTTTACCAGTGAACAATTTTAATTACTTGAAATACTTTGCCTGAGAGCTCCAGCATCTTTGTCATATCTGAGTCTTGTTTCTTGTGTTTTTTTGCCTTTGACACCTCTGTATGCCTCACTTTTTTTTGTTGTTTTTTTGAAAGCCAGACATATTAGACGGTAAAGACTGAGGTAAATCATTTCAAAACCTGGAAAGGGCAAGTAATTATTTCTACTAAGCCTGTAACATGTGTTCGATTCAATCTATTTAGTAGCTGAGTTGGATTTGAGATTTGTTATTGCTATCATTGACTTCAATGCACCAAAGCTTCCGATTCCTCTATCTCATGTTTAGGATGGAAGCTGGTTTGCCTGAGTTTTTCTCCATGTTTGTTCACCTTCAGTTTTAGGTCTTTCTTTTGTGCTGTGCTTCAGAGCACGTCTCTTTTCATGCTCTTGCTCCTCTCCCAGCAGTAGATTGCTGTTGTTTGTTACCAGATGCTTTAACTACCCTGGTTTGGAAGAGGGAATTCTCATTGTTCTGATTAAGCATCACTCTTAGGTAAGGTCTGGGCCTTAGGATTCAGTGCTCCTACCCGACCCTCAGCGGTAGGTCTAGGCCTACAATGTATTCGTGCTCTTCCTTCAGGCGTAGGGGATTTTTTCTGCTTCCTTCCCCCAGTGGTAGAAGGTCTTTACCAGTTTGTTGCCCTTGCTCCAGAAGTTTGAGGCCTTTCTTCTGTAGAAGACAGGGTGGAAGGATCTAGGCAGTGCTTTACGCCTCTAGGACAGCAGCTGCCCCCTGCCCCCCCCCCCCCCCCGGCTCCTTGGCCTGTGTCAGGACTGATGCTTCCTAAGGGCTCTCATCTTGCCCCAGTCTTTTGTGTGCACCCAGTGAGATCCTGGAGAAGACCTTGTAAATGGATGCAGAACTCCCCTACCTACAGCTCCTGGTGGTTCCCGATGTTTGCTGGTTCACCATTAGCCTTTAGCAGTTTGTTAAATTTTTTTCTTAATTGTGTCTGCATTATCTGCCTCCTGTAAATAAAATACATATTTTAAGTACTTGTTTTCTCCTTTCCTTTCTCTCCTTGGAGGCACCTGTCTTAGACTAGATTAGTTGATTGCCCTTCAACTTTTGCTTTCTGACGGGCTCAAGAAAAGTTGCAATTTGCAGATTGTCCAGCATGTTATTGTTATAAGGATAGGAGCAGTGCCCTTTCTAGCTTTATACATCATCATAGATACCTGGAAAAAGACTAGTTTTATTTTGTTTTGTTTAACTTGAATAGCATCAGCAGGAAAAAACCCAAGAGTAATAAGAGTCGCCAAGGAAAGATAAGACAGAAAAATATATACAAATCAAACTAAAAAAATCCACCCCAAACCTACTTCTAGAATAAAGTCTAATGGCCCATAGCTTTTGGAGAGACCATCACTGATACCATGTTGTCCAAGAATAGACAACTTTATATTATAATTTATGCTTTTCCCTAGGCTAACTAAAAGCATTGTTTCAAAAAGGCTTGTGTAGTTTATCAAAGGAGTTCATGTAATTGTAAATACTGATTCTTCCCTCCTTAATGAAAGGAACAACCTTATTATACAGAATTTGATTTTTATCAATTCTATTTTTAAGGAATAACTACCTAGTGAATCAAATTGTATCTTTTATCTCAGGTTTGCCTCAACACTAGTGTTTAGTGATTCCGTCTTTGAAGAAGAAAATCAGGAGCTCATTAAAATAAGTTAGACTGCAGCTGTACACAAGTTGTGGCCTATATTCTCAAATCCGACATTAAGATTTGTCAACAAAAGAAACCTTGGAGATGTCACTCACGTGACGCAATAGTCAGATTTTTGGTTTAGTTTTAGTTTCTCCATTTTAACAAAATGTTGATCTACTTTCTACAAGGTGAATTCAATGCTTCAAAGCATCTTCTATCAAACATGTAGCAAATATGACCTGATGACAGAGCGAGACCAGGGCAATGTTGTTGCTGCAGAAGGATGTTCATATCTCACGCCCGATGCTTCTGGTTCCTAGGGAAGGGAAATACAACCATGCAGCCTGCTTCGGCCTCCAGCCTGGCTGCCTCCTCCCAGACGGGAGCCGCATGATGTCTGTGGCGGCCCTGGTGGTGAACTTCTCACAGCCTCTAGCAGATCGTCCCTCTCTCCTGAGGCACGATGAGGTGAGGACTTACTTCCATGAGTTTGGTCATGTCATGCATCAGATTTGTGCACAGGTGAGTGATTTGGGATGGTAAACCTGCCAATTGCTTTTCCAGATTTTTTTTTCCCACTGCGGTCAGGTTTCTCTTCTTAACATGTCTTTTCCGAAACTGAACGTGTTCAAGAATTTCATAAGCCTTCTGCAAAAGCACAGAATTTTTCTTGGGTTCCTATTTCACAACATGTTTTTATTATACGGGGTTAATCCACTGATGAAAGAGCTTCGTTAAATACCACCCTATGGACTATCATTAAGAAAGGGTTACAAATACTCTGCTTTTTTTCTTTTAATTCTTTTCTTTTCCATGGCAATTTGGTATAAGCTTCACAGATAAACTGTGCTGTAATCTCTCTCTTCTGCTTATTTTATTTTATTTTTTTATTTAAAGATTTTATTGGGGAATTTGGGGAGGGGGACAGCGCTGGGGAATTGGGGGAAGGGGAACAGAAAAGTTGCTGTCCTTTTGTTCTTCAGTCTAGTTGTGGAGGATGTTGCATCACTGGCCCATGTTGGTGTTATCATTGTGCTCTTCCCAGCTGAGGCAGATCGTCACCGGCCTCTGGACGGCCACTCACTGCGGCTCTTGGCAGCTCACACTGGCTGCCGGCTGCTCATGCTGGCTGCCAGCCACACACTGTAGCTTATGGCAGCCCACTGCAGCAGGGGCTGCAGCCTACGCCATTGCCGGCAACTCATAGCTGCCCAGCTCCAGGTTGAGCTGTTGTTTACCATCTTAGCTGTAGAGGGAGCAGCGTCACTGGCCCTCATGTGGGATCCGAACCGGGGCGCTGCTGATCAGAGCTGGCATCCCAAGCCAGCTCTTAACCAACGTGCCACTCTGCCAGCCCATATTAATGCTTTTAGTTGAATGATTTTCAACTATCTCAGACTCTTTACTTCTTTTTTAATAAATATTTTATAATACCTTTCTTTACTAGCCTCAAGTTAAAATCATAGATAATATAACCATGGAGAAAATTTGCCAGAGAGAAGGTATGTGTGTGTGCGTGTGTGCAAGCGCATGTGTGTAATGGATTGCAACAGATTTTTCTTTATTTCTGAAAATGAAAAGTACATTTATTCTCAACTTTGAAACACAGTCCAGTAAAAGAGGCCCAAACTATTCTAGGAAAAACCATGTGAACTTGCTAATATTCCATTGTTATTGACATATGAAAACATCTAGCTCTGTAGTTCACCCTAACAGTTTGAAAAACTGATATTAACAGAAATGGAAGGACAGTTCTCCAAATTTGAATCTCTGTGCATCTCTAAAGGTAAACTTTTAAAAAATAACTTTGTATTAGCATAATCTTAGGTTTACAGAAAAGTTGCAAAGATAGTACAAAAATTGCCCATGTACCCATTATCCCGATTCCCCTACTGTTAAAATCTTACTGTAGTACGTTTGTCTCAATCAAGGAGCCAAAATTGGTATAGTACGCCTAACTAAACTCCACACTTTATTTGTATTTTGCTAGTTTTTCCCTAACAGCCTTTCTCCAGAAATTTTTTTTTAATTGATGTAATGCCTTCACGGAACATAAAAGAAATTTTTATGGTTTTCAAATGGTAATGCCTTACATGACTATGTAGTAAGATACAATGAAGTATTCATGGGTTTGTACCATATGTGAGTAACCCTGGATCCAGCAGCAAAAAACTACAGACTAATATAAGTGGTTTGTGTTCTTACTCAAGTTCAAGAATGGTATTGCCATTGTCTTAGTTCATGTTGCTGAAACAGCATACCATAGATTGGGTGGCTGAGAAACATCAGAAATGTCTCACAGTTCTGGAGGCTGGAAGTCCAAGATCAAGGTGTTGGCAGATTTGGTGTCTGGTGAGGACCTACTTTCTGGTTCAGAGGTGGTGCCTTCTCACTATATTCTTCACGTGGTGGAATGGATAAGGGATCTTCATGGGGCTCCTTTTATAAGGGCACTAATCCCATTCATGAGGGCCCCACCTTCATGACCTAATCACCTCCCAAAAGCCTCACCTCCTACCATCACATTGAGGGTTAGGTTTCAACATATGAATTCAAGGACAGGGGATACAAACATTCAGTCCATAGCACCAGTGGTGACATGATTTTCCAAAATGGCGAACACTTCTTGGAAACTTCCAAATAAAAAAGTCATCTTACATTGATTTACAGAGTTGATCCCAGTAGCTAGTGACTTGAAAATTAAAAGTGTGTAAAAAATATTTTTGCAAAAATATGTGTAATGGAATTTGTTTCAAGGTTCACCTGATTATAGATTTTTCATTTATTTGAATGTCCAGTAGGACATATGAATGACATATAGAATATGGGTCAGTTGTTGTTGTCCTAATATATGTAGTTCAATCCTGGACATCCAGCATTCCTAGCCCCCAGAGTAGCTTCTAGTCATTGTATTGGGTTGTCAGAAAAGTCATGACGCATTTTAGCAACCAAAAACATAGAAAAAATACATCATGACTTTTCCAACAACCCAATAATAACCAAAAATATACCCATTCATTTCCAAAATAGCTTTGTTAAAAGAACTGTTAGTTCTCTCAACATTTTATCTTTATATCCTGGTGCTTCCATGTTTTATTTTAAAAAACAGAGGGGAATAGGATATGAATCTGTTCAGATAAATAAGTCCTGATATACTGATGTAACCATTTCTACCCCCTGTTTAGTCCAAGGAAAAGAAATCTTTCAGAATAACCTAAATTTTCTTTCTTAGATGATTTTCATTCTCACAGCAATAGGGCTCCTGAAATTCTTATTTTTCATCAATGCCTTTGCTGTGGTTGATATTTTCTTTAATTAGGATAAATCTAGTTTATATTTTTCTAAAATATTTTTATGAATGATTTAGAAAATTCAAGTAATTTTCTTTATTTCAGACTTATGAGATATTACTTAGATTATCCAAGATCTAGTTATGAATTTATACATAGATAAATAAGGGCCTGGTTTTAGAACAGTGGATCTTAACCTTTGGGGATCTAAGGACCCTATGAAAATCTGATTTAAGCTGTGGCTACTTCTTCCAGAAAAATGTACATATATTCATACATGAAATTCCAAAGGGCTCATAGAGCCCTTTAAGCCCAGACCATAATGAAGTCCAAGTTAAGAACTCCTGGGTTATTGCAGTTTCCCCTTATTTGGATATTGATTATCAGCTAATGATGTCACGAGGATGTAATTTGGTGTCTTAATTGCATGTAATAACAGTGATTCTCAAATAAGGTTTTCAGTACTCTTTTTTTTTTAAGATTTTATTGGGGAATTGGGGGAGGGGAACAGTGTTGCGGAATCAGGGAAGGGGAACAGACAAGTTGCTATCCTTTTGTTCTTCAGTCTAGTTGTGGAGGACGTTGCTTCACTGGCCCATGTGGGTATTATCATTGTGCTCTTCCCAGGTGAGGCAGATCGGTTGCCAGCCACTGGACGGGAGCTCACGGCGACTCATGCCAGCTGCCAGCCGCTCACAGCGGCTGCCAGCCACTCACTGTAGCTTACGGCAGCCCACTGCAGCCCCACTGCAGCCTGTGCCGTTGCCGGCGACTCATGGCAGCCCAGCTCCAGGTTGAGCTGTTGTTCACCATCTTAGCTGTAGAGGGCACAGCGTCACTGGCCCTCATGTGGGATCCAAACTGGGGTCCTGCTGCTCAGAGCTGGCACTCCCAAGACAACTCTTAACCAACGCCATCACTCGGCCGGCCCGGTTTTCAGTACTCTTGATATGTGTTCTTGTTTTCAGACACAGTCCTCATATAACCTTAATATCATATACTTATTATATATTCATAGTGCAGTTCTCCACAACTCTCTGTGTTATTCTCATTATTTTGTATATATTTTTTGATCCTTTGAGATAGCCACTTTGGTACTGGGAAATATTGTCTTGGTACTATGTCATTTTAGAACTGTTTGACTAATGACTGAATTATAGATACATAAATACATATATATTTCATTCATTAGTTTGGTGTCTTAAAACAGTAGACTATATTGAAGTCTTAGAGTTTGCCTAACCTTATACATGAACATAAATGTATCACACAGATGAACAGTGTGTTAGTACAATCCCTTGCTTGGTCATCTCACAAGATTATCTTTGAAAAATCTCTTATGTGTCTATTAATCCTTTCAAAAGTTCTGTAACATTTTAAGAACTATTAAAGTAATCATATTTGGAACCAGTGGTCACTACTTTTCTCTTAAAAGTAATAGGCATAGATCTACATAGTTGCAGCTTTATAATAATTTCAAAACCTTTTTTACTGACCTAAACTGGATAGTAGTGAATAGGGAGTTTAATAGCATCAATGTTCAGCAATACTTCAGACTTATCTAGGAAATATATAGTGAATTAAAAATTTGCCATACATATGCATATTTAGTAGATAGTTTTCAGATATGGCAGCTCAGGGTTTGAGCTCTGCACTGTGGCAGTTTGCAAGTTTGATGACCAGAAAAGCTCATTGGAGCTTGTCATAGTGATATTTAAATGTGTCGGCAGGAACATCCAGTTTTCAAGCATGTAGATGCACTAGTTCAATGTGTCTGCCATGTCACTCAGGAGATGTTTTGCTCATTATTATGTTTACGCCACAGGGAAGGTAATTTTGAAGATAGCCATCAGGAGGTGGTATCTCTAGTGGCTGTTCCTGTTTCATGGCTTTATTGTGGTTTGGACTCTCAGTCATCACTGGCCTTTTGAACTTCTATAGAAAAGAAGAGTAATGCTTCACAGCCTCCATTGTGATGCCTGTGTTGGTTTGTGCCTGAAGAGCAGCCATCAGTTTGGGGCTGTTAGAGATCATTATTTGCAAGCAACACATTAGAATCACCATAAAGCCTTACTAATTAAAACGAAAGGGATGTAAAAAAAATCAAATGAAAGGGGATGGAGAGGCATAAAAACTTCAAATTATGTGATTTCAAATAATCTATTAATTTTGTCAAAAGACTAATAGAGCATCTTGTCTGCTACAAATATGTTGTTAGATACTGTTGTAAATAAATGTATCCTATAACAGTTAGGAAGGCATCCTGGTGTTCTGACAAGAGCACTAGATTTAAAATCATCCGTTTATTTGTGGGGCTGGCTGGGTGACTTTGGGCAAGTTATTCGACCTCCTTGAGCCATCTCATTTTTCTTATTCACAAAATGGGGATAACAAGAGTTCTCATACCTACTTCCCTGGGGTGCTGGTGAGATTAAATAATGTGTGAAAAGGTACTTGGGAAAGCATAAAGTGCCATACATATGTGAAGTATTCTTGTAACTGTGCTTATATGTAATTCAACCCTCTAGGGATCAATAAGTAGCACACAAGTCATAATTTGTGGGGGGTTGGGGGGGAGGGACCGGGAAAATACTGTCATTTAAAACAATTCACAAATGCTACCCTCAGTGGATTTGGGGTGAAGGTAAGTGGAAAGTGATTGGAAACCACCAGGTTGGTGTTTGTTTTTGTTTTGTGTTAATGATGCCTGCCTACTTAGAAGTTGATTCCTGAAGCTTGAGCAGAGTGAGCAGTTTAGAGTACACTAAGTCCTCACTTATCATCCATAGGTTCTGCGACTTTAGGAGAAACGATGTATAATGAAACCAATTTTGCCAAGGCTAACTGATATACACAAGAGTTAAGTTCCTACGGCATCTGATCAATGTTATAACAAAAGGATGCCGAACAAGATAATGACGTTATTCAAGGACCTGCTGTATTGGGCTTGGTGGGAGATTACTTGAAGAGAAATGTGGGTATGTGCATCATCAGCACTAACATCAAAGAGTAGTTACTTGGAGGAAGCAGGACAGGTTTGGTCGGACCAGCCAAAACCACACCTGGTCACGCAAACTGGGGAGGCTGAGAAGAGTAGCAGCCAAGATGTACCAAGCACTTTCCATGTGCCTGGCACTGTACTAGAGCCTTACACTAATTCATTAATTTTGTCCTTACAGTATACTTTGACGAAGATTTATTATACCAACCTATTTCTATTATTATACTATTATTTTCCTCGTTTCCAAGTGGAAAAAACTGAACCTTAGAAAGGTTAAATGATTTTCCAGTGTCTGACTTTCATGCTCTTCGCGACCCTTGCCTATAACCATGTTTGCCCTCTCAGTCCGTGTGCTGGAGACAGCACTCTGTCCTGTGGTTTGAATTTGATAGATGAACTTTCTCCTTCTAAGTTTCTTAGATGGCATTCCCTCTAAAGCCATGTCATGCAAGCTTGTGTGGAATAAATGAGTTTATACAGTTCTACGTATCCCTCGGTATAAGTTAACTTCTTAGGTTTCAGTCCCGATAATACAGTGAAGCCCTATCCACAACCTTGTAGCCTCTGCTCTCTACCCCCAACCCTGGACGCAGTTAGAGTTTTCAGCATCAGTGTTAGAAGGGGTTTCTTTCAGGATTTCATTTTTATTTTATGTATTTGTGTTTATTTGTTTATATGTAATATATACACACATGTGTACATAGAATAAATGCTAAAGCCATAAACCCAATGTGATGATCTATGCATTGTTTATTTCTGTTTGGGGAAAAGCTATATCTTTCATATACTTTATTTTTTACATTTTTTTAATCATTAGAAAAATATTTTTAAAAGAGAAAGAAACATTTAGTTGGTTTCTTAGAGACAGAGTTGTTGATCATCTATTGTGTCTGACATGCTATACTAGATATGGTAGGATGGGGTTCAAAAGAAAAAAACGATAGTATCTTGAATATTTAGAGTTTAGTTTGAGGACATGTAATGTAAAAATTTTTAAATTAAAAACGATATTATTAAGTAAAACGATACAAATGTTTATTAAATATTGGAAGAAGACAGAGTAGTGAAATGATGCTGGGTTGGAGGCTAAGAGTCAGGTCAAGTATGATAATAAGAGAAGATCTCTTAGAGTTGTTTAAGGTTGAGTCTTCATATAGAAACATTCCCCTCATAGCTTCATTTATTTCACAAATATTTATTGACCATCTACAACTTTCTGGGCATGTGCTGGATTTTGGAGATACAGTGGTGAATAAGGCGTCATACTCCCCAACCTTCTTAGCATTTGAGCTTGAATAGTACTTTTGTTTTCATGTAAAAAAGAAGCAATTTCTATATAAGAAGCAGTAGTCAGGAAGATGTAGCCCATTTGAGGGTAAGCCTATGAGGATGTAGTATTCAAGACTCCTGCAGATTATGTGTTGTTTCACGTACCTTTAAAATGATGGTGGTGATGCTGACCTGTTGAACTATAAGGCTGTTGTGAAGATTAATAAGAATGTTAACAATGTTATTCAAGTTCTCTCTATTACTATTATTACTTCCGGTGATTGCTAGGTAAATGTGAAGTTGAAACTATGACCTTTGCCCCTCTATTTATGACACAGCCTAGGAGACAGTAGCAGTTTTCTTTTTTTAATGCCTGGTTATATAAACTTTTCCATCATCCCTGGATTTAAGGGTAGATTAGACTCGTCAGGATATGGAATGACTGCAAAGAAATCAATAGGGGATCACCTCAGATAGCCGGGGTCAATTCTCCTGAGGCCTGTTCATTTTCCTAAGCACAATACACTTATTGATTTCAGCAACTGCCTTTTCTTTGAGTTGAGATTTGCTATCATAAAAATAACACTTTAGTTGTAACCACTAAATGCAACTGGCTTCTTAATTAGAAGAAGCCCATAAGACCTTAATCTTTAAATACAACAAAAGCTCACATGAGTTTTTGAGATGTAGTTTATATAACGTTGCTCCAGCTTGCACTGTGTTGTATGAATTGAGAAGTTACTCTCTATAGCACCGAGTCATCTCTTATAAACATCTATAACAGTATATTTTAGGCATCCTGTTGCCTGTTTAAAAAGATATAATAAAGAAAAAAACTCATAGTTTTACACAACTTTCTTCCTCTCAAGCACTTCTAACCAATTAGGAATCTAAGTTTATACTGTTTCCTAGGCTTTTGTTGTCAAAATATTTCCTGCAGCAGTAATGCCTTAAAACTTTTTGAAACGTCACCTGCAAAATCATGCGTTATTTTGTGTTTATTTTACAATACTCTGCTTTATCTGGGAAGTATTTTGGCATCAATAATTACTTACTATACCTCATAAGCTACTATATTCAACATCTTGAAATTGTTCATATTGAAAACTTTATAAAGTGTTTTTTTAGGGTTCTTTGGAATCTACATTTTATAGCTGGGGAGGGATATTTGCTGGCTAGTCCACAGTGAGTAACCAGCAGCAGCCCTGCTGTTCTGCGCGTCAGGCCCACACAGGCTGCTCGATCCTAAGACTTACCCATGGATGCTGTGTAGACATGGGCAGTAGCTGGCTGTGGATTACTTTCTCTTTAAAATTTAGTTGTTTGCTGGAAATCGAGCTTTTGAATTTTGTAGGTTCTTTGTTCTCCTTAGTTGAAGCATATTTAAATGATATTGCCCAAAGGGCATACAGAGAAGCAGCGTGACTGACTTTCCGGAAATTAGTAAGCAGTAGAGTTATTTTTAGCATTTACTCCTTGCAAACATTTCCTTTTGTTCTTTGGAAGATGTTGATTTGTTCATTCATTTGCTCTGCTCTCTCCCTTACTACAAGATGGCTTAGATGGAATAAGTCTTCTCTACTCTGCGTGTCATAACTGAGTTAATTCTTGATTCAATTTTAACTCATGAGTTATTCATTTGTTGGGTTTCTCTAGCATCTGAAACACCACCACCACCACCACCACCACCACCAAACACACACATGCATTTTGTTGTTATTTGGAATTCTTTTCCCCCTCATCTGCAAGAGCTGACTGAAAAATAGTCACACAAGCAGAGTATACAAAATTTATATTTTTGTCAAAATATTGTATAATGGTAGTTGATGGTATGATATTTTTTTTCTGTTAGTACATATTTAAAAACAATAATCTTTAGAAAATTATGCGCTTTGTATTACAGAATGCCAGTTCCAGGATAGATGGTTACCAAGGCTGGCTTTTACACCTCAGTCTCATGTTTGGTCTTTGAAAAATCTTCTGGTAATAGAGGAAGTCAGATTTCTACAGAAACACATTGAAACCACATTTTTACTCTTCACATAAAGGCGAATTTGATATAAGACCTTTCTACTTTAGATCCCTTCTAAGAGCATTTAGTCACTTTGTAATAATGTAATTTAACATTTTATTTTACTTTTTTTTCTTTCATTTTTCTATAAGATAGGCATTATATCATTTAAAACTGTGGGTTCTGGAGTCAAACCACATGGTTTCAAATCCTACTTCTGTATATCTTTGGTGTGCCTCAATTTCCTTATCTCAAAAATAGAGATTACAGTATTTACTTAATAAATGTTTCTGAATTTAAATCAGATGATCCATGTAATGGACCTAGCACAATGCCCGATATAGTAAAGTCTCAATAGATGTTACCTGTTATAATTATTGTCTAAGTTTGTTTTATCCAAATGTAGGATGTAGTTATTTTAGAAGATTATGTCCCAGAAAGAGGCAAAATATTCTGTTTTCTGGAACCCTTGCTTCTTTTCCTGTAAGAATTTTGTATTGGGATATCCTCAAGTACAGGTGGCCCAGTCCAGTGCCTAGTAATTTCAGTTTCTCGTGGCCCTTCAGTATTTGAAGTGCTTCATATCTAGAATCAGCACAATTATAATGGGAAGTCAAGCAAAACGTTGTTTTTTGCATCAAGAGAGGAGGGCAGAATGTGAGATGGCGTTGACATCTGTGCCTCTGCCCCGGGCCAAAAGCAGAATGGTTACTTGCTGCTGATTTGGCACCCCATCTGCTTCCTTTCTTCCTTTCCCCTGCCTGTAGAGCCCCAAGGATGATGAAGTCAGAAAGAGAAGTTTGGATGTAAAGCATCTTGAACAGGGAAACAGGACAAAGGTTCAGGGAAAGACAGCAGAATGGTAACCCGCTTTTTACAGATGACCTAGCTGGGAAAATGCTAAATCTCCTTTGCCAATAGCAGTTTTACAGAAGTTTTTTGGATGGTGTGAAGGTTAAAAAATACCAGCCTGTTCTAATGAATTCTCATCTTTCTGATATCTAATTCAACAATTTAGTAAACTTTTCTTTTAAAAAAAAAAACACACCTTTTTTTTAAACTCTTGGCCCAGACCTTCAGAATAAGTTCTTTAGTTTTACAAGGTGTCAACAAAAGGAATATCCAAACCTGTAGGAATTTTTGTCAGAGTTTATTTGAGCCAAACTAAAGACATGCCAGGAAGCAAGATCTCAAATGCTCTATCTAGCAAATGACAGTTCCAAACCTTTGGATTTAAGTAGGGAAGTAAGGAAGATTGCATGAAGGTGGGAGAAAGCAAAGCTGGAAAGTATCTATGATAGGATTACAGGACAGTTAGCAAGATTATGTGCTCTCTTGATCATAAGAGGTGGTCTTCTGAGGGGTCTAAATAAGAAGCATTTCAAAGGTATATTACCCTAGATTAGGGGTCGCAAACTGCGGCTTGCGAGTCACATGCGGCTCTTTGGGTACGTTCAGTCTCAAAAGTTTGCCAACCCCTGTCCTCTATGCACAAAAACAATGGCCAGGCCTTGCTTATGTCACTAGGGAAGGCCTGGGGCATGACTACCCACCCACCATGACCTGCCCAGTTAGGAATTCATGATCAAATCACCCTATGAGGTTAATTTCTATCATTGACTTCTTAGAGCGCCCCTTTTTCATTCACAGAGGGGTGCTTTAACTCATGAGTATATTCTTTGTTTCTCTTTCCCTTTAGCTACATTTATCTCATCCCACTTGCCAACTAAATACACAACTAATAAATAGCCTTAATTCCCATTGCAGTGGCTTCTCATTTTAAGGTAACATCTATCCAATCTGACAGGTACAACTTAGGCTTTCTACAAACACGGTTATCTTAGACCCATTTAATTAAAGTTTAAAACACAAAACATCACACAGACACACAAAGGATATCTGTCTGTAGTGTTGTAATTTAACTCTAAGTGATTTTGATTAAAACTTGAGTAATTAAGTAGTAGAGCTAAATCAGCTTACAAATCAGTAGAAAAATCAGCTTATGCTGATTTGTTTTTCAATTATGATTTCTGGACAATTGCTCCAATTTTGATTATGATTGAAAAGAATACAATGTACTTTAATATTGAGTTTTTGGGGGTTATTTTTCATGCTGCTAGGCAATTGTGTTTTATTTTCATTTGAGGTTTTCTAACCTTCATTCAATGGGGCAGTTGACTCTGATTCTAACTTACGTTTTAGAGAATCTTAATTACAATTCATCACGTATTTGGTTTTCATTCAGTGTTTATTTGCTTGCTTGTTTTTTTAAAAGACCTCTATGTTTACTTTCTAGACTGATTTTGCACGATTTAGTGGAACAAATGTGGAAACTGACTTTGTAGAGGTGCCATCACAGATGCTTGAAAATTGGGTGTGGGACACTGATTCCCTCCGAAGACTATCAAAACATTATAAAGATGGAAGACCTATTATGGATGATCTGCTTGAAAAACTTGTTGCTTCTAGACTGGTCAACACAGGTATGGCTTGTAATTTTAGAAAAGGGAAATAAATTTAATTTACTTAATAGAGAATTGCTGGCGTCTTCTTCTATAGAATTAGTCCCCCTTTAGTAATGATAGTACCCCAAAAGTGCTAATATGGGAAGATCGCTAAATATAATACTGAACCCTGGGATTATGTCCAAGAAAAAATTATATCTCACTTTAAATTTTAAATGAGATGTCTTGCTGCA